>NC_056737.1:596647662-597001412 GCF_019279795.1 Protopterus annectens
GAGGGAGAGAGGGAATTAAAACATTAAAATGCATGGTGGGAGTTGTACTTGTAAGTATGTATAATGCTAATGAATTTCTGATGACAATATTGTCACAATTCTCATACATTTGCATTTTACAATTAATTTAATTTCTAGGTATGTTAAACATACAAGTGTTTTTTATAAACACCTTTACTGAATTATCACTTGTACATAGGCAAATTTACATTTATATGAAAATAATCATTGTATTAACAAGTTCAAGTTTACAAACATTATACTTCATATATATTTCTATTTATCTTATAACCTAAGCAACATTAAATTATTAAATTCCTGCCTTTTTTAAACAAGAAACATGTCTATTAAACCATTAGTTAAGACATAGGCAGTCACACAAAATGTACAAGTGATTTGATATCAAAGCAAATATTATGACTTCTTTGATTTTTTTTTTTTTTTTTAGTTTCACTGTCAACTCTGGTTTCCTTATGACCACACACACAAAATAATGTCAACTAAAGTACTGGCACTTGAGATATACCAGCAATTAAAACACCATCTTTGCTTTAGAGGAATGGTTAGTTACTTGCATTATGGTTTTATTAATAAATCATCATGCATTTATGCTCTACCTGTGGATGTAGCTGACAACTTGTATTAGGGTGAAAGGCTCCCCTGTTGCTACAATTAGTACGGAAAAATAGTAGCTTACTCAAATATATATTTTAAGGTCTTGTGGGTTCAGTCCTCCATGACGGCAAAGCATTAGTTTACAGCAACAAGAACAATTTCAAGGGGCCATCCTTATAAACATAAACACATTTGCATAAAATACTGTACAATTTAGAAATGCATATGGTAAGGAGATAACACCCATTATTAAGGCCTTGTTATTCACATTTGTCATGGAAAGTGTGATGACACACTAAGTATCATCACACTTTCCATGAGACACAGTTTCATAACCCAGAGACTGCCCCTGATCTAGAACAGACTTCCCATACATGTCAAGCAGAGCACCTCACTGGCCCTCCTCAAGAGAAATCTTGATGACTGGACGGGAAATAGAAAGTTCACCCCAGGGATAACTGCAGTGGCTCTACTTGACAGAGGCACTGGGAACTAATGTCGGGCAGTACGATGCCAGGGCACTTCTATGGGCCAGGCTTGTAAAGGCTCCAGGGCCATTAGCTTAGTACACACCTACGAAGTAAGAGGATATAGTGAGGAAATGGAAGATAGTGGGGTTTATGTTTACATTTGAGGCAAAGACAAGAGATTGTTTACCAAATAAGGGAAAATTGTGGGAGGCATGTGTGAGTGCTTCAACTTTATAAAAATGTATCCTGGTGAGGTGCATGAGCAGTAGTGGGAGTTGGTCAGGTGTTAATTCACGTTGGATTTAAAGGGATTGAATTGATTTATTTGTTTTAGAGGAAGTGGTAAGCTCTTACCAAGTTTTGAGACATGGTTGCAATATAGTGTGTCACAAGCAGTACTTTCTGATTTTGTGGTGTGTAACAGAACCCCCCCCCCCCAACGTGGGTAATACAAATGAACAGTGTTCCTTTGAGGTGGGCAGTTTTCTTGTTTGTGGATAAGAATACATATTACATGCAACTCTGTATAGACTGAATGATGTGAACATTTCATCCACTCTAGTTGTCTTAGGGCAAGACAGTGGTGGGATCTAAAAGTGACATTGACAGCAAATCTACATACTTTTATTGTAAGCATGACTTCAGCTTCACTTGTTGTGAAGTCTAGAAAAAACTGGGGATGCATACTGTGGTTAAAAGGCAGGGTGATGTGTTTTCCTGGCTGTGTCGGACAGGCAAGACTTGGACTGATAAAGACGACCCATTTTTGATTACTTGGAGTATGTGTTGGTCATATTTGAGATTACTGTCTGGTAACACTAAGCAGTTCTGTGTGGCTTAAATTTTCAATATTTGATTTTGGTTGAGGTTACAGTGAACTTCTCCTTTGGAGTGCAGAATTGCTTGGGCATGAATAACATTAGTTTACCTTTCCTTGGGTTCAAGAGAAGCTTAGAACTGTTTACCCAGGATTCTATGGTAGAAACAATCTTGAGCAGCTTCTTGGAGCTTAATGGGATTTGGTGCAGAATGGATAAGGATGCTGTCATGGAAGTACTGTACTAGGGTAGTGTGTTTGGATGCTGTGTATAGTCGGCTTATAAATATTTTAAAAAGGAGAGCACTCAGAATAGAGCCCTGGGGGACTCGCACAGGGAATGGTAGGAAGTATGACAAGCAGCAAACTGTACAATGTTAGCACAAAGAGGTAATTTTGGAATCAAACAAGAAATGATTTGGAAAAACTCAAGAAGAAAAGGTTATCTAGTAGCTTGGTATAAGACTATATAGAAAGCTTTAGGAACGTCAAGAAACAGAAGAGGCTAGAAGTTCTGCATTCCTATACATGTTTATAGTATCGATAAACTGAAGTAGAGCAGTTCTTGTATTGTAGTTTGGACAAAATACCATGTCACTTTGGGGACCGAAGTTTACTATCAATAAGATGTTTAAAGAGTTATTTGTGTATACATTTTTCAAGGATTTGTGATAAGAGTGATACTACTGCAAATGTGTTTGAGAAGTTAATGGAATTGCCTCCTTCATGCAAAGGTATTATAAACAAGTTTGTCCACAGAGTGTGTTCATAGTGTTCTTGAATGGAGCAGTTAACCAAGATGGAAATAGGGTAGGCTTAGTGGGTCTCCAGCCATTTTGATGAATTCTCCAAAAATATCTACAGCTACGCTTGTTGCCTTTATGGTACTGAGATATTTTTTGATAGCTGAGGTAGGGATGGGCCAAAGATCAAATGCTTTCGAGTCCTATTTAACTTGCATAAGGAATGAGGAAGGGTTGACTTTGACAAGTAACAGTACAGACTGAATAAAATGCTTGCTAAATTAAAAGTAATGCTTATCACCATAATCAGCGGCTGTTGGAGTGTATGTGTATGTTTGACCCTGGTAGAGGAGTTTTTTTTTTTTTTTTGAGAGGAGACCAGAGTAGTTTTGGGTTGTGTTGGTGGTGTTACTGCAGACTGTTGATGTAGATTTGATCGATTACCTTGATTTTGTATTTTGTGTGATTTCTTGAGTGTCTGTAATTTTGCCAGTAGTTCTGCGACTATGCTCACCATGCTTTTTCTCTTATACAAAGCAAATACTTAGTTCTTTTGTTGGCCAAGGAACAGGGATGACTAAACTCTTTCATTCTTAGGAGTGTCAGACTGTGTGAAGCCATTAGTCATATTTTCTGAATTCAGAGATTGCTTCATCTTGAGGGATTTGCCTTTAGTATGTTCTAATTACATGTTTTAAGTTGGTAATGAAAATGTGTTTAAAATGCAGACGTTATATATTTGAAAACAGGTATTTTGTGAGACTGGATTTTTTTGCCTCATTACAAATATCGAAATGTGGTCACTAACTGAGTCTGGCAGGCAGCCACTAGTGGCTATTTTGTTGGGTGATATAGTTAGTATCTAGTTACATGGGTGAGGGGGCAGAGAAGTTTAGTAGATGCCAATCAATTTTGAAGTCCCAGGTGCATTTGTTTCTTAGAGTATGTTGTGAGACGACCAGCATAGGATACCCTCTGTGTTGACAGCATTTGGTATGCATTACCAAATACTGTATGATGTCAGTGTGGTTAATCCACAGCACAGGAAACAAGCCTTATTCAAGGAATGCTGGTCTGCTGATACACCCAGCCACCCTGCTTGGATTGGTCAACATGGAGAGGGTTACAGACCTAGCACACAAAAATCTCACCAGCCAGAACTGACACTCAACTAAGACTCTATATGGCTTCATGGCATACAGGAAAGAATCCCCAACTACAATTCAGATAACACTGGTTGAATTAGCAAAAAGGGTGCAAAGAGAGAAGTGAAGGGGTGGAGCCTTCAAGTTTCTCAGGAAGGGGAAGGGTATGTGTGCAGGGGGTGGGGGATACAGGAATCTTCAACCATTGTTGGAGACTGGGGAGGTCTGCTTGTGATGCCTTATAGCAGCAGACAGGATTTGTTGAGAACAAACTCATGGAAATGTGGGGCTGTCCAGACAGAGATCGATCCATGCACAATCACCTGCAGGTAGCCTTACTCATGTACGTGAAGGGCTATAGGGCAAAACAAAAATAAAAATCTCCAACCCATGAGGTTTCCTGAATGAAGTATTCTTTCAGCTCTCCCTGGCTGTGGTGAAGGAAACCAAAATGACCAATTGGCCAAGAGATGGGGGAATGGTCAGACGACACTGAGAGGCAAAAAAGACCACTGCACCAATTTCCAAACCTGATTGATGAATGTGATGGCTCCACTATGGGGATCCCCCTTCCTGGATACTGGCCTAATCCACAGCAAATCAGACTTGGTGATGGACAGGGAAAATTTGGAATGAGGTTCATGGTCAAGAGCATCCCTGGTCCCCCAAAAAAGACTAAACACAGAGAACTTGTATTTGCAATACCAAATGAAGACAAGTTAAGTTACTTTACATCTGTAACACAATACTCTTATTGCTGCTGCTAGGGTTACCACCTGTCCCATTGCTGCTGCTAGGGTTACCACCTGTCCCACTTTGCGAGGGGCAGTCCCTCTTTGGGCAGTTGCATCCTGCAAAAAAATTGTAAAAATGGCAAATGTCCTGAGATTTTTGGACAAAAATATTTCCTATATTTTATGTAATAGCTGCATAAAAGAGTTATTCTGTATCTGAAACACCCAAATGTTATAAGAAACAGAATAAGCAACTAAAATGCTACAAGAATAAGCTTTTTTAAGGCAAAAAAGTGAAGTTCTGTCCTTTGTACTGGCCGTAGGTATGTTTCGGCCTGCAAAATCTGACATTTGTACCGAAAATGTCCCACTTTGGGCATTTGAAAAGGTGGCAACCCTAGCTACTGCATCGCAAAAAAAAACAAGATACTACTGCAAAGCTTGCACATACTCCAGCATTTAGCTATATACTATCAATGGTGAATTTGTGTAGCAAAAATGAAGCAGTGCAACAAGCCTCTTTTTGGATGAACTGCCTGTTCAGTGGAGTGTTAAAGTCTGTTAATTCTTTGATGGTCTCGGCTGATGCCAAATGATTTCCAAATCAGTGACCGTGAAGTGAACTGACCATAGTTAATCTGATTACGTATCTTTTGCTGTGAACATCAGTTTACTTGGGATTATATTAGTCTTATCTGTTTGCTTTTTATATTTTAGGTTTAAATGTGTTTTCCCTTCGCTTAATTCTAGTATGATAGCATGGGACAGAAAAATATAGGTAAATTGTCATGAGCATACTGAATTTTATGTAAACAGCACAGTTTTTCAGACATTTTAGCACATTTTACAATCTTCCACAAACCAAGACAACCCAGAATTTCCTACTTGCTCACTGTAATCCATCCTGTTCTTCTACTTGCACATTATTTTGTGCTGAAGTCCAGCTATATAACATTGCAACTTATCAGACAGTCTGTGTCTAATACCATTATTTTGCAACTCAAAATCAATACCTAGCTCTTCAAAGGTCACAAACCATCTCCTATCTCACTCTCTATCTCTCAAACACACCCACTCTCAGCTCAAGTGTTCTGTTCTTGTCCCTCTGCAGCGCTCTTTCAAAATGCGTTAAGACTTGGTCTCAGTAGTGTTCCCTGAAGTATCAATTTATGATTCGCCCTTCTACAAATATAACTCAAGGTTTAAGATGTAAAATATATAGGTGTGTTAGAAACTTAACACAAATGCAGCTCTTAAGTTTATTTACTGATGTATTCAATTTTTCAATTCCTGCCTGCAGGTAGACTAACTAGCCAGCCTGACTTCCAGAGGTTTACCCCCCCCCCCCAACCAAGCCTCAGCTGACACTGGACAGACGCTATGTAGTGGTATCACTGGTGTAACTGGTGAGTTAGCTGATACCATCTTCAGATCTTTCTTGTCCTGGTAGAAGACCACTGTGCCAAAGCCATCCTGGATCAGACAGAAATGCCCTCTGTGCCTCAGCTCCACCTAGAGGTCCCCTATCTTCCTCTCCAGGTAGTAGGTAATGGGGTGGAGAATGGGGACCTGGTTGGGAAGTGAAAAGAAATGTGGAGAAACTCGAACAAGTGTGCCACCCAACACAGGGTGCAATGAACATAACAGGAGTAGACAGAAGGAAAAAAGGGGTAGGTAAGTGTGTAGCTTTTATGGTATGTTCCTAACACAACTGTACTAGGTCCACCACAGTATTCACTGTTGCAGTCGTCATGTTAGGGAAGATTATCAAAGTATAAAAAAGTAGGATGGACAGATAGACAAACAAAAGGCAAGGCCCTGTGGGACAGCAGAGGCAAATCCTGCCCTAGCTCTAGAGGCTACCTCTAGAGTACAGTGGATGGAGAATGTGGGAGGAGACATCCAGGATGCTGATGCTAGAAAAGCCTATGTGGTGACTCTGCTAAGGAAGACTGTGGCAGGGGTACCTCCAAGATTGCTGCACACTGAACAAAAGCGTGATGTCAACTCTCATAGTATGAAAATTAGAAGTTATGTACCTACCATAACGTTCCATGTTAGTTGTCTTCTCTCGCCTTCTTTCTTGCTGGATGGGTTCGGAGCCGATCCTCGGCTCCGACTGCACTGCTTTAGCTCGAGAACTCCTTTTACCAGCTCGAGGCAACCCTATATCCCATGATGCAAGGCGGAACTACCTCAGATCTCGTTTGGCAGCTAACTTACCCTGCTAAAGGTTATCCTAACCAAATTAGGAACAAAGTTTCCTAAAAGAAGTCCTCATAACAAAGATCCAGAGGAAACAAACTATTAGGAACTCTTCAAGATCTGTCCAGGCCGGGGGGGAAGGAGGGAGGCCTTAAGAAAGAAGAGAGAAGACAACTAACATGGAACGTTATGGTAGGTACATAACTTCTAAATGTTAAGTTGTCAATCTCGCCTTCATTCTTGCTGGATGGGACCGCGTCCCTAGCACCTGAATCCCGGGTGGCTCAACGGAACAGACTCTTGAGAACTGTGGAACCAAAACTGGCCCTATCTCTGGAGGCCAAATCCAACTTGTAATGAGAAACAAAGGTATGAGGTGTGGCCCAAGTAGCTGCTACACAAATGGTATCAATGGGAAGTCTATCCTGAAAGGCTGCAGAAGTGGATAGACTCCTGGTGGAGTGTGCTTTTGGCTTAGAAGATAGTTGTTTGCCTCTGAGAGAGTACACATAGGAAATGGTGGAAGTCAACCATCTGGATAAGGTCACTTTAGAAACTGGAAGACCTAACCTGTTTTCTGCATAAGAGACAAACAATTGGTCCGATTTTCTAATTTGTTTAGTCCTATGCAAGTAGTACCTGAGCTGACGATGGACATCCAAAAAATGCAATTTCTGTTCAGCTCTGTCAGAATAGTTAGGGAAAAAGACTGGTAGATCTATAGATTGGTTAATATTGGTTTGAGATACAACCTTGGGGAGAAAGGAAGGGTTAGTTCTTAACGATACCCTGTCCTTATGAAAAACCAAATAAGGTGAACGAATACAGAGAGCTTGAATCTCGGAAACCCTTCTTGCAGAAGTGACAGCCAGTAAAATATAGTCTTCCACGTCAATAACTTCAAAGAACATGAAGCAGACGGTTCGAAGGGAGGTAGTATCAAGGATGCCAACATTAAGTTTAGATCCCATTGCGGAGGAGGATGCTTTATAGGTGGCTTTAGGAGAAAAACTCCTCTCAAAAAGGCCTTGCATAATCTATGAGACATGATGTTATTGTCATGCAAGCCAACATGATACTTGGAAATAGCAGCCAGTTGTACTTTGACTGTAGATGACGAGGATCCCGAATGAAAAACCTCCGCTAGGAAATCTAAAACAGAATGTACGGGAGCAGTAAAAGGATCAATATTTCTGGAGTTTGCCCAAATCTAAAATCGTCGCCACTTGCTAACATAAATAGTCCTAGTGGACGACTTCAAAGAAGACACTATAATGTCTCTGACTGAGTCAGAAATCATTGGTAGCCTGGCTAGGGAAGGAAGTGGAGCAACCAAGCAGTGAGGTTGAGAGAATGAATGGCCCGGTGCTGCTGACCCGACTGGTGGATCAAAAGATCCGGAACTGGGTCCAGAAGCCAGGGCTGCACCAGAAGGTGACAATGCAGAGACGGAAACCAAATTTGTCGAGGCCAAAAAGGAGCAATGAGGATCAATTTGGCTCTCAAAACGGTGGCTTTCTGAATGACTTGTGGAATCAATGGAAAGGGAGGAAAAGCATAAAGAAGTCCCCGAGGCCAATCCTGGGTTAGAGAGTCTCTCAGGGGTTGGCCTGGAAGGGGAAATAGAGTGAAATAGTCTGGGCACTTGTTGTTTTGAGGGGTAGCGAAAAGATCGCAACAAGGAGTGCCCCACTTCAGAAAAATCTGATCCACTACAGATTGATTGAGAGACCACTCGTGAGGCATCAGAATAGATCTGCTTAGCCTGTCCGCCAATAGGTTGGACCTGCCGGGATGTGCGTTGCTATCAGAAACCGCTGAGAAGAGATCGCCCATTGCCAAAGTCTGAGAGCTTCTCGACATAAGGGATAGGACCTGGTTCCGCCCTGTTTGTTGATGTACCAGACCACGGACATGTTGTCCGTCTGTACTGCAATAGTCCCGTGGGAAGAAAGTCGCCGAGGGCTTGCAACGTTAAAAGCACTGCTCTCATCTCCAGGACATTTATGTGCAGATGGTATTCTATGGGTTGCCACGTCCCGTGGACCATCCTGCCCTGATAATGCCCCCACCCGATCAGAGAGGCATCCGTGGTGACTGTGGCAACTGGAGGAGGGAACAAAGGGTCGGCCCTGATGAAGAAGAGGGGAAGATATCCACCAGCCCAGATGAGCCCTGCACGACTGTGTCACTAAGATCTCGTGTCTCATCGGAAGATTGTGATACGACCACTGCGTGAAAAGCATCCACTGCAGGAGACGCATGTGAAAGCGAGCCAGTGGTAGAAGAACAATGGCCGCAGCCATTAGACCTAGAACCTTCAGGACAAACCTGGCTTTGATCTTTTTGCTTTGTAACAGAAGCCGATCAAATTTTTGGATGTCCAGAATTCTTTGATCTGTTAGTCTGGCTAACATTTTGACGGTATTTAACTCTGCGCCTATAAAGGTGATAGATTGGCAAGGCAGCAGAGAAGATTTTACGAAATTTACTGAAATTCCCAGATTCTTGCAAAGCTGAAGGGTGTAGTCTCTGGACTGAAGAAGCTGACACTTGGTGGTGGCGGAGAGGAGCCAGTCGTCCAAATAAGGAAACACCTGGAATCCTAGACGTCTCAGGTGAGCTGTGACCACTGCCATGCATTTGGTAAACACTCTGGGGGCTGAAGTGAGGCCAAAGGGCAGGGCTCTGAATTGGTAATGACTGGTCCCTAGCCGAAAGCGGAGAAACCTCCTGGAGTGCCTGTGAATCTTTATGTGATAGTACACATCCTGAAGGTCTATCGAGCACATCCAGTTGTCCTTGCCCAGAATGGACTGAAGCGTGACCATCCGGAATCTTGCCTTTTTGACAAATCTGTTCAGATTGCTGAGGTCTAATATTGGTCTCCACTCTCCCGTCCTTTTGGGGACCAAAAAGAATCTTGAGTAGATGCCGGATCCTACTTGGTCTGCCGGCACTGTCTGGACGGCTCTTTTTTCTAGGAGTTTTGAAACCTCCTGTTTTGCCAAATCCCTTTGACCGGGTGACATGTCTGGAAGGGATTGTAGAGGTACGGGAAACCTTACGAAGGGGATCTTGTAACCCTCGGATATAATCGACTGTACCCACTTCTCTTGGGATAGGGATTGCCAGGCTACTGGGTACAGTGAAATCCTTCCCCCGACTGCCTCCAAGGGTGGACAGTCGGGCAACACCTCAGGGATGCTGAAAGGGCTTCTCAGGAAGAGATTCCCTGTTGTCCTGGTTCTGAGGACCCCCCCTGCCTCTAGGGCGGCGTCTATTATTGTTACCCCCTCTGCCTCTGGGGGTAAACTGACCACGTGTGTCCGGTGTAGCTCCTTGGGCTTTACGGAACCACATCTTCCCCCCCCTTCTGACCCTTGGGATATGGTCTAGAAGGAGTGGAAAATTGGACTCCAACGGCAGAAAGAGTCTTACCGTCCTGCTCACACCTGGTCAAGGTATCCTTCACTTGAGGTCCGAACAGAGCCGAACCATCAAAGGGGGTATTAGTGAAGGACGCCTTAAAGGGGTCCGCAAAATTACACAGCCGCATCCAGGCTTGGCGTCTAAGAGCAACTCCTGTGCCTGCGGCCCTGCTTGCTCCATCGGCCGCATAAGATATGAGCCGCATGGAAGAGTTAGATATGGAATTCAGGATAGCAAGCTGTGAGGCAATCTTTTCCTGAGCCCCAGCAGCAGAAGGATCCTGGACTACTTCACCCAGTTCTTTGAGAATATCTCGTTGAAGCCTGGTGAAGTGACAAAGGTAATTCAGCGAACGCATAGCAAAGGTCGCTGAAGAAAACATCCGCTTTCCATACCTGTCCATGGTCCTAGAGTCCTTGTTAGGAGGATGGACAGGTACTGAAGGATCCGCCAGTTCCTTCTTAGTGGCCGCCGCCACCACCATAGCATCCACAGAGACACCTTTGGAAAGGAACTGTTTATCCGACGGGGCCGTAATGAACTTGGATGGTCTTCTGGGGATAGGCTCCACAGAATCTGGAGCCGCCCACACCTTCCGAGCCACTACCTGCATGAGTGGGTCGAAAGGCGGAGACACCCAGGAGGTGGAGGGTCGGGATCCAAAAGCCTCCAGGTATATCGACTCATCCTCGGAGGGGTCAATGGAGGGCCAATTCCCCCTCTGTTTGAGGAGCTCAAGGATGTCTGAAAAGGAGACATCCTCAGAGGGGGACCGTGGGGAACCCTCCGACTCATCTAAGTCGGTATCAGATGTAGTAGACTCAGGGGAGTCTGTGTGTTTCCTCTTACACGTCCTCTTCCGAGGGGGTTCCCCTGCAGGGTCAGGAGAAACCTCGGAAGAGGAGGAAATTCCCAGTGGGGAAACCTGGGGCGATGGATCCCTGGGCCTGAGAGCAAGAGGCTGGCAAGAGGCATCTGCAGGCACCGATGAGGGAGGAGCTAGAGGGATGGACCGTTGACCAGGCTCAGAGGCCAGGACACTCCTCATCACCTCAAAGGCTACTCTCCCCGGGAGACCAGAACATACCCGCTATGAAGAGACAGGAATGGTCGGCTCCAAGGAGAGAGAAGGCTCCGAGGCCGATGTCGGCGCCGAGCTTACCAAAGCCGAAGCCCCGAGAGGGAGAGCGGGGTCGGACAAGGGTCCGATGCCACTAGCCCCTTCGGAGCCGACAGTGGAAACCCGACGACCGGATCCCTCCAAGGAAGGTCTCAAGGAGGAGATCGGAGCCGAGGACGACGGAGCCGAAGGATGTATCGGCTCCGGCATCGAAACAGTCGCTGTCCCAAGAAGCTCCGGCTCCGAACTCTGGTGTGGAGTCGGAGGAGGAAGTTCAAGAATTGGGGCTATAGCCGAAGTCTGTTGAGACGGGCTATGGAGCATTTGGGCCAGTGCCTGAGACTTCAACAGCCTGCTTACCACCCTCTCCAAGTCGTGGTCAGACAGCCTGGAAGATCTCGAAGGTCGGCTCCGATGGCTCCGCTCCGACAAAAGAGGAGATCCCGGAGCCGAGTGGATACTCATAATAGAGGGGGACCGAGATCTCTTACGGGTCGAAGCCATCGGAGCCGAAGTCCCTAGAACTCTAGATGGAGCTGAGGATTTCTCGGCTCCGATGCTGGATAAAGTGTCGGCTCCAGCCGGAGCCGACAAGGCCACAGTAGTCAGGGTATCGGAGCCAGCCGGCACCGAACCCACTACACGTAGAAGAAGTATCGACTCCAGCCGGCCGATATCGGCTCCGACGGAGCCGAGCCACCGGAGGAGGCTTGGACACTGTAGCCTGAGCCTTCGGTGGCTTAAGAGGTTTTCCTGACCCTGATTTAGGAGGAGAACCTTCAGGTTTAAGTAAACCTCGGAGGATGAGTTTGTTCCTCCTTTCCTGCAGGACTCTCTGGCTAAAAGCATGACACAACACACAGGAGTCCTGCAGGTGCAAAGGCCCCAGGCAATAAACACAAGAAGTGTGACCGTCTGTCAGAGACATTTTCTGACAGCACTGGTCACACTTCTTGAAGCCTGAGACCTTGCCTTCTTTTGACATCCTAGGAGGATAGAACACAAACAGTCCCAACAAACACACAAATTAATCCCTTACACAAACACACAGGAAGGGATAACAAAAGGGAACTAGGCCTGACTAAACTACTTTAGATTAAAACTTATAAAAGTTTATAAAAAGGTTGAAAAATAGGGAATAGGGTGGGCTGTAACTAATTACAGACTACACTAACACTAACAGGGAAAAATAAACCCCTAACTACACTTTTTCTTATTTGACTAAGAAAAACTTACCTCAGCTGGCAAAGGAGACCTCTTTCGCTAAGCGGCAAACGAGATCTGAGGTAGTTCCGCCTTGCATCATGGGATATAGGGTTGCCTCGAGCTGGTAAAAGGAGTTCTCGAGCTAAAGCAAGTGCTGAGTCGGAGCCGAGGATCGGCTCCGAACCCATCCAGCAAGAATGAAGGCGAGATTGACAACTTAACATCTGTAACTGTCAATATAGGAAAAATTCAGCAAAGAAAAAATTGAAAAGCCTGATAGAAATCAACCATTAAAGAAATGCTGTCGGGGAGGAATTTTGCAGCTGTTCATCAAAAGCAGTTCAAGTTTCAGCTTTGGTACAGGAAACGGCTTTCACTAATTTAGAGGAAAAATAAATCAAATGCACTCAGAGGTACTTAAACAAAACACTGAAGGAATATATCAAGTCAAATAAAAGGATGGAAAGAAAACAGAAGAAGCTTTAACAATCTATTCATATAAAAATAAGAAGGTGAAATGAAGAAAAGGCTAGTTGAACATGAGACTTCTCAAGAAGAGCTATTTCAAAATAAATAAAAAACAAGAGTTAGAAGAAAAAGCATGCAGAGAAAAAAACTGAGATTTTCTTCTGAACCTGAGAAACTGGAAGGAACAGACTGCATTAATTTTATGAAAGTGCAAATAAGCACCAACATATGTATGTGTGCTACAAATCTCACCATGAGAAAGCAGCCAAGACTTACAATGGTAAAGATGCAATCATACCAAAAGAAACAGCTGCTCAGGGCAAAACTGTGACAGAAAGGAAACTTATTAAAAATTATGGCCAGCAGATTGTTTATGGAAAATGACTACTCAGTGTACAATGGGCAGAAAGAAGTAAGTTTATCACAGGAATTGTGAAATGCTGAGAGGCAGTTGTGAGACTCAACCTGCTGTATCTGGCAGTCTTCAGAATATTTTTTTTTTCTGGTGGGTCAAAGACATTTTTTGATGCAGAGTAGTCTGGTAAGGATACAATTTCT
The DNA here is from genome assembly GCF_019279795.1 of Protopterus annectens. NCBI lineage: Eukaryota > Metazoa > Chordata > Ceratodontiformes > Protopteridae > Protopterus > Protopterus annectens. The sequence goes on from NC_056737.1 coordinate 596,661,176, forward strand.
CCTATAAAGGGAGAGCCAGCAAGCACAATAGGACCATATTGCTTATTTTTCTGGTAATAACAAAGCCCATAGAGATACTTTCGTAGTGATGCCTTTTCCACTGTTCCAAAGGAAAATGCATGAGAGAGAGAAAAAAACACAGGTGCTGATTACAAGAAACACGAGTACCTTGGACTTGAACAAGAGACTGGCATTGGGATATGGAGAGGATCAGAAATAAGTTCAACAACACTGGAATTAGTGGATAACTGGGAATCTATAAGGCATCAATCCCACTAAATATAGGAATAGACGTGAAATGTGGTTTAGTAAGTAAAAGTGGCTGAGAAAGACTGGAATTTTGTTGACTTGTTAAACTAGTGGGTGAACGGTAAAGCATATACCCCACTTTATGTCATTAACGTTTAGAAAGACACTGAAAGGAATGAACTAACTTGAGTACAACCATTTTAGCTTTAGTAATAGCCGTATAAAAAATAATGAAGAAAAAGTACAGTTTTGTACCTACCATAAATGTAGATGTTCGAGTGCTAATACAGCTGCAGTAATCACATATGGGTTCTCTGCCGTCAGGCGGTCCCTCGGTCGGCCGAATTCCAAAGTCTTGGTACGGCGTCGATTGTTGTCGCTTTCTTTCATGATGTCAGTGCGACAGGGGTATACAAGACACAGCTGACGCCATATTCTTCAGTCTTTTCTTGCCACAGATGTCAGGTGCCCCCAGAAGGAAGGCAATACATAAATCATATATAAAAATATATTCAAGCAATGCAATGTAATCAAAAAACAGTAGTTGCAAGCAAATACACCATAGGAGGATAACCCAATTAGGTTGTAAGAGGAGGTGTCAGCCACTAGTCCTTTACCAAGAGGGGAAGGAAGGAGGGAAACCTGTACTGCAGCTGTATTAGCACTCGAACATCTACATTTATGGTAGGTACAAAACTGTACTATGTTCATCGTGCATACAGCTGCAGTAATCACATATGGGTAGAATCCCAAAGCTACGCACAGGGTGGTAGGCACTAGGTGGAACTGGGATGAGCCAGAATGCCCTGCAATACAGCAGTGGCAAAGCCTGCTCTAGTTTTGGAATATAAAGGCAGGTGGTAGTGTTTTGTGAAGGTATGCACAGAACTCCAAGTGGCTGCCTCCAAAATATCTTTGGTAGGAACTCCTCTGAGGAAGGCTGTAGAGGTAGCTGTGGCCCTGGTGAAGTGGGATCTGATGCCTGTAGGGACAGATTTCCCATGATAGGAGTAACAAAATCGTATGCAGTGGCCTATCCATTTTGAAATTGTCTGTTTGGTAACAGGCTTCCCTTGAGCTCCTACAGCTTAGGACACAAAAAGCTGTTCTGATTTCCTGAAAGGCTTTGTTCTGTCCAAATAATAATGTAGCTGCCTATGGATGTCTAAGGAATGTAGCAGCCTTTCCCCTTTCTTTTGAGGATTGGGGTAAAAGGTAGATAAGTGTATGGCTTGATTCAAAGCTACCCTGGATACCACTTTAGGCATAAATGACGGATTGGTTCGAAGGGAAACCCTGTCTTGATGGAAGATGAGAAAGGGCTGCACAGCCATGAGGGCTTGTAGCTCCGAAACCCTACGAGCTGAGGTAATGGCCAGAAGGAAAGCTGTTTTCCAGGACAAATATTGCAAATCTGTTGAGGCAGCTGGTTCAAAGGGAGGCAATGTTAATTTTTCTAGAATGTAATTAAGATCCCAGGCTGGCACTGGTTGTTTCCTTGGTGGTCTTATATTCTTAGCCCCTCTGAGGAACTGTCTTAAAAGTGGGTGAGAGAATAACGGTGGGTCCGTGTTGAATTCTGCAGAAATGGCTGAGGCATGGATTTTTATGGAGGAAAATGAAAGCCCACTGTTCAGCAGCTCAGCTAGATACTGTAATAACCGAGGCAAATTTAGTTTTCTAGGATCCTGGCCTTTTTTCTCATTCCAGGAGCAAAACCGTTTCCATTTTGCGGAGTAGGCCTTTCTAGTGGATGGCCTTCTGGCCTCCAGAATGACGTCCTGCACCTCTTTGGGGAGTAGGATCTGTTGTGGTGTTAAGGAATTTTCCATGCAGTGAGATTGAGTGTTTTCAGCTGACTGTGAAGAGTTTTGTAGTTGTGCTGAGTCAGCAGAGGAGGCATTAGAGGTAGAAACCAGGGAGGAGTATGTGTTAGGCTCCTCAGGAGTGGGTACCAGTGCTGTCTTGGCCAGTATGGAGCAATCGGTATCATCTTCGGTCTGTCTGCTCTTGCTTTCAAGAGCACCTTGGGCAGAAGAGGCAGAGGTGGGAAAGCGTACACTGTCCATGCTGTCCAACTGAATGAAAGGGCGTCCACTCTCCAGGCCTTTGGATGGAAGGTCCTTGAACAAAACTTTTCCAATTGATGATTCCTGTGGGAGGCGAAGAGATCTATGTCTGGCCTTCCCCACGCTTGGATTATCTGTGTAAACACCTGAGGATGCAACTTCCATTCGTGCGGATCTGTCATATTTCTGCTTAGACTGACTGCCAGCGTGTTTTCCAAACCTGGCAAGTACTGTGCTTGAAGTTCGATTTGCCATTCCAGAGCCAAGTTCCAATGTGTCATGGCTAGTCTGCACAGGGGGTATATGAATGTGTTCCTCCTTGTTTGTTTATGTACCACATTACTGTGGTGTTGTCTGTTCTTATCAATAATTGTCCTGGATGCAGGAGGTCCTTGAATGCTGTAATTGCATTTATCACTGCTAGCATTTCTTTTTGGTTGATGTGAAGGTGCTTTTCCTTTTGGGACCATTTGCCCTGAATGCACCTGTCTGTCATGTGCGTCCCCCAGGCGTAATCTGAGGCGTCTGTTGTGATGACTTGATTTGCTTGAGGCTTGCAGAATGGGAGACCTGTGTGTGTTTGACATGCTTGGGCCCACCACAGAAATTCCTTTTGCAAACATGGAATTATTGGTATTATTGTTTCCAAATTGTGGCTGTGCTGAGACCATAGGTTTTTTAGGTACCATTGAAGTTTTCTCATATGCAACTTTGCACATGGGATTAAAAGAATGCAAGATGCCATGAAGCCCAGAGCCTGCAGGATTTTCCTTGCAGTAAGCCTGGTACAATTTGCTAGTATTTTGAAGTACTGAGTTAGTTGCCCCTGTTTTTCTGGCGTAAGGTAGGCCATCTGAGTGTTTGTGTCCAAGTTGGCACCCAGGAAAGTTATTTTCTGAGATGGTGTTAGCCTGGATTTCTCTTTGTTGATTGTGTATCCCAAAGAATTCAGTAACCGTATTGCATAAGCCAGATGTTCCAGAAGTTTGTGCTTGCTGTCCGCTTGGATCAGGCAGTCGTCCAAATAAGGGTAAATTTGTATCCCTTGAAGTCTGCAGTAGGTGATTACTGATGCCAGGCATTTCGTGAATACTCTGGGCGCAGTAGATAAGCCAAAGGGCAATGCAGAGAATTGATAGTGGATTGAACCTGCAAGAAATCTGAGGTATCTTCTGCAGCTTTGTCTGATTGGGACATGCAGGTTTGCCTCCTTGAGGTCCAATGTTACCAGCCAAAACCCCTTGCCCAGCATGGAAAGAAGCTGCTGTAATGTGAGCATCTTGAATTTTGGTGCAGTAGAAATGTATTTTGGATGGAGTATTCCGAAATGGGTCTCCAGTCGGTTGCTCTTCTTGGTACCAGGAGTAGTCTGGAATAAAACCTTGACCTTGTTAGTGAGTAGGTACCTCTTGAATAGCTTTCATGTCCATGAGTTTTGAAATTTGTATTTGTGCCTCTGCCCTTTGATTGTGTGGCAGGTTTGGCATGCCTCTCATTTTTGGAAGAGTGTGAAAATTAAATCTGTAGCCTCTGTTTATAATGTCCAGGATCCATTTGTCTGTTGTGATAATATGCCAGTTTCTTGTAAATAATGCCAGCTTTCCTCCTAAGGGAGCTGCCAGCTGAGACTTGCTTGGCAAGAAAAGAAGGAAGTCATTGGGTTTGTTTTCTGTATTGTTGTGCACTGTCTTCGCCACCTCTTGGTGCTGGAGTTTGCCATTGTCTGCCTCTATATGATCCTTGAGATTGTCCTCTGCCCCTTGTGCGCCTGTATCTACCTCTTTGGGGCTTGTCCATGGCTGGAAAGGACCAGTTTTTAGAAGGCCAATTTCTGCTAAAACAAGGTGGTTGTACCTGTAGAAAGGCCTTGACAGTTTGCATAGATTTAGCTTTTTCTTCCATTTTACGTAGTATCTCCTCAGCATTAGTACCAAATAGTACATCCTTTTGTAAAGGAGCATCTAGTAGTTTAGCTTTAACATGATCAGGCAAGCTTTGTTCCCTAAGCCAAGCATGTCTACGAATGACTGATCCTGTAACAGCAGCTCTACTTGAGGCCTCTAAGGCATCATAGCCACATTGTAAGGTGTGTTTACCCACTTGTTCTGCACTATGCATCATATCCTGCAATTCCTTCAAATCTGGTTGATCAGGTTGAGACATTTTATTTCTTAATTGAGATAACAGAAACTGCTGGTATTTAAGCATATGGAACTGACAATTTAAGGCCCTCATGGCTAGGGTGGCCGAGGTGTATACCTTTTTCCCCCCACCTTTCTAAGGATCTGGATTCTCTTTCGGAAGGTAGTGGATTCTTGGCAGTAGAGGCTTTCATTCCCTTGGGGCCTTGAGAAATGATTTCAGGGTCAGCATTATGGCTTTTGAAAAGAAATTGGTGAGAGTTAGGAACTCTGTAGTACCTATCAGGTTTGACTGGAGCAGGAGGCAGGGAATCCGGACTAAGACAAGCCTCCGAGTAAACATCATCAAGTATGTCCAAGACAGGAGGTATAGCCAGCGGTCTGTGTTGAGGTAACAAAAGAAATTCCCTAAGCCTTTTCTTGGAATCAGAAAAGTCTTGGCCTTCCCAATGGAAGTGCTCCCTCAAGGTGTGCAAGGTTTCCCCAAAAGAGAAATCCTCTGGGGGAGATACAGAAGGAATGGACTGTTCTGCATCCGAATCTTCATAAGGGGAGTACGAATGCTCCTCTACATCAGAATGTTCTGAGAAAATGGAGCCCTGTTCAGAAGAGGGAGAATCTTCCTCCACTCTGGGTCTCTTATCTGGAGGGGGTTGGGAACCCCTGATAAGGGTAATCAAATCCTCAGCCATTTTAAGCATCTGCTTTTTAGGCATGGGGCCTGGGGATGGGCCCTGAGCAACAGGCCTCTTGGGATGCATGGCTGATTTGGACTTAGTAAAGGCCTTAATGGAAAAGGAAGATGAGGGCCTAAAGACACCCTGGGTGGAAGTGGACCTGTCCACATTAGGAGACTCAACACTCACAGTGGCTTCGGTGGTTGTAGTCTGAGTAAGGGCCGAGGCACCTGCGGTCTCCGGTACAGAAGACACCGCCAAAGAAGTATTGTCGGTAGTCAGGGACTGCAAAGGCATCTCGCTGAGAACCAGACCACGTGCAGTCGGTTTTGGCGTGGTGTCGGTGGAGACCGCGGTCCTTGTCCTTGCGTTTTTTGGACAAAACGGTAGTCGGAGTCTCCGACGACATTTTATAATCAAAGGCTTTACCAAAATAATGTTGGGCGAACTCCGCCCGACGCTTAATAGTGCGTTTATTGAAAGTAGCACAAAAGCGACAGCCCGAGACGTCGTGGTCTGGGCCTAAACAAGGTATGCAGAGGGAATGGAAATCCTTATGCGGTATTTGCTTCCCACAAGAAATACAATTGTTAACTTTGTCTGACATCGGTCTGAGGCAAGAAAAGTTTCAACGGGTACTTAGCTTTAAAGAAGACTTCGGTTTCCAATTTTTCGTAAATTCAGGAGCTGGCCGACCGGCACTTGCGAACTGCTTCTGCTTCAGGCACCGCGCGGCAAAAAAGACTGAAGAATATGGCGTCGGCTATGTCTTATATACCCCTGTCGCACTGACGTCAGGAAAGAAAGCGACAACAACCGACGCCGGACCAAGACTTTGGAATTCGGCTGACCGAGGGACCGCCTGACGGCAGAGAACCCATATGTGATTACTGCAGCTGTATGCACGATGAACATCTGCATGCTATATTGTTAAGCAGTCTTGTATCATCTGCGAGAGGAGAGTTTTATTGGTGACTATTACGTATGTTGACGATATTAAAGCAGGCAAGTACTATTTCTTAGTTGTAAGACATACAGGCTTTACAGTGTAAAAAGATATTGCACAGAAGCAAGTTAAAGTTGATTATTCTTTGATCTTGGGCTGCTGGGGTGGGTGTGGGCTGTAAAAGTGTACCGATCATACTACATGTAGACTTGTAATGTTTTTACAGTGGCGGATGTCAAGATTAATGTCTTTTGTTTGTTATAGACAGTTTTTTAAGCAAATGGCCTTGAAAAATAATACAAAAATATTAAATTAAAGACATGCCTCATACAAAAATTACATTCTTGCATTTGCAAAAGTATTAGCAATTTTTTTCAATTAGCAAATGCTCTTATTGAGAGACCAGAAGTCTGCAGGTGTAGACATTTAGTAAAGGGAAGTCACAGTGTTCTTGAAATGTACAAAAATGCTTTCATGCATCTGCAAACTTAGGGCTGTTTTTTTCCTCTCATTGCTAACTGCTTTTATGTGGAGATGGGCTAAATGCAGATGCAAGTAATGATTGAGAGTTCAGAGTACTCCTTGCTGAGAAACATGTAAGAGGTACAATGTAAAGTGTCAAGCAGATAAGTGAAAAATATTTTATTTATTTTATTTTATTTTACATTTGTTGACCGGGCTAGTCCAACTGGATACATGTCCATTTTCAGTGGAGGCCCGGGGAGAAAAGCTCCAAGGTCATGGTTAGATTAACAAATACACTGATGAAGTTAAAACAAGTAAATACTAGTAAATACAAATACAATGATACAGCTAAAACAAGTAAATACAAGTAAATACACTGACGCTTAAAGGCCAAATAAGAGAAGCAAGAGTTATATAAATGATTTAAAGAGGTACAGATTAGAACAGCCAGACAAACAGGGCTAAATAGTGGATTCTTGGGTTTTTGGGTTAGGTGGAGGCTGAGAGAAGCCTAGGTGAGGCAGGGACAATAGCTCTTAGTCTGGATTGGAGCAAGGGCATAACCATTGGGATTTCAGGTATGCTCTAAGATGTATTTTAAATTGGTACTGAGAGGTCATAAGTCTTAGGTTGATTGGAAGGGCATTCCAGGATTTGCCAATGGAATTGGCATATAGTGCTTCACCACCAGCGTTGTTAGATTTAATGGTCAGTACTTGTAGACTTTTGGAAGACCTGAGGGAGTTGAGGTTGGAGTACGGGGTAAGTATTTTGTTCAGTGAGGGGGTTTTGTCTGGATGGTTGATAATTTTAAAAGCCTCAGTTAGCTGGTTGAGTTTGAGAATATTGGGCAGTTCCAGCCATTCGAGAGACCTTAGATTTAGGCAGTGATGGGTGCGATAGGGCGTTCCAGTTATGAATCTGGCTATGTGATTGTAGGTAGTAGAAAGTTTATTAAGCTCTTTCTTATTGAGGAAGGAGAATATCGGGGAGGCATAAAGGAGTGTGGAGAAGAGGTGGGTTCGGGCAATAGTTAGTTTGGTGTGCGGAGTTAAGAAGGCCTTTATTCTATACATTGACCCAAGTTTTTTGTTGACCGATTTAATGGTTAAGTTTACATACATATCAAATTTAAGTTTATGGTCTATGGTCACCCCTAGTAGTTTGGTATGGGATACGGGGTAGATAATGGTGCCATTATTGGAGGACACATGGAAGGTTGGGTTGTTGGTGTTGAGGGGTTCTATAGCTTGAGCAGTAGCTGGAGTGGGGAAAAATAGAAGTAATTTGGTTTTGGTAGGGTTGAGTAAGAGTTTAAGTTCCGAGAACCATTTTTTGACAGTGGAAAAGCAGTTTTGGGTAGTGGCTTGGAGTTTGGCGAGAGATATGTCAGAGCAGATCAGGGTGGAGTCATCTGCATATTGAATGCAGGTGGCCTTGGGAATAATTGAGTGTAGACCATTTATGAAAATGGAAAAAAGAAGGGGACCAAGGATAGATCCTTGGGGGACACCAATATTAGTGGGGAGTAGGTCTGATAGGCTGTTTTGCCACTGAACCGCCTGTTTTCTGCTAGAGAGATAGGCATTAAACCAACTTATGGTTAGTTTGCTAAGATGTAAGGTTTCCAGTGACTGAAGCAGTAGTTGGTGGTTGACCATATCGAAGGCTTTCGATAGGTCTAGAAAGAGCGCAGAGGATATTAGTTTATTATTGCGATTGTGGTTGACTGAGTCAACAAAGGAGAGGAGAGCTGTGGTTGTGCTGTGATAGGGGCAAAAGCCATGTTGGGTGTTCGATAGGAGGTTATTTTGTGTGAGGTGGGTAATGAGTTGTTTGTGGACACAGCGTTCCATAATTTTGGCTAGGGGAGACAGTATGGCTATGGGTCTATAGTTAGAGGTTTCAGTGGAGGACCCTCCTTTATGGAGGGGGATGATATAAGAGATTTTCCAAATAGAGGGAATAGATGCTTCAGAAATGGTCCGGTTGATCAAGATTGAGACAGGGTAGGCTATGGCATCAGATGCTATTTGTAGGTATTTGGCAGGGAGCAGATCTGCCGCTAGGGTGGTTGGTTTAAGTTTTTTCAAAAGGGTGCGAATGTAGGAGGTGGAGATGGGTTGTAGGTTAAAGGCAATTTGGGTTGTATCTATGGTTGGGGTTGCCACCGAGGGAGACGTGGCAAGCTTACTGGCAAGGGACTGGATGGTCTCAGTAAAAAAAGAATTAAAGGAGTTGGCTATTTCTGTTGGGTCTTTGTCCATGAGTTTTTCAGGGGTGGGGGTAGTAGACTTACCTGGATGTAGTAGGTGGTTAAAACCAGCCCAGAATTTTTTAGGATTATACTGATGTTTGTCTTGGAGGTGACAGAAATATTGTTTTTTATCAGACTTAATGGCTACTTTGGTTGAATTTCTAAGCTGGAGGAACTTGATGCGATCTAGGGGGGTTTTTGTGGTTCTCCATTTATTCCAGGCCTGGTCTCTGATTTTAATTTTAGATTTAGTATCTTGTGTTAGCCAAGGTGCTATACGTTCCTTAGTTCTAGTAAGTCGTTTAGGAGCATGAGAATTGAGTATCTTGAGGAAAGTGTCATTAAAGTATGAAACACTTTCATCTAACGGTAGGGTTTTTAGGATGTGCCAGTTACAAGCCTTGAGATCAGCTAGAAATTGGTCAGGGACAAAATTCTTGCTGTTCCTTACTAATCTAGTTATGGGGGGATTCGTAGTTGAACATTTGTGTTTTATAATAAAGGTAGCAAGGTGGTCACTAAGGTCGTTGGGAAGGGTCCCTGTGGTATAGTTATTAGGATTCCTATTAGTAAGAATCCAGTCAATAATGCTCTCCTTTTGTTGGGCATGTCCAATTCTAGTGGGAGAAAGAATATTTTGGGAGAAACCATGTAAGTTAATGGGGAGAGGATTTGATTGAGCAGAGTAGAGAGACCAGTCAATATTAACATCTCCTAATATTATAGTTTCTTGGGGATAGTTATTAGCGAGCCAACTAAGGGTTTGTTCAAGGTTTTCAACATTTTTGCCTGGTGGTAGGTAGAGGTTACTATGAGATTAATACTTTTTTGTCTGTTTAGGGATAGCTTCAGGGCAATCAGTTCCAGGTTAGGAACTTTTGGGGGTTGGAGTAAATTCATTGTGATGCTCAAGGAGTTCTTGAACATTACAGCTATTCCGCCACCCTTTCTAGTTGTACGATCAGCCCTGAGGATGTTATACCCAGGTGGGATAATTTCCTCATCCTTGGTGCTTGGTTTGAGCCAAGTTTCTGATAAACACATTATGTCAGGGGAGTGGGTATCAAGCATGGCATGTAAGCTATGGACTTTATTGTTAATGCTTCTAATATTGAGATGAAGCATAAAGAGGGAGTCCGCTGGACTAATGGCTGCATGAAGGAGGTTAGGGCCTAGGTCACTATGAGGGCCTGGGTTAGGGTGGATATCGCCGTCATTAGTGATGGATTTTTTCAAATATTCTAGTATTTTTTGTAGTCTAGTTAGTAGTTTAAGATGGTCCCTTAATGAGGATACTTTTGGGTATCGAAGAATAAGGTGTGTACTTTTAGGGATCAGGTGAGTAGCAGGGTAGAGAGAGGGAGGGATAAGAGTAGTGGGATTTTGGGAATACAGGGAGGTCTGACCCTTGGGAAGGTAGACTCCTGTTAGGGCTTGGGTTTCATAGGTTGTTAAGAGATACGGTAAAATGAGGAGTAAAAGTACAAGGGGAAGGGTGGTAAATGAGTTTCTATCCATGGTGATGGGTGAGGTCTCTGCGTAGATAGGGCTAGGGGAGGTACCTTGGTCCGTAGAAAGCTGGAGGTAATAGTAGGGTGTGATAATTGGAGAGAGTTAGGTAGGTGGGCGGAGTAGCCTTAGTGGTAGGGAATGGCAGAGAAATGGAGGGGGGAGGAGTGGACAGTTTTGATTGGGTAGTGGTAAGGGGGATGGGCTTGATGACCAAATAAATGTAGAGGTAGTGGGGGCGGGTGGGAATAGGGGGCAGGGAGGGGAGCGGAGCAAGCCCGAGCGTAGCGAGGGCGAAGCGGAGCGGGGACTACACCACAAAGATTTCCCTGGGTCTTAAAGGTAACCAGGTTTAATGGTAGCTTCCTTAGTTTTTTTTTATTAGAAGGAACCTGTGTTCATTAGGAGTTATTCTGCCTGGTTCCTGTAGTAGAGTGCAAGGTATTTAGACAAAATAAAATGAAAAGGGTAGTTATTTATTTACCCTGAGTCACTTATTGGAGTAGTGGTAATTAGGCTTTTAACGTTGTATGTGCATTCGCACTGGTGGGGTCCTGTGGGGTCCTGTGCCACGCAGTAAGCGTCTGGTTTTGGGGCTACCTAAGGTGGAGGTAACAGAAAGAGATAGCGTTTAAAGTGTTGGGTGGTTTAGTGCAGTAAAAGACAGTTTAAACAGTGCAGTCAGTTGGTAAGCATAAAAGATAAGCATAAAAGATAAAATAACGTCTGAAACTGTGTAAGGGAATAAATTATATAAGTAGTTACCTCCCAACAGCCTTAATAGAACAATGCACAATTCTGTTTAGTTAAAGGTAGCATGTACACTTGTTTTTTTTAGGGCTAAAAGTTAATGTTTACTGAAAGCATACAAGCTGATTTCCATACCTGGGAGGAGAACAGATATAGCAAAAGAGCAGACAGCAATCAGTGTAAGTGGGAACACAGGCTGTAATGTGCACTTTAGCACGAGTAACCTTAATTTTAAATTAGACAATGGCTGTGGGTGTTCCTATCTGGTGGGGTAAGCTTCATTTGCTGAAAATATGTATAGTTTTGGGAGTTTGTTCTAAATTAAAAGGAAATGGAGGTTCTGAAAATGTATTAAGTCTTGAAAAATGTTCAAATGGAAATGAGAAGTTGCTACTGCATAAGAAATCAGCCTACATACACTGATGCGTGCATGTAAGATAAAGGTTGGAAGTATGCATCCGAAAGAACTGTTATTAATAACACACGGGAGTAATAAATTTCTATCATAATAGCTGCTCTTGTCCATATATCATGGAACGTAAGTCAACAAAAGGCAAAGAGAATTGCTTGTACTTATATTTCCCCAAACTCTGTTATTATGCAACTTAAGACATTTTTGGAAGAAATAATCAGCTTAAATCAGGGAATATTTATGGGTGGGGACTAGAACCTGATTTCAATAGTGAGGTTATATCAGGGGGCATTAAAAGGGAAAATGGAACTAAAATGGGTAGATTTCTGAATAGATAGTAACCAGGTTAAAAAGCTGATTTTAACCTCCTACGGGAGGGTATCAGTAGCTTCACACCACCGCCCCCTCAGGGGATGCAGACAACTATGCCGAACAGTACGCCAGTGCAGTATACAAGTACTGGTACAACCATATGGACTCAAGTCATACCCAGCAGAACTAAAACCTGCTCCTCAAGGAAGCACAAACCTGTCTGGTGGATATCCTCTATCAACAGCTTTACAACAAAAGCAAAAAAAATGTTGTCCAAGGGTAAAAAGGAACAAACTTCAGATTGAAAAAACTCCCTCCTTAGCTTCAACAAGCAAAACAGATCACAAGTGAAAACCTTGAAAGCCAATTATGAATTGCAACTAGCCTCTTAAACAAAGGGATACCACAAAGCCTTCTTCAGTTACGTCAGGAACCTCCATGGCAAACCCCAGATTTGTTCCGAATTGGTACTTAATGGTACCGCTCACACTGATCCTGTTGACTTAGCCAATCTGGTAGCTGGTAGGTTCAGCAAAAACTCCACCCCCAAAGGCCCATTTGACATCCCCGATACTTGTCCCGCACCTCACTTTTCTGTAGATCAAGTGTTAAAGGTCCTATCCAACACAAAGAACACAGCTTCCATGGGACCTGATAGTATCCCAGGCTATATTCTGCAGCATCTCCAGCAAGAAACAGCTTCACCACTGAGCAGCCTATTCAACCACAACCTTAGTACAGGCTTCATTCCAGCAGAGTGGAAAACTGCCATTGTCATCCCCTTGCACAAAGGTGGTGCCATACTGACCCAGGAAACTATCGTCTCATTAGCTTTACAAGTCTGATCTGTAAAGCCACGGCGCGTATTATTATAGCTCTCATAAACAAGGACATAGGCAACCTCAAAGCACTTGACCCCACCCAATTTGGATTCATCAAGGGCAGATCTTGCCTACTGAACCCGGTTGACTTCTTTGAGACTGTCACCAACCCTGGATGAGGAAAGAGTCAGTACATACAGCTTACCTTGACTTGCCCAAGGCCTTTGACACAATCCCTCACTCTGGCATCAATGAAAAGCTAACACAACTTGGAGTAAATCCCTATCTCATCAGGTGGGTTGCCAACTGGCTCACCAATAGGACCCACAAGGTCAAAATAGGCACCTCCAACAGCAGACCTGCCACTAGTGGTGTTCCCCAGGGATCTGTCCTTGGACCTCTACTGTTTGGTATCTACTTCTCAGAGGTCCACGCAAAGACAAACGTCCTGTGGCTGACCAAGTTTGCAGATTGGGTGCTGACACTGACTCCCCAAATGATGTTAACATACTGCAAGAGCGTCTCACAGCAACAAATGACTGGTGCCAAAGTCATGGCCTTAAGTTAAATGCAAAAATAAAATGTATTATTATACTATTCAGCAAAAACATGGCCCCTGCTGATTACCACATCAATGGCAACCCCCTAAGCACACAACCTGTGGTGAGAGACCTGGGTACTCAGGTTGATAATCTCACATTCGACCATCATGTAGCGGCAGTGCTCAGAAAAGCGTTTTACTTGGTTCAGCTCATACGTAAAGGGATTGCATCCAGAAAAAAGGAGGTTATTACCTCTTTGTACTCATCCCTCATTAGGCCAATAATTGAGTTTAATGCCCCCATTTGGTATGTACCTCTCCAAACACCTGCACCAACTGGTAAGGCCACATAAATACCTCACAAACGCAATCCATGGCCTCCAACACCTGTCCTATGCAGACAGGCTCAAATCACTGTACTTAGTATTGTATAGATTGCTTAGTTGTGATCTGTGTCTCGCCTACAAGGCAATATCGGACCCTGCCCTACTAGATGCTCCATATCCAAGTCTAAATCCTCATGCATTACCCACTCAAAAGGCCTAAATCCAATATGCATCAACAAAACTTGCTGGTGAGACAGGTTTGTCTCCCAGAGGCTGCCCAGTCTCTGGAATAAACTTCCCATACATGTCAGAGTACCTCGCTGACTCTCTTCAAGTGCAGCCTTGATGAGTGGATGGGAAACCACAAATTTGTCCCAGGGGTTCCATCTGTGTCCCCCACTGGCCGGGGCAACAGGTGCTGACCGAGGTTTCTTTTCTGGGGATAAACTCTTGGCTAGGCTTGTAAGGGCCCCAGGGCCATTAGACTAGTAACCTCCTACGATCCTATGATAAATATATAAGAATATTGGGTATGGAACATGTGAAATCAGTAGTAAAAACTCAAGACAGAATTCACCTATTATTCCCCAATGTAGTGCACTTGATTGGATAGAAATTGTACTTCACAGGAGCATGCTTATTAAACTGAAAATTTGGACACACATCCAATAACTATTTCAGATCATGCATCAATAAAAATAAAGATGCAGGTTAATGAAGTAAAATGAGAGTCAGGTGCTTTTCTACTTGATAAAAAGAGAGGAATTTGTAATGAAAAAGATTTGAGAGCTATTAGGGAAAATAGAAATGCTTTCAGAAGAGATAACTAGTGAGTGGGACAAAATGAAAAAGGAGTTTAAAACTGGAAGAATAAGGGAAAAAAGATATTGTAAAGAAGTAATGGGAATTATTTAGATGGGTTGAGAAATTTTAAAGTATTGGAGAATAATGGCAAAATGTTAAGCTTCCCCAAACCCTGAGAACATAGCTGCCTATATGGAATGGTTCACGAAAATCTTGTATAGTCATATTAATGGCTGCATACAAACAACTGTACCTACTCGGAATAAGCACAAGCCATCGTGGTGGAATCCCAACATAAACAGGTTGTATAACAACAGGAAGAAAATCATGGCAAAAATTAGGAAGTGCAATCACAGGCAAGGCAAAAACTCCCTGCTCAATCTAAACAAGCAACTTAGAAGGCTATTCAAGTCTACTAAAGCCCATTTTGAGTTAAAAAAAAAATATAGCCTCCCAGGCAAAGGACAATCACAAGACAATCTTCAGCTATGTCTACAACCTCAAAAACAATACACAACAATGTGCTAAACTAATTGTAAATGTAGCCACCTATACTGAACCTGACGATATTGCAAATCTACTGTCTCAAAAATTTTACCCTATCCCCCCCCCCCCCCATACCCCTCAGGAAATAATTTCAACCATAACTCCTCCAAGGTATCACTATGGGACAGGTCTTCAATGCACTCTCCAAGGCAAAGAACACTGCACTGATCAGCCTCAAAAATAACCCAGGATGCCTCCTTAATAGCATAAATCATGACCTATCATGATCACTCAAATCACTATTTAGCAGCGGCCTCCAGACAGGTGAATGGAACTGTCATCCCTCTGCACAAGGGTGAGACATCTATGGACACAGGTGACTACAGACCATTAGGTCTGACTATTCTTGTATGCAAATCCATGGAAATAATTACCATGGAAATGATAAAGAATGGCATATGAAACCTTCAGACACTAAATCCAACCCAGTTAGGTTTAGTCAAGGGCAGGCCACCAAATCAATGGACAAAGGCAAAATGATGCGCACTGCATACCCTGACCTGGCCAAAGCATTTGACACAATACCTCATTTGGGCATTGTAGATGAACTCAGAATCAGGTATAAACCCCTATGTCACCCACTGGATAGTAAGTTGCCTCAAAGATAGGACCCAAGAAGTTAGACTAGAGAAGTCTACCTCTGCAAAAAAGCCAGTCACTAGCAGAGTTCCTAAAGGTTTGGTGCTAAAGCCGCTCCTTTTTGGCATCTACTTCTCTAAAGTCAAGGGCCAACATCACCGCTAACCAAGCCTGCAGAGCATTGCAAAACAGGTGCATTCACATAATCATCCAAAGCACAAATACTCCCAAAAAAGGCCTGTCACAGACAGATAACTGGTTCCAGAGTCGCAGTATAAATCTCAGTGCCAAGAAATACAGTGGTATCCTTTCAGAAGATGGCTAACCCTGGAAACAACCACACTGATACTACCTCCTAAGAATAGATCCAGTGGTCAGGGATTTGAGAATCTATGTAGGCAATAACCTGGCTTTTGGCCATCAAGTGTCTACAGTAGTAAGGAAACAATTCTATGCTGCACAACTTATAAACAAGGGTATGGCATCTAGGGCCACAAATGTCATTATTCTGCTGTACCCAGCCCTGATAGGATCATAGGACTTTATTAGGACAGCATCCCTAGAGCCATATAAGCCTAGCCATTCATGCCCCCATTTTCCCAATTATCAAGGCCCACAGGCTGCAATGGCTTTGGTATATGCTTGTGCCCTGGTTCATCTACAAACTGTCCCTGTCCTTAAGAGCCACAGGTCAAAAGACAGGGTGAATTTACAATTTCCCATCCACTGGTCCAAACTGTGTTTGAATAGGCTTAAGAAAAAGCTCTTTTTCACGTGAATGGGGAGTCCGTTCCAGATATGTGTAATCTCTGAGACGTACAACTGTCCCTTCAACATGTTTTATGTCACAGATGATGTTTAGATCCTTTGACTGGGTATTTCTAGTGGTTTGTTTTATGAATGTGTAGCAGATCCATTCAGGGCTGGATCAGAGAATGCCTTATAGATCAGGGATAGATCACCTAACAGTAATCTCCAGGAGACTGAGAATAGGGACTGGGTTTGAGGCAGTCTGCAAAGAATATGCCATTTACACCCTGTATTCTTTCAGTAAGGAACCTCTGTGATCACTCCAGGTCTTGCAAATGCCTGGTCAAGTACACGCTGAGAGGTGCACTGTACTCGAGTATAGGTCTAATGAGTGCTGAGTATAGTGTGACTATGATCTCCTTAGATCTGGATGCCATGTCCTTAATTATAAGTTGCACAAAGTAGAAAGATTTTCTCACTACTACTGATACATAGTTATTTGTCAACCTGAATTCACATGTCCTTTACCAATGGGTCTACTCTTAGACCAATCATTGAGTACACACCCCCCTTAAATATGTACCTGATTAAACATATCCAACAATTGGAGTGTCCATAGAGGTTCCTCACAAAAAAAAAAAAAAAAAAAAAAAAAATTTACAGGGTGCAAACAACATAGGCTCATACTTGGCTAGCAACCCCCAGGGTTTTTACAAGACTAGCCATGCAACCCAACCCGGTTTTGTCCCAGAGTTCCTTGGACGCCTGTATGGTGGAGTATGCTAGTAAACAGATAGTTAAGCTTTGTGTTTGTGGGGAGTATGTTAGTTGGGGATTAATGTACTTACTGATATGGAGGCCAGGCTGTGGGTGAATTTTTGATTTCCCATCCAGTGATCAAGGTTTCTTTTGAACAGGGTCAGGGATGAACTCTGCTTCACACAGATAGGGAGCTTACTCCATATCTCGAGGATACTTTGAATCACATACTGGTCCCTCTAGCAGGTTCTATTTATGTTGAAAACAAAGTCCAGGTCCTTGGATCCAGCGTTTCTGGTGTTGTCTGTCTTGCAGATGTACAAGAGATCAATCAGAGCTGGATCTGAGCTAACCAATATGCTAGGCATAGACCGCCTTTCAGCAACTTGTAGGAGATGGAGTACAGAGATGGAACCTTAAGGCCATCTGTGTAGAACAGGGTATTTATACACTGGATTCTACTGGTGAGGAACTTTGAGAGCGTTCCAAGCTGTTGCAAGTGCCTGGCTAGCTACATGCCTAAGGAGGCACTGTACTCAATGATGGGTCTGATGAGGGCTGAGTAGAGTGGTGCTATTACCTCCTTGCACCCAAAGCCATACCCTTGATTATGAGTTTGGTGACAGAATGATTTTCCTGCCATCTTGGCTAAGTGTTGATCAAATGCCAGATTACTGTCTACATATGTCCCAGATCCCTAACTACTGGGTCAATTCTTAAGGGTGTTTTATCAATGAAGTAATTAGTTTGGGTGGATGCTTTTCCAAAGGGCACAAAAATGCATTTCTTTGCATTGAGTTTTAATCTGTGGCTTTTGCACCAGTCATTTGTTTGTGTGAGACCCTCTTGTGGAATGTTGGTGTCATGGGGGGAATCAATGATAGCTCCCAATTCACAGTCATCTGCAAGCTTGTTGAGCCAGAGGTCTTTGAAGTTTGCCTTGACTTCTGAGAAGTAGATGCCAAACAGGAGCAGGCCTAACACAGAGCCCTTGGGTACTCCACTGGTGACTGGTCTCTCAGTGGAGCTGATCTCACCAATCCTAACTTCTTGGGTCCTATCTGTAAGCCAGATGGCAATCCAGCGAGTTATGCAGGGATTTATGTGAGATAGTGTACTGAATGTCTTGGCCAGGTGAAGATAGGTGGCATGCACTGTTTTCCCCCTTATTTGTAGCCATGGTGACCCTCTCACAGAAGTCTACCAGGGTAAGTAGGAAAGACCCTCCCTTAAAGCCAAACTGGGATAGGTCCAGTGTCTGTAGGTTGACAATGTCCTTGATAATTCTTTCATGATAATTTCATTTCCATGATAATTTTTTCCATGGCTTTGCATATTAGACTTGTCAGACTGATGGGTCTGTAGTTCCTAGGGTCAGCTGATGGTCCACCCTTATGAAAAAAGATTACAGTTGTGGTCCTCAATTCACCTGGCATATAACCTGTTTTGAGGCTGTATTTCATGTTTTAGGTTATTTAGGAGGCAACCAAGGATACTGTCAGGGCCTACTAAAGCAGTGTTTTTAGCCTTAGCAAGTACCTTCTCCAGGACCTGCTCCCTGTTGATAGTTGGGAGGGGGGGGTATATTAATACAGATTTCACAGGGGGTAGTACGTAAACCACCTCAAAACTCTATGTACTCTGTCTCCTACAGACTGCTAAGATGCAATCTATGTTTGGCCTACAGAGCATCCTCCAATCCTGCCACCAATGGACATGTTCCACATCTGCAAAACAAATATCAGACTTATCCACTCTAGGGACCTAAACCTCAGCTGCAATATAAATATGACATGTTGGAGGGACAGGTATGTGTCTCAGTGACTTCCCCTTCTCTGAAACAAGCTTCCTGTCCATGTGAAGCAGAGTTCTTACGTAAAAATTCAAGTGCAACATGGACCAGTAGATGAGGAAATTGGAAATTTACCCTGGTCTAGCACTCTATTAGACAGATACAGCTTGTAAATGCTTGAACAACCATGTGCAATCCCACATACAATTCTTAAAATACCTGCAGGGTATCAAATCTTTTCGGATACAATTGGGACACATGGCTAAGCATAAAAAGGCTCCCTGGGGTTGTTAGCCTAGTATTCACCTATGCACTGGAATCTTACAGAACAAGGAAAAGAACAAGTGCTGAGAGTTAAAGGGAAAATATGGAAGTACTGGGATAATTTGTATGTGTGCAAAAAGATTCCTGTGAAGCATCTATTTTTTGATAACTCCAGAGCACAAAACAGCACACTGACTTGGGCAACAGAAACTAGAAATGGTTATCCTTCATCTATGTTGCTGTTTTGGTCTCACTTGTTTTTGCACACATTTCCTTCAGGCTTTCTATATTTGTAGAGATGAAAACTTGCACAGACTTTGGTAAACACAAAAAACATTTTTATATGAAAAATAAAAAAAGAATGTTATCAAGAGCCTAACCTAACACTCCTCATGAGTGCTCTGATACATCACAGTATACCCAAAACATATCCAACTTCTCCCCCGGTGTTTAATCCATTATTCCTACTGACCTGTCTTAACCTTGTATCTTGACATAAGTCATACCTATAAATAGTACTAGCTATGTTCAAAGCCTAGGTTTTGTTGTCAAGATGCAACAAATTTGTGTGTTATGCATACTGCATTTTGTTTACTTTATACTTTTTTGATTATTGTAATGCGTGCATGAAAATTTACTGCTACTCATGGAGCTTTTCTCCCCGGGCCTCTGTAACATTATTTGGTTTGCAATCATTTTCACGGTATTTCGACAATACGAAAGTGAAAAAATACACTGTCATAAAGCAAAAAGACATAGGTGTACTAATCAAACCATACTGTGAAGCCCGTCTCTAAATGGGGTACTCACTGTAAGAACAGAGGACAACACCAAACTCCAACGAACAGCAAATGAAACTAAGAAACCAAATGGTAGTGAAGGCAGAAAAAACAGGCATGATAGTACTCCAAACATTTATTAATATACATCAATAAGGATTACAGCTGTATATATTTAGATCACCAAGTAACAGAAGATCTGCTTTTGAAAAGTTCCTAAACACAGATGTATTTAAAAGAAAAAAAAAAATCACAATTTTTGAAGGAAAAGGTCACTAATTTATGGTCTGATTTAGCAAGGTAGTCGGATACATATGGAGATATGCAAGTGGCAGCCATATCTGAGAGGACTGAGTAAGGATATTGGGGCTTCTAGTGTGATGATTACTATTTGTGAAAGAATAGCTATCATTTATAATGTCAAGAAAGTGTTGGGCATGCTGATCACTGGCAGTGCTGTTCAGACATTTTATTGAATAGTTGAATTCCCCACTAGAAACATGCTGGGTTTAATTGAGATTTCAGCTACTTTCAATACTCTAAAGCAATATATTTTAACTACACATACAGATTTCTTCAAATTACAAAACAGCCTCAAGTTAATATTTTTTAAGATTCCTGACAATGAACAGCACCACATTAATGTGTTCCAAATTAGAATTTATTAAATTGGAATGCCCATCTGATGGACTCAGTTTAAAAAAGACACTATGGAAGCAACAAAGGCTTTAGCCAGACAATGAAAGCCTAGGTAAGAGGAGTGCAGCCCATTCCTGTCAAGGAGGGAAGAGTCATCAGTCATCTTATCCCAAGCCGACAAACTGGTTTCTCCCAGAATGACACCAGCTACACAGCCAATTATTAAAGCCAATTATCTTGTCTTTGAATCTCGGCCTCAGTCTGGGTGATAAAAAATACTAGTTACGATCAGACACATGCATAGCAAGCTCACTCACATCTGTCTGCATGCACCACTGAGTACAGTTCTTAAGGTCATTCACTACCACATGGACCATTATCAGGTCAAAAATTGTACTTCTCAGGATGGAGGAATCTAACAGTTCTTGTTACATTCCAGATCCTGGTTCCAGGAAAAAAAAAGCTAAATATCACCATATTTTTATCCAGCCTGGTGTCCATATGTCTGACAATAAGAGTTATCTAATACTAAACAGTACCATGATGCAGTCTAAGGAGGATGTAAGGACTTGAAGATTGCACCTTTTGGCTCTTACAGGTATGTATATTGGTCTGCGCAGTAGTTGCGTTGTTGCCTCACAGCAAGAGGTCCTCTGGTTTCTCAGCTGGGATGCCTTATGTGCGGTGTCTGCATGTTCTCCCTGCGTCCGTGTCGGTTTCCTCTGGGTTACTCCCATGTTTCAAAGACATGCATCTCCCTGGGACTCTGCTGAAAATTGGCTTCATTCCAAGTCGGACTTTTCCAGTAAACAAATGTCAAATAAAAATAAATAAATAAAATAGTATAATGCCTGTAGGTGTGAAGGGTGATGCTGGGTGTGTTTCTGTGTCAATATCTGAAGTTTTAGTCTTTAACCTAGGAGGCACAGGCATTGTTCTCTTAACAACCTCAGAGTAAGTTGGTATAGTGAAAGTGCTCTGTGGTGTGTGTGTGTTTTGTGCTTAATTGAATGTGTTCCAAGGTGAGGAGGCAATCTCCAAGTAAAGTAAATAATTACACCTGTCACAAAAATCATTGTGAGGTAGCAATAGAGTTTTTTCATTAAGCATGCAGCAGTTACTATACTGCTTCACAATACCTAGTGCTATCAAGCTGGCTACAGACGGGGCAAAAGCTGACAGATTCCCTGTTGGCCACTGCAGATGAAGGGAAATAAACTGGCATAAGTTAATAACTTACTCCTAGTATGCGACAGCGTAGGAGAACTGTCTTGTCTAGAGAAAGGTTACAATATAGGACATGGCTAAATGATAAAACAATATGAACTGTGACTACTCTTGTATTCACAAGTGCAAAAATTAAATAAATATAAAAGTGGCAGAAATATGCAGGATCAGTAAGGTAATCAGTAACAAGTGGCAAATTGAAATTAAACAGCTTTACCAAGTAGGCTGTTATGCTCTCTGCTTAACTAGTAAAGCCAGTGAGCAACAGACACAATATCCCAATAAATCCGGTTGCAGCAACTAATAGCTACAGATAATCGAAGTAATTTCCAAGCGCAGTAACTATAAAGCAAACAGTTTCAGTCCAGTATCAGTAGTGCAACGAGCCACGTAATTAAAGTGCATCACATATCTAACCTTGTACTCTCTAGTGCAGTGCTGTACAGCTGAAGCTTTCCACTTAACACTACAGTAATCACTAATAATCAGAAATGCAACACCGCTACAATAATCTGTAACAAGCAGGAATGCAGCACCACCAATGATCAAAACTGTAATTAGTAACAGAGACAAGTTAACTCTTTTTATAAACCTAGTATAAGTAACATGCAAAACTGCACTATTATTTTAAATACTGCCACTAGTGATCAACGATAACAAGGAACAGCAGTGCAGTATTATTTAAAATAAATACCACTAGTCAAAAAAGCAAAAGCGAATGACAGTACAATACCAACAACATGAAACAGTGAAATATATTTAAACTCAACAGCACAACAGTCAGTAGAACAAAAGTGATAACTTTGGCAATGTGTTCAAAAGAAGTACAGTCAGTAAGATCAAAAGCTAAAAATAAAGATAATGATTTCATTGTATACAGTAAGACAGAAGCAAAACCAATTGCAGTAGCACAAAGGTGGCAATGACATTTATATTATGTATAACAAGGATGAAGATGTTGTCTTGCCCGTTGTATATAGTTTTTTTTTTGTTGGATAACTTTTAGGAAAAAACTGTGCAACAGAAAGCTAAACGGAATACGGCTCCTAGTATTTAAAGTCTGTAAGGCTCTGCCCCTGCAGAAGCTGGCCAATCAAAACACAGCCATGTCCCTACAGTTAGCAACAGCTGAGCATTTATTTTTTCCTACAGAGCTGACTTATATGGGCATTCCTCCACACTAACTTATTTTTGAATGTATTACTGTTCTTGTGTCAAATATGAATGGCCTGTTATATACATTTCTCCATAAGGTAGTATGCTGATGCAAGGGCAGCATCATGAATGGGTTTGTTTGACAGACTATGCAAGTTGTGCTTGTGTAATAATGCTGGAAATAATAAGTCACCACTATGTCACCTACTGGACTGCCAACAGGAAATTAAAATATGGGAAGTTACCTCCACAAAGAAACCAGTCACCAGTGGAGTCTCCCAGGGTGCTGTGATGGGACTTCTCCTACTTGGCATCTAATTTTTTGAAGTAAAAGTCAATATCAAAGGGCTCTGGCTGACTTAACTTTGCAGATGACTGCAAGGTAGGAGCATCACTGAATCCCCCAAATGACAGCCATTGTACAGGAAGGTTTGTCCCAAATAATTAACAGATACCAAAATCACAGACTGAAGCTAAATGCCAAAAAATGCATTACTGTATCTGTTGGGAAGTCACCCGCCTCAAAGTACTACCATACTGACACAGTAAGAACTTATGCATACAGTCACCTAACTTTTGACCAATGTGTCCACTGTTGTAACAAAAGTCCTTCTATATTGCACAAGTTATAAACAAATGGATTAGGTCTAGATCTGGGGATGTCATTACCCCCTTTACTCAACCCTCATTAGGCCAGTTATTGAATACAACCCCCCCCCCCGGCATGCATCTGTCCAGACGCATGCAATAACTGGAACACCCAAAGTGATACCTTATTAAAAGGATACCATGCCTAAGCCACATATCTTACATGACCTTTCCAAGGTGGATGCACAGTTCCCTATTAGAAGACTGAAGACACATTCTTTCGAATGCGTCTTGGTCGAACTCAAAAGCCTGAAACGGCAAAACATCGAAGTGGCTTTTAAGCAAATTCTTTCCCTGGGAAAGAATTTGCTTGGCCGCTTCGTTACTTTGCCATTTACGGCACTGTATTGCGGTCTCGGAGTCAATATATTTAAGTAGGGGAGTGTGGGAGCACAGCCCCCCACTTAATGTAATGTTTAAAGTTTGTTTTTTTTTTTGTTGGAACAGTGTTTTTTTTCCCCTAGGAAAAAAAATTGCTGTTCTGACAGTTCGAAATTGTAAGCTTTCGTTTACATAGTGTCGATTAATAACTGTTCGTTTTTGTAAGCGTTCGGTGATCTAATATAGACCCGTATGCACAACTGATCAAGAGCTTCATTTCAGCTCTCTCAGTGTGAAAAAAAAGAAATGTGATAGATAAGGGCAAGTAATTTCTACAGCTTTAGTAAAGCTGAGCTACTGGCTAGGAAGTATGCTGTCTTGATGCCAGCAAAGAAGAAACTTAGAGAACCTGGAAGAAAATCAACAAGAAAAGTTGAAGAGAAAACATTGACTGAGAAGAATCCTGTAGCTGTTCAGCAAAAAGCAGTTCAAGCACCAGCTTTGATCCAAGAGATGGCTTATGGTAATTTAGTGGAAAAAATAAGTCAAATGTTCTCAGATTTGATTAAAATAAATGAAACATTGTAAGAATATATCAGCTCAAGTAACAACAGGCTAGAAAAAATAAGAAACTTTAAACAGATACTCAGTCGAACTGACAAAACTGAAAAAATCAGTGCTCAAAATGAAGAAAAGGCTGGTTGAGTAAGACACTGCTCGAGAACAGCTCTTTCAAAAATTGTTAGACTTGAATAACAGAGAAATCTGGGAAACCTGAGATTTCCTGCTGTACCAGAGAAACTGGAAGGAAACGAATGTATTAATTTTACAGAAGTACAGATAGGTAACTGGACTGATATACCACAGCAGGATTTGTTAATTGAAAGGCCACACTGTGTGCATGCTCTAAACCTAGCCATGAGAGAGCAACCAAGATCTCCTAAGAGTAAAGATGCAACCCTACCACCAAAAACAGTTAATTCTGACAAAACTGTGGCAGAAAGACAAAGTACTAAAAGTTGGAGACAGCGGAATATTTGTGAAAAATGATTATACACTGTACACCAGGCAGAAGAGGAGAACATTTATTCTGGCAATCAGAGAATGGCGAGAGGCAGTTGTGAGATTCAAGCTGCTGTTATCCAACTGTCTTTGCAATATTTTCTTCATGGAGGGTCCAAGTCATTTTTTTGATGCAGAACATGCTAAGGAGGAAATACAAAGTTTGTACAAGTGAGCTATCAAACAGAAGGGGACTCTGCTTCTTATTCTTCTAATAATAAAGCTCATAGAGAGACAATGCCAGTGAAACCTTTTCTAATCTTCCACAGGAAAATGCTTGACCAAAAATGTTTTTTACTACCAGGATAGATGCTTTCTGCAAACTAAGGGGATGGCGATGGGGGGCATCCTTCGCCCCTATTTACGCCGCTTTACTTATGACTTATATAGAAGAACACCTTATATATGATCCCCTACACAATCCGTATTTGCCAGAAATGGACATCTGGCATCGATATTTGGAGGACATTTGGCTTACATGG
The DNA here is from genome assembly GCF_019279795.1 of Protopterus annectens. Taxonomy (NCBI): domain Eukaryota; kingdom Metazoa; phylum Chordata; order Ceratodontiformes; family Protopteridae; genus Protopterus; species Protopterus annectens. Next base: position 596,686,458 of record NC_056737.1, read on the forward strand.
AAGGCTGATTTGGAGTATTTACGGGAATTTGACTACCTCAATGGGAATAAATGGGGTATTGAGTTCACCTGTACACAAGATCTTAACCACATTATTTTTGGATGTCCTAGTTACCAAGAATGTGGATGATACTTTGGAGACACAGGTGTTTCGTAAATTCCCTGAATATAACTCACTTTTACATGCGACCAGTCATCATCCACCACGTCACTCGTAATATACCAAAATCTCAATTCATGAGAGTGAAGCGCATTTGTTCTGGTAGTGACAAACATAATTATTATAAAGCTGATATGGTCAGGAGGTTTTAGGAACGTGGACACAAACCTGGGGTAATCACTATGGCTTGCAGGGAGGTTAGTGGTATGGCCAGACAGGAGCTGTTACAATACCAAAATAAATTTACAAATGACTCCGCCCCTATCAAAATGATCACGACATATGCACGTAACACCGGTATTTTTTGTGAGGTGGTACAGGAAAATTGGAACATCCTGTTGGCCGATGAGAAAATTAGGACTCTGATTGATGACCGGTGCCGATTTGGCTTTAGGAGAGGTAGGACCCTGGTGTCCCACTTTAATCACTACAAGGTGGGTATCCAGGTAGCTGTTCCATTTCAACAATCTACACTTTTGGGTGATACACTGCAGGGATGTTTCAGTTGCAGTCATTGTGTTCATTGCAATAGATTTAACCAAACAAAAACTTTTAGCAGTCGCAATACCAGTCAAGTATATGATATAAAATTTTTTGCCAACTGTTCATTGGATTGGGTTATATATCTTGCCACTTGTACATGCTCGGCTTTCTATGTGGGCCAAACATTCAGGCCCATTAAATTTAGGATCAGTAAACACGAGTGACATCAAACTTAAAAAGCAGACAAATGCATTATATAAGCATGTTGTCAAACATCCCTCTGCAACTTTTAGTTTTACGGTCATTGACATTATTAAGGGAGACAGAACAAATAAGAGAGGCTTGCAGAACATATTGAACAATAAAGAAAAAAGATGGATTATTAAATTGGGGGGTTTAATTCCTCCAGGATTAAATGAATTGCTGTGAACAGCCAATGATTTTCTTGTTTCTATATGGGCATGTGTATATAAGGAGTGTCTTGTTATTTCTACGGTTACACTGAGGAAGGCTTGAAACTAATGCCGAAACCGATCTGTTTGTGATAACTTTATAATAAAAGTTACACTTTTTTACACCTTGGTGATGGCTATTTTGATTTTGGATCACTGTCTTTTTAAGCCGTGCACTGCTTCACTTGCAGCGAAACATTCTGGACTGCATGTATAGGACAAGAAACAAATGTATAAAAGTTCAACCTGCCAAACATTAGTGTATGCAATTAGTGTATGCAAATAACACAAAACCTGAAATGAGACATTTAAAAAAATGCTGCTATACATAACAGGTGGAAATAATAGTTGCTTATCATAATAGCAACACTTTTCATCTTATCTTTGAATGTGAATGGTCTCAAAAGTAAAAACAAAAAAGAAACAGCAGTGAACCTATATTAAGAAATGCAGAATGCAAATAGCTATACTACAGGAGGCACATTTTGAAAGACCCGAAGATGTGAATTTGATAAAGAAAGGATTTGAGCATGGTTATTCAGCTGAATAACTGGGACAAAGGAAAGGGGGAGTACTTAAATGAATTGCTAGAACAACTCCAACACTGAAAGAAGAGGAAAAAAGATAATAATGGTAGATTTGTTATAGTAAGGAGCTGCAAGCAAGGGAGGAGAATTACGCTGCCATGTATTTAATATTCTGCATAAAACTGCTACAATGAAAGTTAAGGAAATTCTGGGAGAAATAACCAGCTTTCAGCATGGAATATTACTTAAAGGTCAGGGACTGGCATTTTATTTGCAACAGTGAGGATGCATCGGGTTGGCTTAGAAGTGAAAATATAGCAAAAGAGGGTAGATTTTTTAAGAAATGAATGATACTATTTGGTATGGAAGATGTGAATTCAGTAGTAAGAGCTCGGAGGGCATTTACATATTCTTCAAGGTACAAAAACTGGGCTAGGCTAGACAGAAATTATATTTATCAGGAACATGCGCACTGAATTGAAAGTTTTGATGTATATCCAGTAACTATTTCAGATCACACATCAACAATAGCTACAATAAAAACAAAAGCTAATAAAATAAAAGACACTGGCACTTCCCTATCTATCTGTTAAAAAGAAAGGAATTTAAGGACTGGGAGGTGGAAACTATTCAGGAGTTATTAGGGAAGATAGAAATTTCTTCAGAAAATATAGCTAAGGAGTGGGATAAAATGAACGTGCAGTTTAAAAATACGGTTAAGAACTAACTAGAATTATTTTGAGGGACTGACAAAAGTTAAAGTATTGCAAAACAGAGGAAATCTCACAGAACAAGAGGCGGCACAACTACAGAGTGCTGAAGAGAAAGTAATTGACTATCTAGATAATATGCATGTCTAGAAAAATTGCTGTTAAGCAACTGTTTTTATATTAAAAACTCCAGAGCACAAAAGCTTTTAGCACGACAACTCAAACAAAACAAAGTAGAAAGGTTCTTGCCAAGCTTATGGAGCCTATAACAAGGAAAACAATCAGTGATCCTACACAGATATTAGAAACATTTCAGAAATTTTATGAAAATCAGTATAAAGCAAAGAAATGTGGAAATCAAGAAAAAGTACAAATGCAAAGGTTTACGGAAAAATTAAATATACCAAGGTTAGAGGCAGAAGAGACTTGTTTATTAACAGTTACGATAGGTGGAGATGAGATAAAAATGGTGATGTATAACCAAAATCCAGGAAAGTATCCCATAGAAGTTTGGAAACAGAGGGAAAAGGTATTTTAAAAGGAGGAGAAGCACCAACATCCTGGAAGAAAGCTGTGGTAGCTGTAATACCTAAACATGAAAAGACCCATCAGATCCAGCTTCATATAGACCAAATGCAGTTTATAAAGTGTTTAAGTGTATAATGGCTGAAAGAATGGCAAAGATGAGGTGAAATGTTGTAGATATGGATCAGTGTGGTTTTGTGGATGGGAGGCAAACAAATGACAACTTTAACAGAACAATGATGATCCAGAGGGACGCAGAAATGCAAGACAATACCACTGTTGTTGGTGGGTCCTGATGCCGAGAAAGCATTTGACAAAGTAAGCTGGGATTTTAAGAGTAGGGTAATGGAAGCATTCGCATTCTCTTACACAATAATAAAGTTAGTTAGGAGGATATATAAGGGATCAGAGGCAAAAATTAATGTGTGGGGGGTCCTCACTGTTTATTTCTGTTTGAACACAGGAACCAGGCAAGGGTGTCCTCTTTCTCCTTTTTTATTTGCATTATATTTAGAATATTGGAAAAACAAATAAAAAACTCAGAAATTCAAGGATATAACTGGTATGGTGCTAAAAAAAAATGGCTTTATTTGCAGATGATATTTTGTACCTGATAAACCCAGAAAAGGACATTTAGTTTTATGGAACACTCAAACAGTTTCAAGTGTTTTCAGGATGCACAAGTGAGGATAAAACAAAAGCAATAGCTGTAAACTATGTACCCACATAGAAACTGGTTCAGCAACACTCATGTTTACATGGGTATGATAAAATTAACTTAGGAACAAGGTTTAAAAGGATTTTGTTGCGTCAGCTAAGTATATGTGGGAAGAGACTAAACAAAAGATGATACAAAAACTGAGAAACTGGAAGTTCTGTTCTATGGATATGAATAACAAGATACAAGCAGTGAAATGTTTTTAGTCACTTTAGTCTTATACACAGGTTGGGCATATTTTTATCAACCAGAGAAGAAGTTGTGGATTGCAAGTAATACAGAGTTGAAGGATTTTATCTTGGAGGCTTAGAGGACAAGGCTCAAGTGGGATAAGTTGATCCCTCCAAATGGAACAATGTGGTTTGGGGTTACCTAATTTAGAGGAGTATTCTACAGCTACACAGTTAAGGCTCCTATATACATCGCAAGCAGAAAGCTATAATTCAAAGTAGAATGAGATGATGATGAAACAGTTGAGAAGTACAAGAAAGAAATAGAGACTGGGATTTTGGGTGCAGATCCTTAAGGAGAATAACAACCATACATAATGTTAAATTCATAAAGTATCAGAAAGTATTCTAAGAACTAAGCCAGCTCACAGGAATGAAGAAAGGAGATTCTGCCAATAGGGATGACTGCAATTAGGGGTACAGTGAATAGGGAAGAAGTGGCTGGGCTTTACTAGAGAAAACTTGCAAAGGAACCAAGGTACTGGGAGCAAATAATTACAGAGGAAAAGGTAATAGAATGGGAAGAGGCCAAGAATACATTTGGACTGCAGGCTAGAGACTGCCTTGCCTCTTAAGAACTGATCTCCGATTATAGGCAAAAGGAAAGAAATAGGTGGATCCTAAGCAAAAGACCAGGACTGGTGGGGCTTTTAGTAGAATCTAGAAGAGTTGTGGTTAAAAAAATAATAATTAGTAAAGCATACAAAATATTACATTATAAGAATCAATCAGAAGAGGTTAGAAAGGATTGGGAAGACAGACTGGATAAGCAATTCACAAAGAAACAATGGGGGATATATGTACGTCTCACAAATATGCAACAAAGCTAGAAGATTTAGGATCTTTGCTTGGAAGTGTTTACATAGGTATTTTATACCCTAAGTAGACCCCAAACAACTTTCCTCAGGTAGCCAACAAATGCTGGAGGTGTGATGAGGAAGAAAGAGGTAATTGCGAACATATTTTCTGGAAGTATAATAAGTTGATAGACTTTAAAGGTTCCGTTCAGACTGCTCTGTTGGAGATACTGAGTGAGGAAATTAGTGTTGTTGTTGTTGTGTCTTTCGGCTTTTCCCGGTTAGGGGTCGCCACAGCGGAACTCCGGCCGCTAATGATTGGTAGTTGATTTTTACGTGCCGAGTTACCAGCCCTGACGCAAAACCTTCAACGAAGGAATGCCCATTCACGCATGTCTCCACGCAGAAGACGCTCTAGCTGAGAATCGATCCGGACAGTGTCTTACTGTGAGGCGACAACACTATCGCAGCAGCACCACCGCGGCTTAAGGAAATTATTTTTTTCAGCTATGATAAAGAATCAGAATTGCCTAGACATAGTAAGGGCTTGCCGAGTCTAATTATTGTGGCTGCCAAAAAAGCAATTACTAGAAAATGGAAATGAAAGTCTAAACCAACTTTACTACAAATAGTGAATATAATAACAGACATAAAACAACTGGAGTTGGTATCTTTGGAAAAGGGCAGGAGTAAATTACATAGAAAAATGGGAATTGTGAAAACAATACATGCAGAGGAGGAGCAAGGTTTAAAAGAAGGCATGACTTGAATGAGATATGTAATGTTTAACTGACAATGACTGGATAGATAAGTGATGTATAATATTTGCAACTAATTATGTCAATATAGTTTATCATTTATATAACTGTATCACTGCCTATGTCAAATGTGATAATTTAATAAACATGTTTTTTTGTTTAAAAAAAAAAAAGGTGGGTAAGGAAGTGTGTGTGTGTGAACTGGGTTTAGAATAGGGGTTAGGTAAGGGAAAAGATGCAGGTTATGATTAGAGAAAGGGTTAGGTAAAGGGACAGAGCTAGTGCTGTGTGTGTGTTTGCAAGTGTGTCATAGGTTCATAGGTTCATACTAGGCTATCTGCCCTGGGGCATTTATAAGCCTAGCCCGATTGTGTTTGGCTTACGCCACCCCTTGATTTGAGTATACTGTGCCCTTTTTAAAGTTTAGTTTACTGTGCCTCTGTCTAATAGTTACACGGAAGTAATCCCCGGGACAAACCTACGATCCCCCATCCACTCATCAAGATTCTTCTTGAAGAGAGTCTGTGAGGTGCTCTGCCTAACAAAAATTGGAATTCTATTCCAGAGCGAAGGGAGCCTCTGGGTTATGAATGTGTCCCTCCAGCATGTTCTATTTATTTTTGTGCTGAGGTTCAAGTCCCTCGAGCGCGTGGCTCTAAGGGATTTAAATTTACTGAGGTGGAGCATGTCCATTAATTCTGGGTTGGACATAGCTTTATATGTCAGGCATAGATCGCCTCGAAGTAGGCAATATGCAACTGAGTAGAGCTGGTTTTAACCGAGCAGCATATGGCATCTGTTTGAGTCCCTTGATCCTCCTGGTGAGGTACTTTTGGGGTCTTTCTAATTGCTGCAGGTGTCGGGTAAGATACATCCCAAAGGGGGCATTGTATTCTATGATGGGCCTGATGAGGGATGCATAAAGGGACATGATTACCTCTCTTGATCTAGATGTGAATCCTTTCATGATTAGGTGGGCTGTGTAGAAGGTCTTTCTAACCACTTTGGCAATGTGGTTGTCAAAGGAGAGATTGCTATCAACTTGGGTCCCCAGATCCATAATTACTTTCTCTGTACTTAATGGGTTACCACCTATGTGGTAATTTGTGGGCATATTGTTTTTGCCAAAGGGTATGACTATACACTTTTTGGCATTTAGCTTTAGACCATGGCTCTGGCACCAGTTATCCGTCCCTGCGAGACCTTTTTGAAGGATGTTTGTCAGCTGGAGAGTCGATTATGGCACCCAGTTTGCAGTCATCTGCGAACTTGGTGAGCCATAGCCCTCCCACGTTGGCCTGTACCTCAGAAAAGTAAATACCGAACAAGAGAGGTCCCAGGACATAACCTTGTGGGACACCACTTGTGACTGGTTTTGAGTCTGACATGGCTCCAGCAACTCTGACTCTGTGGGTTCTGTCTTTGAGCCAGTTTGCGACCCATCGTGTGACATAGGGGTTTATATTTAGGCTGGATAGCTTATCTATGATGCCCGAGTGGGGTATTGTCTCAAATGCCTTTGCGAGGTCCAGATAGGCTGTGTGGACTACCTTCCCTTCATCTATGGCCTTGGTGACTGTTTTGAAGAAGTCGACCAGGTTCAAAAGGCAGGATCTGCCCTTGACGAAGCCAAATTGGGTAGGATCTAGTGTCTGTAGGTCCCCAATGTCTTTGTTTATGAGTTCCATGATGATCCTCTCCATAGCCTTGCAGACTAGGCTAGTCAGGCTTATGGGGCGATAGTTTCCAGGGTCCGTAGAGGCGCCACCTTTCTGGAGTGGGACCACTGTTGCTGTACGCCATTCTTTGGGCACATATCCTGTAGTGAGGCTGAGATTGTACAGCAGTTTTACTTGAGGGATTAGTTCTTCTTGGAGTTCATGTAGGACGCAACCCGGGACGCCATCTGGTCCCATGGAAGCAGTGTTTTTTGCTTTGGAGAGGGCGGCCTTCACCTGAGCATCAGAGATGTTTGGGAGGCTGCACTCTGCTGGGATAGATACTTGCTCTTTTGGGGGGGAGAAGTTTGCAATTAACCTGTCTGCCAGGATATTGGCGATGTCTGTGGGTTCAGTGTATTTTTTTGTCGTTTAGAATCAGCTTGGAACAAGTCTGGGAGTTGCATCCCAGGTTCCTAACACAACTGAAAAAAGCCTTATGATTGTCTTTAGTGTCCTGTGCAATTTTTCTCTCGAAGCTGGCCTTGGAGGATTTTATGAGGGATCGTAAATTTTTGCTAGTACTGATCAGAGATGCCTTCCCTTTTAGGGATTTTGCTCCATCATGTAGTAGCTTCCTCCTTCTGTTGTACAGTTTATTTATGGCTGGGGTCCACCACACTGGACGCCTGCCTTTGGATGATTGGGTCTTGATTTTGTTTGGGATAGCATGATCCATGCATTCCTGGAGATGTCCGTAGAATGCATTTATATAGGATTCTGCAGTTTGGGCTGTAGTTTCCACTGGCCCTGGGGTCTTGAAGGATTCCACTTCGGTTTTGAGAAGTGTGAAGTTCGCTTTTGAGAAGTTTTTCACTGTGGTTTTCTGGGCTGGGGTGGGGTTGGGATGTGGATATCCAGTGAAATTAATTTATGGTCTGATCTTACCAATGAGGGATATACTTCTGGTATGGCGCATAGAGTTCCCATGTTGGTAATGATCACGTCTAGTATGTTATCCCCTCTTGTGGGAGTGGTGACTAGTTGTTCCATAGCATTTGAGTTTATAAATTCCAGGAACCTTTGGGCTAAGGTGCTGGGGCTTGAGTAATGCTCCCACTCTATGTTTGGGTAGTTGAAGTCGCCCAATAAAATGGTGTTCGGAGAGATCTTCATGTTCTCCAATGTTTTCAGGAAAGCCGAGTGTCTAAGCCTGTATTTTGTATTTGCAGTGCTACGGATTTTTTTTTTAACATAATGTGTAGGGTTAGGACATACTACTAAAGTGGTGCAGGAAGCTGGGGTCCTGCCCCTATCCCCACATTTTATCTATAAAAAAAAAAAAAAAAAAAAAAAAAACTTTCCCTAACAATACCACTATTCAGGAAACTCAGGTCTGAATGTTGCAGAAAGATTTTAGTTTAATGCTTGCAAATATAAATGGTTTCCGTTTTGTGACTGTAGGTTTGATGCTTTGGGTATTTGATACCGAGAATGCTCGAAGTATTTTTGTCAATATTTTTGGTTTGACATTTTGATCATTTACAATGCACTCATATATCCTTCAACAAAAAGATATCTGAATTGTACTGCATTTACTCTTCTAAAGTAACATTTCAGTAAACTGATGAACTCTCTCACTTCAAGAAAGTGAAAGAAAATGCAGAATCAATAGTTTGGTAATTAAAGCAAGAGTAATATGCGTACTAATAAGAATTAAAGTGTAGATGACTCTTCACATGCATAAGCACTCCACATAAAGTAATATCTAAGGCATGCAGTATTGTGATGTTTCATCACACACTTGAGAAAAGAGATAAAGAAAACCTTAAAAGTTAAGCCCTGTGGCATAGAGGGATAAAGTTCTGACTAGGCCACAAAAGAATTAGCAGTTCACAGGTCCCTGTAAGAACTGGGCAGGGAGGATGGAGTCACTGGCCACTGTTGACTCAAATATCCTAAAGGAAGAGAGACAGCTCTGGCTTGCCACATAGGTGACATCTAGCACACTAGGTGTTATCCAGTGTAAGTTGAGCCTGCCCAGCCTGTGCTGCCACAGCACATCTTGCACTGGTAGCCCAGAGGAGCTTGGCATGCTTCGGAAATAGAAATGGCAGAGCTCAGAGAAGCTGCTGGGGGGGGGAGGCTACTGCCAGTGAGACATAGTGGGTCAACCCTCTTACAACCAGCAAACCAGCCTTTTCCCTAGCACTCAACTCACAATAAGGAACAGACAGCAAAGTGGGATTCCCAGACAGGAACAAATGGGCTATAGGGTTTTCATCTAGTCTTGGAATGCCCATTTCCAATACTGCCGTTACCAGTAGGCAGATTCAGCTCATAGGTTGCTACTAGGCTATCGGCCCTAGGGCCTATACAAGCCTAGCCATAACAATTCCCTGGATATTTCTTCCCACAATATTTACTTCCCTGGACCCCTGTCTAGCAGGGCAAGTGACATGATCCCTGGGGTGAATTTCCTATCTCCCATCCAATCATCAAGGTTCCTTTTGAAGAGGGCCAAGGAGGCCCTCTGCTTGACATGTATGGGCAGTCTATTCCAGAGTAATGGGAGTCTCTGGGTCAGGAACCTATCCCTCCAGCATGTTTGTGATGACAAGGTTTAGATCCCTGGAGCGTGTGGCTCTGATGGATTGGGATTTCTTTAAGTGGAGCATGTCCAACAGCTCAGGGTTTGACATGGTCTTGTATGTAAAGCAGAGATCGCCACTGAGTAGACGATATGCCACAGAGTATAGCTGGAGTTTTTTTTAGACGGTCAGCATATGGCATCTGCTTTAGGCCTGTGAGTCTTTTAGTGAGTCATTTCTGTGGCCTTTCCAGCTGTTGCAGATGTCTTGTGAGGTACATACCAAATGGGGCATTATACTCTATAATGGGTCTAATGAGGGATGAGTGCAGTGGGACAATGACCTTTTTTCTGGATGAAAAGACCTTAGTGATGAGGTGTGCCACATAGAAAGATTTCCTGACTGTTGTGGCGATGTGGTTATCAAAGATTACACCACTGTCCACCTGTGTCCCTAAGTCTCTCATCACACTTTCGATGTTTAGTGTACTGCCGCCTATGTGGTAATTCATGGGTACATGTTCTTTTCCAAAGGGGATAACTATACATTTCTTGGCATTAAGCTGGAGCCCATGGCTCTGGCACTAGGCATCTGTTTCTGTAAAGCCGTTTTGTAGAATATCCACACCATTTGGGGATTCAATAATGGCTCCCAGCTTGCAGTCATCTGCGAACTTTGTTAGCCAGAGTCCCTTAGTGTTGGCCTGTACTTCAGAGAAGTAGATGCCAAACAAGAGTGGTCCCAGGACTGATCCCTGAGGTACTCCACTTGTCTGGAGCTGGATTTGGAGTTGGCTACTTTTACAGTCTGCGATCTGTCAGTAAGCCAGTTGGCAACCCACTGAGTGACGCAGGGATTTATGTCCAGCTTAGTAAGTTGATCTATGATTCCAGAGTGGGGGATGGTGTCAAAGGCCTTAGCAAGGTCCAAATAGGCTGTGTGGACCGCCTTACCCTCGTCCACAGCTCTGGAGACTGATTCAAAGAAGTCAATCAGGTTCAGGAGACAAGATCAGCCCTTCACAAACCCAAACTGGGTGGGGTCCAGTGTTTGAAGGTTGCCAATGTCTTTGTTTATAAGTTCCATGATAATGCGTTCCATGCCCTTGCAGATCAGGCTCATCAGACTGATGGGACGTAGTTCCCGGGATCCAAGGTGGATTCCCCCTTATGGAGTGGGATAACTGTAGCTGTGCGCCACTCAATGGGCACGAAGCCTAAGGTGAGGCTATGATTAAACATGACTCTTAGGTGAGGTGCAAGTTCATTCGGGATGTCATCTGGTCCCACGGATGCTGTATTCTTAGTTTTGGAGAGTGCGGTTTGTACCTGTGTGGCCATGATTACTGGAATTTGACAATCTTTTGGTATTGAGATGGACCCTTTACAACTTCATGCTAATGAAGTCAGAAGTGACAAACGTCATGACACCCATGCAGACGGTATCTGAAAGTTCGACTGCTGAATCCTACACTAAGGCACTGTACGAGCACATCCACTCATGCATGAATCGTGCCATCCCAAATAGAACCAAGATGCTCTCCTCCAAAAAGAGGAAGCCAATCTGGTGGTCCCCTGCTATAAACAAACTATACAACAGAAGGAAGAAACTGTTTCAAAAAAGAGGAAAACCCCAGGATGCAAAAAACTCCCTCACCAGCCTCAGTAAGAAGCTGAGATCCCTCATAAAATCCTCAAAAGCTAGTTACGAAAATAAAACTGCCAAAGATTCCAAAGACAACCACAAGGCATTCTATAGTTATGTCAAGAATCTAAACGACAATGCTCAGATCTGCTCTGAGCTACAACAGAATGGCATTAAATATACTGATCCCAAGGATATTGCCAATATCCTGGTAGATCGATTTAGTGCCAACTTCACCCCTCTCTCACCCCCTAAAGGACCCATCTCAATACATGAAACCATGTGGAAAACCTATCACTAAATATCAGGCCTAGATACTGCTTAAAAACACTGTCTTTTAAGAAATACAAGTGGAACACACAGACAGCAGTAAACTTTGTCAGTAAGCATTCATCTGTTTTCAGCAAACTGCACTATAGGGATTCACATTGGAACATCGAAATACCATACGCTTTAAATTCATAACATTGAGACCAAAATCTTTATTTTATTTTACATTTGTTGACCGGGCTAGTCCAAATGGATACATGTCCATTTTCAGCAGAGGCCCGGGGAGTTAAACTCCATTACGGAAATAAAACGTAAAACAATACAGTAAAGACAAAACAAAGCAGACTGATTACAACAATGACAAATGTAACAAGGAAATAGTAAATAAAAATTACACTACAAATAGATACAAGAAGTGGCAAATTTGAGACAAGCATGGCTTTTTTTTTCTACATAATAAATAATACAATGGTGAGAAAAGAAAGAAACAGATAAGAGCAGGTACAACACAAGTAGTGGGGAGTAACACACTGGTCAGTGTTAGATTACCCAAATCAGTATGTAGAGAGGCTATTAAGCAGAGATAGTGAAAATGGGAAGTATGCTAGTCGAGATTAGTGCATGGATAAAGCCATTGCTTTGTGTACATATGCTGTCATCTTGAAAGATCATTATGCTGAATGTGTACAATATTGAATCAGCTATGTAAACACTTATGATGTGCAAGATGGTTGCTGTGGCTTTCAGATGTGTTATGTTGTAGTAAAGTAAATTAATGAACATGACTGAGGTTACCTGTGAAACTCAATTTCAAAGAGACATATAGTAATGTGTAGTGTTTTCGTAATGCAGTAGTGTTTCTAAGAGAAGTTTGAGGATAGTTTTTTACACTTTAAACAGGCAGCCATGAAGTGCAGAATGGTATGTTTGTCGTTTTGCTCTGTGTAGTGCGATCTCAGACTTGATATATCTAAGTAGCAGAGGGTCTATGGGGCGCTGGGGGGTTTGCCCCCTGCTTATATTTGGAGAAGTTTAATACAGTTTGTTTGTTTTTGTATGCTGTTGTAATGTAATATAGTAAATGTTGGTTTCTTATGTTTTTTTCAATGTTATGGGAATCAGTGTTTTCAGGTTTCGGTGTAGTAAACTTGCAAGATTTTGGTCACAATGTTTTGAATTTTAAGCTTATGGTATTTTGATGTTCTAAAGTGAATCCACATATAGACATATATCTATACACATATTTGCAACAATGTCCAAGAAGGAATATTGTATAAAGAAGAGACACTGTTTTCAATTACCCTGACCAAATGGTATATCAGAAAACTAACATGCCCAACAAGGAATATTTTGAGACCAAGAGATCCAGTTTTCAATTATCCTGACCAAATGGCACATCAAAAAACTAACACCACAAAATAATATAATTTATTGCTAGCATTTCTTAAATGGTACTGATATATATATATATATATATATATATATATATATATACTTGAAAAATTAAGGTCCAAACACAATCACGATTCTGAGAATTGGTTAATTTTACAAATATTTAGAGACTTTGTGAACACAGAGATAAATACGATATTTAACCTAAACAAGAAATTGTCCCCAAGTTATTGGAATTAATAAATATCAATAACAATACATTGAAATAAAATCATATTTGTTAAAAATGTATAAAATTCTTACATTAGATTTCATATATTTAGACAATTCCTATGGGAACTATTCCTCAAAACTCAATAATGAAGACTTTCCTGAAAAATACAAGAAATTAATAACTAATAACTGCGTTAACTCATTACATCCGAGTGACGCCTCCAGGTGCATCTGCAGTTAACTCTTACTGACGCCTCTAGGCATCAAATATCTCCTGTTCATATTTGCATCAATAATTCTAACACCATGCTATGTACAAGGTTTTAAAAGATTTCATCTTAAAGCTTACACAATGCCAAACTCAACTGTTTTAATATCTGACCTCTGTCTATTGCAGGTAAATAGATATCAACTTTTGCTTTTATGATATTAATTTATATAAATATAATTTTCACTTTTTTCTAAATATATCAACAACTAATTAACACAAAACACCTTCGCCTCATATGAAAGCTCTCAGCTAGATGAATAAAATGCGGCTGACAGTATGTGTGTGTAACTTGAGTGGTTGCTGAGATATTGTAAGTTGTGTACAGAATATTGCAAATGCAATTGTTACTGCATTTACTGTGACGTATAAAATTCTGTTTATGACCTAGAACCTAAAGAATACTACCACTATAAAAATAGTTTGTGCTGAAAAGTTTGCCATTTATACTTCTTTCATAACCTTATGGTTCTAGAGATACAAACATTTGTTTGAAATGGGATGACATAAGGACATCATTTGATTCTGTCAAAAGGCTTAGGCTCCACCCATTTGAAGTTACATTGCAAACTTCCTGAGCTCCATTGCAGTGAATGAGTTAACCTTTATAGATAAAACCACATCTTCATTATACTGGGAAATTTTCACTTGAAAATTCTTCCACAGAGCTTTTGTTACTCCTAACAAAATTACAATTATGTACAAATCAAATAAAATTAAATGCTGGATATGCAATTCTGAAATAATAGCTGATTGGACACATATGGTATATGAACGTGAAATAATCTCCCCTTTCTGGAAAAAATGAATGACTTCATTCAAGCTCTATGGTCAGATAGATGTAATATTTCTAAATCTTTAGTTTTATTTAATGCTCCGATTCCTGAGATAATACCAAAAACCCAACTGCCTCTTCTTTGGTCCATTCTTGCTATAGTCAGAAAAGTAATTACTAAAAACTGGAAAAGTAAAGTTACCCTCTAGTACTAAATTTATTAAAATGGCAAAAAGTGTTTACAGTAGTGAACCGCATATTATAAAGATGAGAACTTCTAATATTACACATTCATATAAGACTTGCTTGAAAAGTAGCAAATACTGACCCTGAATTGGAAGATATAGTGGTCAGAAACAACTGGAAGAACGGATCAGATAAATCCATTGCATGCTTCAAGAAGAAAAGCTGAGATTACAACAAATATTGTGATAATAAAAACTGTAGCCTGGAGCTATTTTCACACTTAACTTCAATTTGCATACAGAAAGAGAGACGCGGAGAATGGTCCAAAGGTGTACAGCATTATGAGCAAAATGGGAGACAGCAGGTAGCCTTGGAAAGTTTTAGATGTTGGGCTATGTCTTGCCAATCTCAATCCTGATGGTAATGAAGATGGAACATCCAATCCCAGATCTATACCCCTTCTAGACACCAGAAGATAATAAAAATGAGTTTTGGTATTTCATCCCTGAACTTTGTAATGAGTCACATAATGCATAGGAGCAGTGGGAAGGAATACAATAATCTTCTCTACTCCACGTTGGATAAAGTCATTACCACCACCACTTCCAATAATCCTGCTTAATTATGAAAAGCAGGGAAGGACCACATTCTCCCAAGAGACAAAAAAGTCTAGTTTTCAGAGTGTTCACTTCAGGAAGGCCTGAACCACACACAAGTCTCCAAATGTGCAAATTCAAGAAATGATAGGAGCGTCTTCATGTCTCCTATGGTGTGAAACACAAAGTAGTCCCCCAGTGTATTGTCCAGAGCCAGATACGCATTGCCTCTATGTACATAGAGTATGACTGTACGCCTTTGCTTTTTTTTAGATACAGAGACAAAGGCTTATTGTCTGAACACATAAGAAGTGGCACCAGAAGTAGTTTTGTCTCCATGGCTTTCAGGAAAAGGAAGGATGTCTACAGTAGTAACTGTGTGGATCTGCAGCCTCCTCTCCAAGAAGGATCTTCTTCTTCTGGCTTTTTCCCGGTTAGGGGTCACCACAATGGATCACCTGCCTGCTCATGATTGGCAGTGGAGTTTTACAGTGTTGAGTTGCCAGCCTGGCACCCAATCTTCCACAGAAGGTGCACACACTCACGCCTAGGGCCAATTTAGTGTGTCCAATCCACCTACAGCATGCCTTTGGGATGTGGGAGGAAACCCACACGACCACAGGGAGGACATGCAGAGTCCGCACTGAAGGCACCCCAGCTGAGGATCAAACAGGAGAACCTCTTGCTGTGAGGCGGCAACGTTAACCGCTGCACCACCATGACTGCCCTTTAATACAAGAAAGCTTACATGAGTTCTCCATTCTGCCAGCAAAGCATCTATCAGCAGCCTCAGCAGAAGCAATGGGTCTGGCTACATGAATGAGAGGCCCACCAATAGGGTTGGGCTAGGAATTGTCTAGCATTCTGGGGCCTAACAACAAGGTTCTGACATGAATATAACATCTGTGAGCATGTGCTGGCTCTGAAGCCACTGATACCATTGCATCCTTGTGTGACAAATGACACAGTAGCAACTGTAGATAGAAATCAAGCTCAAAAGACAGTGAAATCCACTAGACCCCAAATTTTATCTTCACCCAGGATGTCAGGGTCACAAATTCCTGGGTCTTCCCCAGGACAAGACTAACACTAAAAAGTTTACAGCTCTCTGACTAAAGAAGCTGTTCTGCATAAACAAAGGACGCAGAACCTCTCCCTTTCTGCGCTCACCATCTGGGACTGCAGCCATAGAAGTATCCAGTGCAGGGACACTTTCGCTCTGACAGCAAACTTGGCCATTAGAAGACAGTCATCCAACACATAGATGTCCTTTGCTTGCAGGAGAATGTTCTTTACAGTGCACTGCTAAAGTTGAAGGATTACATGTCCCTTGCATCTTCTACCAAGTTAACTCAGAAACTGTTGCAACTTGGAGTAAAGGGAATTTTCTCACATACTGCAGTCTTGAAACTGCTACATAACTGTATTATGCTTCTGTGTTCACACTTAATGCCATTAAAAATAGAGCAGCAATGCTCTGCCTTGCACTTGTATGTGATACCAACATAACTAAGTATTTGAGTAGTCAATATAACAGTACATCAAGAAAACTTGGATTTACCCACCTTCTGTGTCCTTTTGTCCAAACAAAATCTCTCCAAATTCTGACATGTCTTTGTCACAAACCAATGCAAGTCCAATGCTTGCTATGTACTGACAGAGGAATGTGGGAAATTCCTTTGTACGTTCCACACTGTCCCAAATTCTCTTTGGTTCTCCAAACTAGACTCCTTGACAGGTATGAGTGCTTGTGGTGAGCATACAGGTATGCCTAGACAGAGCAAAGTCCTTAAACAGGGATTCTCATAAAAATGTGTACATGTGGTTACTGTACCTGAAATTACAATTGTATGCAAAAGCTATTTTCCTTACTGCTAATAAAAAGTGCTAAAGTAATAACAGCAAAGTATTTTTATGCTAAGAAATACACATCCTTCTTTATTCATACCCCAAAACAGAAAATCTTGCTCAAATTTAAGATGGTAGACAGCTAGTCTGCAAAATGATAGTGAAAATCTTTCTACACATCCAAAATAAGTAATAGGACTTATACATTAGGCTAGAGTGATTCCATAATGGAATATGCATAACATTAAAAATTTACAAAAAAAAAGACTTCTGCATAGTAAAAGCAAAGAAAAATGCTAATTTATAACAGTAGCAGCATCAATATGCTATTATAGATATATAAATGTGTCATCACGTTTATGCATTCTACTCAGATGCATACACTTTTTAAAATACAGGGGTGCCATCCTGCCTGTTTCTAAGTGACTATGTGTGGGTAGGTTGGTGTGTGCAGAAAGAATCTCATTATGCAAAAAAAATTAATATTTCAGCCAATATTTGCATGTTACACTATTAGAAAATGATTACACTGGAGAAAAACACTCGTGAAGCAACACGAGGGAAGTCTACAACTACCATGGCAATACTGCAGGAAAATTAAAAGGGGGTGAAAATTAGTGGCATGCTCGTTTTCTAAACATTCCAATTCAGCAGCTGGGTAGCAAGAGATCACAAAACAACTTCAAACACATTCTTCTGGCATATTACTTCTTACGCAGTTACAGTTTAGCAGCATGTGTTTCTTCATTTAACCAAATGAGGTCATTTTTCTCTGGGCATTAACTTTTCTGTGGTTTCAGCAGAGTGATTTGACTAACCTGGCAACAGTTCCTATGCAAAAGGATGTTGGAATAACAAGCATTTGGATGAAAATCCTCACACGATGTAAGTACTGATCACATTCATAGACAACTACTCCAAACATTATCTACCACAAATTGTTGATTAGATGGATAAGGAAGTTGCCAATAAATAGAACATGGTATACGTTGTGTCTTTCGGCTTTTCCGGGTTAGGGGTCGCCACAGCGGAACTCCGGTCCGGTAATGATTGGCAGTAGATTTTTACGTGCTGAGTTGCCGGCCCTGACGCACAACCATCAACGAAGGTACGCCCATTCACGCAGAAAAAAGGAAGAATTTATATTTATCATGTTAATCAAGGTACACCACAGGGATTTGTCCTTAGACATCTTTTATTTATGTGACATCCATTTCAACAATAGCATATTTTGTTTTTATGCAAATGACATTAAATTAGAAAAAGCAATTTGCTCAGAGTCTGACAGAGGAATCTTGTTGAACAGACCAGAATTGTTCAAAGATCTGCCCCGGCAGAATAAGATGAAGATAAAAATAGGACAACGAAGTGTATATTACAAAGCTTGCAATATTATGAGCAACATAAAATCAGAAAGAGTAAAATCTTTCTGTGATTAATGGAGTACTTTATAAGATCATCTCCTTTGAAAATTATATTAAGGTGGTCTGTCTAGTCACCAACAGGACTGCATGATGTCTACTTTTATTTTTAAAAGCAAGGAGGAACATCCTGAATTCTTTTAGAAGACTGAGAGGAGACCTTCTAATGGTGAATAAATGGTTTCTACAGCCTCTTCTGTTTGCTACATGTTGGTTTACAAAATGTACAGTACATTATCTTAGAGTAAGAGTTCTGTATGAGCAACATAACTAACAACTAGTTCTTAGAGAGAGTGGTGGGTCAATAGCATAAGTCCATATAATTTAAAAAGTATAATAGATACAAAATATTTTAAAATTAGATTTGGCACACACCAACAATCACTGCTTCATGTCATGGAGGGCAAAATTAATCAATTTGCTTGATCCCTGCATATACATACATTGTCCTGCCTCTTGTCTTGTAAATGGGTATTTTTAACATTAACAACATACCAGTAAGAGTGAAAGGGAAGGTCTAACAGGAGGGTAGTGAGACCAGCTATGTTATATGGGTTGGAGACAGTGGCACTGACAAAAAGGCAGGAGTTAGAGCTGGATGTGGTAGAGTTAAAGATGCTAAGATTTGCACTGGGTGTGACGAGGGTGGACATGATTAGTAATAAGTATATTAGAGGGTTAGCCCAAGTTGGAAGGTTTGGAGACAAAGCCAGAGAGGCAAGATTACGTTGGTTTGGACATGTGCTGAGGAGGGATGCTGAGTATATTGGGAAAAAGATGCTAAGGGTGAAGCTACCAGGTAACAGGAAAAGAGGAAGGCCTAAGATAAGGTTTACGGATGTGGTGAGAGAGGAAATGCAGGTGGTTGGTGTGACAGAGCAAGATGCAGATTACGGGAAGAAATGGAAACAGATGATCCGCTGTGGCGACCCCTAATGGGAACAGCCGAAAGAAGATGATGATGATGATGATCATACTCTGTTCAACACCAGTCACTTAAAGCACATGAAAGGGATTTTTTGACAGAAATTGTACAAAAGCCACTGGTGTTTGACACTAGCCCTGTGATATTTTACTATGTATGCAAATGTAATTCTAACAGAATGATGTTATAAACTAACTGAATATTGACAAATACAACAATATCCAATTCTCTAAATGTTCCAAGTATCTTAGCGGCATCTAGCACTGGTTCAAGTTTATGCTTTAACCCCTGCACAAAAAAACTGCCATGGAACTTTCACAGGGAGTTACAACTTCAGATGTGGATAACGTTACATCAGTCTGTACAGCAGTTTTAGATTCTCAAGTCAGCAATGGTTACTTGGAAAACACTCCCTGTGCAGTCTGAATAATTGTAAGCACAAACACTCTCAGTTCCTATAACACGACTAGCCCAGCACAAAAGGCACCAGTTGACACGTCAGGTGAATCCTCCAAAGTTTGTTACAGAAAAAGGTTAAGCGCTTTCATCACACCGTGACTTCTTCAGAACATTACTAAATGCACTCCAAACACTTATATATGCTTCATACATCACATGACATGACACATTCAAACACCTGACATACTTGTTATAAACAAATCCTTTAAAAGTGCTAAAAAAAACTCACTTAAAACTTGCATTGATTTCCCCTATATTGACACACTATAAAACATTCGTGCATATTTACATTCATCCTATATATGATTGTAAATGCACACCAGTATATAAAACTTATACATATTTCACAACTACTAATATAAACATTTCCATGATAAATGCAAAATAAATGCAAAATAAAACTTTGTTTAAGTGACATCCCATTTTAAACATATCAAACTCTTGTTGCCTATATTACCCGGTATTATCCAAAATTGGTTTGATAGATATATGGTCATTAATTCCCGGGTACTCAGAGGCATTGAGTCTGATTTGCCACCTAACCTCTCTGTCGCTGACTTTCTTTTTTGTATCCCCCCCCTCACATTATCATTAACATGTTCCAAAATTCCAAATTTAAACTTCGAACATTTTTTATTATCTTTCAAGTGCTTCCACAGGGCATTATTCTCATCTTTTTTCCTAATACTATAATAGTGATCATAAATTCTATTGCGTAGGCATCTAGTAGTCATGCCCACGTAAAAACATGGACAGTTGGTGCACATAGCCAAATACACTAAATTTTTTGTCCTACAATTCCCCCTACTAAAATTAATTTTAACTTTATTATAGTTTTGTAGGGAGACAGTTGTGTCTTCATAAATGTATTGACATTGCTGACAGGTCCCACATTTTTTTGTTCCCTTATGTGCATTACTTGTTTTCTTGTTATCTTTCCTTTCCAGAAGACATTTCATGTTAGACCCATTCTTGGGAAGGGGAATACCACCAGCAGATTAAGGGAGTTGCTATGGGGGCAGCGTGTGCCCCCATATATGCCAATCTGGTGGTATTCGATTGGGAAAAAGAATATGTCTTCAAATCTGAATGGTACAAGTATGTCACATGTTACCTAAGGTTTTTGGATGATATATTTGTATTGTGGAATGGCAACAGTGACGAGTTGGACCAATTCTGTGCATACTTAAACACATGTAGTGAGAGTTTTAAATTTACTTTCAACAAAGACAGGGTGACCATACCTTATTTGGACGTTAGGATAAGTATACAAGATGGGAAATTTAAATCTAATATTTATAGAAAAAATACGTTCAGCAACTCATATTTGCACTATTCAAGTAGCCATCCAAGGGCCCAAAAGAGAAATATCATAAAAGGGCAATGTATTAGGGTGGCTCGGATGACGTCTCATGAGAATGAAGTGGTGGAGGAAATGTGCAAGGTAAAGGAATTTTTTAGGGAGAGGGGTTACCCTATGGACTTGATTGAGGATGTAAGTGAATATGTCATGAAGGAATGGGGAAATAAGTATAAGCCTTTATTGGGTAATAAATATGGTACAGACAAAGTAAGTGGAGACAAAACAACTGTATTAGATGTAGATAGTAGGCAGTTTAAGAGGGCTTGTATTATACAGCATTCTACATATAGTAAAGATATCAAAGAAATAGTGCAGAGAAATTGGAAAGTGTTGAACGCTGACAGTGAAGTATTGAGAATAGTGGGAGATGAGCCCTATTTTGTCTACAAGAATGGGTCTAACATGAAATGTCTTCTGGAAAGGAAAGATAACAAGAAAACAAGTAATGCACATAAGGGAACAAAAAAATGTGGGACCTGTCAGCAATGTCAATACATTTATGAAGACACAACTGTCTCCCTACAAAACTATAATAAAGTTAAAATTAATTTTAGTAGGGGGAATTGTAAGACAAAAAATTTAGTGTATTTGGCTATGTGCACCAACTGTCCATGTTTTTACGTGGGCATGACTACTAGATGCCTACGCAATAGAATTTATGATCACTATTATAGCATTAGGAAAAAAGATGAGAATAATGCCCTGTGGAAGCACTTGAAAGATAATAAAAAATGTTCGAAGTTTAAATTTGGAATTTTGGAACATGTTAATGATAATGTGAGGGGGGGAGATACAAAAAAGAAAGTCAGCGACAGAGAGGTTAGGTGGCAAATCAGACTCAATGCCTCTGAGTACCCGGGAATTAATGACCATATATCTATCAAACCAATTTTGGATAATACCGGGTAATATAGGCAACAAGAGTTTGATATGTTTAAAATGGGATGTCACTTAAAGTTTTATTTTGCATTTATTTTGCATTTATCATGGAAATGTTTATATTAGTAGTTGTGAAATATGTATAAGTTTTATATACTGGTGTGCATTTACAATCATATATAGGATGAATGTAAATATGCACAAATGTTTTATAGTGTGTCAATATAGGGGAAATCAATGAAAGTTTTAAGTGAGTTTTTTTAGCACTTTTAAAGGATTTGTTTATAACAAGTATGTCAGGTGTTTGAATGTGTCATGTCATGTGATGTATGAAGCATATATAAGTGTTTGGAGTGCATTTAGTAGTGTTCTGAAGAAGTCACGGTGTGATGAAAGCGCTTAACCTTTTTGTGTAATAAACTTTGGAGGATTCACCTGACGTGTCAACTGGTGCCTTTTGTGCTGGGCTAGTCGTGTTATAGGAACTGAGAGTGTTTGTGCTTACATTTTGTGGACTGTTCCTAGTATTCAGTCTGAATAATTACCGTTTACAATGCTTGAAGCATCCCGTTTAGGGCTTACTAAACTTGGCTTCCCTTCCTCACAAATGGCATGGTCCCACCAGATAGTTACATTAGAGAGGAATAGAGTCAGTGGCCCCCAGCTCCACAGGATGAGTCACACCTGGTTGCTAGAAGCAACAAATGCCCTTAAGTTACTCATACCTCTGAGTCACTGCAAATGTTTTAATTAACACTGAGAACAACAATGATCAAAACAACATTCATTTAACATTGGGCTATTTCAAATATAAAACAGCGGTCTAAAGTTCATACTTCCTGCAGGCTCATGGCATTTTTGAGATCAAGAATGACATTTTGAAACTTAAAATTGAAATGTTTTTCTGGCCTTGGGCAATAGGATAGGATATAGTTATACTTCCTTTAAATGTTTTGACACAAAAGTCCTCAGTTAAGGGATATGATGCTTACATTCCACCTTCTAAATACTAATTTGTAAATATTTTCATACCCTAGTAAAGATGGATAAATGTGTACTCTGAATAAGAGAAACAATAGTTGATTTTTATAATCTTTTCCTACCCTCTGCCTGCCATTCACTGAGGATTCCAGCAGTACACAGTCAGAAGTACAACTATATGGAAGTTTGTTTGTCTTTGGCACCCAGCAGAACATCAAGTTACCCAAGGAAGATGACCCAACAGTATTGCAATACTGCAGACGTAATCTAAGGAAGGACATCACTGCTATTATGACACTGAAAGGTTGTAAACATATGTTAATGTATTGTAGATGAAACATATTAGCTTCACCCTGCAGTCCAGGGTGGATTCCGTCAGTCTGTGTGTCTACTGCATCCATAGCTGGCCTTAGGCATAGGCCAACTAGGCGGCCGCCTAGGGCCCCGCTCTAGCAGGGGCGCTTTTCCAGTATTTATTTGCTGTAGGGTAGACCAGGATGGGGGCACCAAGTGGTGTGGTGGGGGGCGCCGTGGAGCCCTTTTGCCTAGGGCACCAGTTGACCTAAGGCTGCACCTGACTGCAGGACTCTGAATA
Organism: Protopterus annectens; assembly: GCF_019279795.1. Taxonomy (NCBI): domain Eukaryota; kingdom Metazoa; phylum Chordata; order Ceratodontiformes; family Protopteridae; genus Protopterus; species Protopterus annectens. Next base: position 596,709,881 of record NC_056737.1, read on the forward strand.
AAGTCACTTGCCCAGGTAGTGCTCCTGGGCCAAGTCTGATCAAGTCCGAAGGAATCATCTACTCCAATTAACAAAAACAAATAAATGAACAACTTAGAGCTTACTGAAAATCCCATTAGGGTCAGTACAACCACAGTACAGCATTTTATTAGAAAACAGTGTAAAACTTGTTTTAAGCTTGAGAACTAGTGGCCATCTTCTCCACAAAAACACTAAGACTCTACAAGAGTGTCACAGACTGTCCGGGTGACCTACTGTATTAAAGGTAAACAGACTTCTTTAAAAAACAGGGGTCACTGTAATTACTATCTGCATTCCAAAATGAGAAATCTGGTCTCCTATCCTAAGGATTCTAGACGTCTTTAAAGCCTGAAGAACTTTATCTAGATATCTGGAAGGACGACTCATTTTTCATCATTCTTCATATTATCAGCTTGTATACCTTGATACAAGATGGTCTTGTGCCAGGAAGTAACACTTTATATCACCCTTGTCATTCATGTCTTCATTAAGACACACAAAATTGTTTGCCCAGTGAAGATTAGTTGACTATATTGTACAAGTTGTTTTGTTGAGCGGTACATAGACATATATATATATATATATATATATATATATAGAGAGAGAGAGAGAGAGAGATGGAGATATATATATATACATATATATATATATATATATATATACATATACACACACATATATAGATAGACGTGTATGTGTATATATATATATATAGATGCGTGTGTGTATGTATAGGGAATGGTTTTGCACTCTTTGCACACAGAGTTGCATTCCAAGAGATCTGTGTCATTCTGGATATGCATGCCTCAGCTGTAAGGAATGCTAAACTTACTGCTGCCAAGGAGAGATATTTGTGTTGTAAGTTGATAAAATATGTTGGGAGCTGGAACATAATTGCTGTAAACAAAGGGGTTCTTCTTTGTCCTGTTGCAAACACAAACGTTACAGACTAAGGCTGGGGAGGTTTGAATCACTTCCACCCCAAGACCATCTTTACTTCTTCAGTTATGATTCTCCCTAGAGTATTTTAGAGATGCACTGGACTGTGGTGATAACATTTACTGTCATTCTTCCATTAAATAATGGGATACTGTAATTTCTATCCTTGTCTCTTAATAACAGCACTGCTTTGTCTTTTGAAATGAGGTTCTTATATCTTCTTAGTGCCCATTTTTAGGTAGCATTCTGTGTTAAGCTGGGAAAAATAATTTAAAGCTTTTGCTGAGGATCAGACACAAAAAACATTAAAAGACTCGTATGCAAACAACAGTCATGACATTTTTGCAGGAGAAAGATCCAAGTTAAGCTACCTGGCATTCTAGTTGAAAGTTAAACACCTAAATAAGAATGCAAATTTTGAAATATGGCAAATCCTGCAAAACAACATACCAGATCTTCTATGCCACCGCCTGTAAATATATCCTTTTTATAATGTAGGCCAACATTTCTGGCTTAGGAGGTGAAGATCTCAAACTGTGCCTCAGACGGGTGCTGTGTTTCACTTGCTAACACCAAGACTGTCTAGCCAACTTTCAATAGCTACACAGTTTGCAAAAATTATAAGGTTATAAAAGTACTGAAGAGAAGTTGTGTGCGTGTGTGTGTGTGTGTGTGTGTGTGTGTGTGTGTGTGTGTGTGTAAATTTGTGCCTGCACCAAAGCTATTACATTTCAACCTAAAATGATGGATGTACAGTTGGGTAAAAACTTACCATAACAATAGACGCCCTACTGATCACTGTTGCAATATTCACAACAGACGGATTGTCTGATGACATCCAGCCAGGTTACCAAAGCTTTACCTTGTGAGGACGTACCTCTGGAGAATAACCTCAGCTCGTTGGCACAGTAGTATATAAATGGACAGATGCATGAGATCCTCAGATCATCTTCAAGCCAGCGGCCTGAAGACAACTGAGAAAGGAGACTAAAGAGCTAGGAGGGGTGTAGTTTGAACAGGTAAGTAAACTTCCCCCAAGTGTGATGTAGTAAACTGGGAAAGAGTGTGTGTGTGTGTTGCAAGTATGAGGAAAAGAATACAGTAGGTGGAGGGAAGGAACACAACAACATTAAATCAGTATAACATATACTGCTATAGTAAGTTCTTAAACAATTGTACTATGTCCTTACCGAAATCACTTTTGCAGTATTCATAACAAATGGGTGATTCCCAGAGCTGTAGAAAGGAGGAGGGTGGAAAACTAGAAAGAGGCAGTAGAATCCAGGAGGTCAAAGAATTGTTCTGGAAAAAGCTGCCCTGGACTTAGGGAAGGCATCTAATTTACAGTGCTTAGTGAAGGTGTGGACAGAGGACCAGGTGGCAGCTTCTAAAACGGATTTGGTATCCACACCCTTGCAGAAGGCACCAGATGAAGGATTGACCCTAAGGCTTACCTTAATCCTGGCCAAGAGAACATGAAGTTCAGAAACTCTGCGAGCTGAGGGGAGTCAGAAGAAGCATGAATTTCCACTGCAGAATGCGAGGATGGCAGACATTATGGGCTCAAAAGGGAGCAAAGTAATTTTTTTTCAAAACAACGTTAAATTCCCATGGTGGAGTGGTAGGCTTCCTTGAGGTTTAAAGGTGCAAAAATTCCTTCTAGAAACTTTGACCTCTGTCCTGGACATGAAAGGGGGCTCTAAAGGTAAGCAGGCATTGATAGCAGATAAGTGGGTTTTAACTGAAGAATAGACCAAACCTGAAGGTAGCAGCTCACACAAGTATTGAAGTACAGTGGGAATGTCTGCCAAAAGGGGGTGCAGTTTGTGTTCAAGGTTCCAAGTGGAGAATCTTTTCTACTTGGCCATCTAGGACTTCCTGGCTTCTTGTAGAACCCAAACTACCTCTTCAGAGAAACTATATCTTTTAGGGATTAAAATCCTATCATTCACAGAGTGAGACTGAGGGAGGTCACATTGGGATGAAAGAGCTGCCCTTTCTAATAAGGAGTGGTAAGATGTGGCTGTAGAGGGATTCTCCAGAAAATTCCCTTTCACAGATGAAACAAGAAAGGGAAACAATGCTGTCTTTGCCAAAAGCAGAAGTTCTGGAGACTTATCCTGGACCTTGAGCTGAAGTCTTGGAAGCAAAGGCAAAGGAGGGATTACACAGATGAACTTCCCTATCTACTGGAAGGAGAATGCATCTGTCTTCCAGGCTAGTGGGCAGGGGTTCCTGGTGCAGAAAAGAGGAAGCTGATGTTCCAGGGAAGTGAAAAGGTCCATCAGTGGTGTTCCGCACCCAAGTGTGATAGTTTTGAAGACCTTCTTGTTCAAAGACCATTCATGAGGGTCCGCCATGTTCCTGCTTAAAGAGTCTGCCACCATGTCCTCCTGAGAGGGAATATACATTGCAGTGAGTATAAAATTCAAGTGGGAGGCAAAGTGCCAGGCCTTCTGTGCCAGTCTACACAAAGGGTAGGATCTTCTGCCTTCCTGCTTATGCACCTTATCACCTTGGTGTTGTTTACAACAGCAGAGTGACTGGCATCCAGAGAAGTGCCTTTACTTCTTTTAGAGTTGATGTGTTCTGACCACTCCCCCTTAACTTTGTGGGATCCTGTTCAAAGCACCACATGCCCTGTCTGAGTTAGTCTTTGAACAGGATTTGGTTGTGTGGGGATGGAGTGAATGGACAGCCCATGTTGAGACTGACTTGAGTGCTCCACCAAAAAAGTTCCTTCTTGACAAAGGGCAGAAGAGGGATGAGAGCATCAAGAAGGTGCAAGTGTTTGTACTACACCGACTTGATATCACTGTACTTTTCTCACATGTAGTCTGGTGAGGGTGGACAAATGAATTGTGGCAGCCATAAACTACAGAGCCCTGAGATCTCTCTTTCCATGCAGTGAGTCTCAGTGGAAAGTGTTCTGAAGTAGATGATTAGGGTGGTTGCTTTCTCCTGAGGAATAAAAGTATGCTTGGTGGAAGCATCCAGTCTGTAATCCAAAAAGATCAAGTCCTGGGTGACAGTGAGCTGAGATTTTTTTTTGAAATTGATGGTGAACCTCAACAGTCAGGAGACTTACAGTGTAATGAAGATGCTTGAGCAAGACTTCCTTGGCCAGAAGCTGGATTAGGAGGTCATCCAAGTAAAGAAAAGACATGCATGCCCCGAGTGTGGCAAAAGACCCCGACTGGAGCTAAACACTTTGTGAAAAACCTTAGCGCTGTAGAGAGGCCAAGGGGCAAAGCAGTAAACTGAAAATGTAATGATCAAGTAAAGAACCTGAGAAATTTTCTGCAGGAAGGGCAAGTGAGAATGTGCAGACAGGCATTCTTTAGGTCTAGGGATAACAAGAAAGCTTCAGGAAGAAGGAAAGGCAGAAGTGTGTGTAAAGAACGCATTTTGAAAGTGGAAAATTTTAGGAAAGTGGTTTGTCAATAGAGGTCCTGAATGGGTCTCCATTAGCCCTCCTTCCTTGGAACAAGAAAGATTCTTGAATAGAAAACCTTTCCCAAGAATGTTCAGGGAACTTCTTCTAAGGTTCCCTGTGCTAGCAAGTATTGGATAAATAGGGTCCAGAAGGTAAATCTGGTTGGAAAGAGACAGGGGCTTTCCTAAGTCATAGTGTAGCCCCCTCCTTGATGGTGTTCAGGACACATTTGACTGTGGTCACCGTTTCCCAAAATGGGGGGAGGGGGACAAAGTCTTCTTGAGAGTGGAATGGCTGAGGGTGGGGAAAGAGAAGGAGGGAAGATAATCACAAGTTCCTGCTACCAAATTGAGGCCTCCCTGAATGGGCATCCTCCTGAAGTTTATCTGAGAGTCTTTTCCTAGGTGTTTTCCTTTGACTATGCGAGGACCTTGAGTATCTCTTAAAAAATGGGGTAGATTTTGCTAGATAATTTCTATGGTACCTAGGAACTGTGAAAAGAAGAATGTGATGACAGTCTTTTATTGCTTTGCCTTAATCCTGTAATGCTTTGAAAAAAACTGGCAGCTTGTAGTCCAAAAACTCAAAGTTTAGATGTGAAGTCTTCAGGAATAGGCTGACCTCACAGCCAGGCATACCTCCTGATGACTGAGCCAGTAGTAGCTGCCATGGAAGAAGCATCCACGACATCACAGCTACATTTAATACTGTGTCTGGCTATTTGGGAAGTCTGAGCCACTAGGGTCTACATACCCTTAAACTCAAAGACTAAAGTATAGAGAGTTAAATATTTAGTCATTTGAGTTTGGCAGTTAAGGGATCTGAAAGCCAGTGTGGAGGACATGTACACTTTTTTACCTCACCTATTACTCAACTTTCTTTATCCATGTGAAGGACCTTAGTGCTTGGAAGTCTTGTCCGTGGAAAATGCATCAAGATCTGCTACAGGATTCTTCGATAGGTACTTCAGTTCATTAGGAACTTTACAGAACCTGTCTGCCCTTTTGGGTTTATGAAGGTTGAGAATCAGGTGTGGAGGTGTTAGTTTGAAATGCATCCAGGTAAGCCTTCTAGAATAGGTGACTGGAGGTGGTACAGAACTGCCCATCTGTAAAAGGTTGCATCTCTTGCACCTCTGACAACTGTCTTGATTGTCATTTAAAGTGCTTCATCATGCTTTGCAGTGTTTCTTCGGAAGGAAGCCTCTTCTAAGGAGGAATCAGGACAGAGGGACTCTCCCTCACAGGATAGCTGTTCTGGATAATGTAACTGTGAAGAGTAGTCCAAATATGGTCTGAATCTGCCACTGGTTCCTCTTCAGAGGATGAAGAATACAATACCTGTTTCTGTTGTTTACTCTGTGTAGGCTCACAAAGGATGAAGACTTCAGGGATATAATAGCTTTAAATAACCCCTGAGATAAATCTGTCCATTATTTTTCCATGGAAGCTGAAGGGGACATCATAAATTTAAATTTTACTTTTTTTCTTTTTAAGGGCGACATCCCCTTGTAATAACTTATGAGGTTTGGAAACTTGGCCCACTTCAATAAGCGTTCCTGGAGCCTCTTCCCCTACTAGGACCTGAGGGCTCTGCGTGGGTCCTCTGAAATAATGAGGCGTGGGCTGTCAGAGGATGCAGTCATCTGCAAGGCCTCAGGAGCCAAGCCACCTATAGCTGGATTGCAGTAGTGGACTCTCAAGATAAAGTCTAAATTACCTCACTCAGTACATCTGAATCGGAGAAGAAAGAAGATGAATTCTCTCTAGGTCTTTTAATTCTTTTCTTGTCTAGAAAACCAACATCTGTGGATTTTGACACGGTAGAGTGGGCTAAGCATTTTTAAGCGCTGTGTCTCAAAGAAGGAATTAAGAGTACAGAATCTGGACTGGATAGTTTCAGGAAGAGATGACCAACAAAACAAGGCCTGCAGTAGTATTTGGGGCCTGGACAGAACAGTCATTTACTGTAAAAGTCTTTCTATGGAATTTGCCTACCGCACTTGCACCTACCTGACATCTAACAGTTAAAAACAGTGAAAAGGTTAGAAAGGAAGGTTCCCCAATCAGGCAGTTATATGAATCCAACAAGTGAAGTTACAGCAGCAAACAACCAAATTGTAACAGTCCATTAGGTGCAACAACCTCTGTTCGGGCTGGTGGTGAGATAGTCTGAGGATCTAGAATGTACATCTGTTTATGTACTCCTAGGCCGACGACCTGAGGTCATCATCCAGACATACACCCTCAGAATGTAAAGCTTTGGTACCCCATTCAGACATCAGCAGATGACAACCCATCTGTTATTCATACTGCAACAGTGATTTCAGTCAGGATATCAAAACTTCAGAAAATTACATGGGTTATCAACTGGCAAAGAAGTGCAGGACTGAAACCCACTGGACAATCTTTCCTAGACAGAGGTTTAAGACTAGGTTGCTACATCAGTGGCCTCTACTGGAGAAAAAACAGGCAGGGAAGGAAAGGACCATGCAAGGAGAAGATAATTAATTCTAGCATCAAAGTAACAATGAAGGTTGAACAATCATAGATTTGGACTTCCAAGATGGTTGCACATCGAGTAACAATTTAACTCTACCTCTGTCAATGTGAAAACAAACTCAACAGAGAAGACCAGTAGACTTTTGTGTTTATGGGTAAATTTCAGTAACTGGCTGGATGCCAGGAAAAAAGAAATACAGAGCACCTGGAAAAAAATAACTACATAACATAAGGAAGAAACACTGAATGGGGAACATTCTGCAGCTGTTCAACAAAGAGTAACACAACCTCCAGGCATGACTTCCAGAAATCTACAGGAAGATACAAGACAACTGCACAGAGACCTGTCTAAAATAAATGAAACTCTGATGGAGTATAACACAAACAACAAAAGGCTGGAAAAGAATGGAAGAAGCTTTAAACAGATATTCAGATGCAGTGATAATGTTGCAAAAATTGGAGGATTAAACGAGGAAAAAGCTGGCTGAATGTGAGACTGCTCAGGAAGAGATGTTTCAAAACTAATAGAATTAGAGAACAGAGTACATAGGGAAAACCTGATATTTTCAGCTATACCAGAGAAGCTGGAAGGAACAGACAGCATTAATCTTATGAAAGCACAAGTAAGCAACTGGACTGGTATTCCACAGCAGGAGTTGTTAGTTGAAAGGGCACATCGTGTCTATGCTCCAAACCTGGCTATGAGAAAGCAGCCTAGACTTTTAATAGTAAAGATGCAGTCCTACCAGAAGAAAGAAAAGTTGTGTAAAATCTTACCATAACCATAGATGTCCCTCTCTTCCATGTTGCAGTATTCATCACATATGGGGTTACTCCTCTTGCTACCTGAGCATCCGACCAGTATACAAAAGTTTTCAGTCACTGTATGGTGCATGCAACATCTGACATGGCTAGTGGAATGTGGGCCATAAAAGTGACATCTGCACGCACCAGCCCTCAGAACTGTAAGCCCCAGTCCTAGCAAGGGAAATGCAGTCCTGTGCCATCTAGAAAGGGAAATGCACCATAACAGGAGGGGAAGGAGGGTGGGAAGGAATACTGCAACTTGGAAGAGAAGGATATCTATGGTTATGGTAAGATTTTACACAACTTTTCTATGTCCTTCTATTCACATGTTGCAGTATTCATCACATATGGGGGAGTGCCAAAGCTCATTGTGAAGAAGGGGGTGGTGGTCTAGAGGTAGTCTCCAGGAATCCATGAAGGATAGCCCTGGCAAATCCTGCCCTAACTCTGGAAATGTGGTCTAACTTGTAATGATTGGTGAAGGTGTGCACTGATGACCAAGTGGCTGCTTCAAGAATGGTAAAGGTACCAAACCCCCCAAAGAAGGCTGCTAAGGAGGCGCCACTGCACTGGTGGAGTGTGCTTTAACAGTACCTTGCAGGGATTTCCCATGGTATTTGTAGCAGAAGGTGATAGCTTTGGAAATCCAGGTTGAAATTAGTTTGTTTGGTTACTGCCTTCCCTATGGCCCTGGGGTGGAAGAAGACAAACAGCTGATCAGTTTGTCTGATGGACTTGGTTTTGGGCAGATACAATCTGGGTTGTCTGTGCACATCCAGAGAATGGAGTACTCTCTTATTGTCACCCTGTGGGTTAGGGAAGATGGTTGGTAAGGTGGCTGGCCTCATTTAGGAAAAGGTCATTCACCACCTTGGGTACGAAGGAAGGGTTGGTTCTACGAGTAACTCTGTCCGTGTGGAATACCAGGAAAGGTGGGATAGCCATGAGGGCTTGTAGCTTTGACACTCTTCTGGATCATGTCAAGGCCACGAGTAGTACAGTTTTCCATGTACAGTATTTTAGGGAAGCTTTGTCTGCTGGCTCAAATGGAGGAAGCGTAAGCTTTTCCAAAACATAGTTGAGGTTCCATAAGGATGGAGATGGCTTCCTGGGGGGGGGGGGGGTCTCAGGTGAAGGACCCCTTTAAGGAATAACTTAGCTGGTAGTCTGGAAGCTGGGGGAGGGGAATGATCCAGAGGAAGACATGTTGAAATGGCAGAAAAATGGACTTTAATGGATGAGTAGGCCAGTCCTGTCTGCAGTAGTTCACACTGGTAAGACAGTACGACAGGGGTGTCACTTGCAAGCAGTTCCAACTGTCTTTTGAGACACCATACAGAAAATCTCTTCCACTTTGATAGGTAGGATTTTCTTCTATTTGGTTTCCTGGCCTCCTGCAGGACAGTGAACATGTCCTCACCGTAAAGGTGTCTGAAAGAGATCAGAATCCCATCAGCCATAGTGTGAGGTGCAGGCAGCAACTGCCACTGTGGGTGTATTTGGGATCCCTGGTGATGTATGAGAAGGTCCACTCCGAGGGGTAACTTGTGGTGATTGCCCTTGGCTAACTGTAAGAGTAGGGGCAACCAATGTTGTCTTGACCAATAAGGAGTCACCAACAAGATTTTTGGTCTGTCCTGCTGGGTCTTCAGAAAAACCTTCTGTACAAGTGGGAAGGGGGAAATGCATAGAGGAACTTGCCCTTCCAAGAGATTGAGAAGGCATCTGCTGCCATCACCTGAGGGTGTGGGAGTCTGGTGCAGAAGAAAGGAAATTGCCTGTTGATAGAGGAGACAAACAGGTATATTTGAAGTGTACCCAATCAGTGGACCAGGTCCAGGATGACATCTATGTGAAGCATTCACTTGTGGTTGCTTGTTATGGCTCTGCTGAGGGAGTCTGCCTGGGAGTTCTGTTGTGAAGGAATGTAAACCGCCTACATGGTAACAACCTGGGAGGTGGCTAGTTCCCGCACCAGGAGAGCCAGTCTGCAAAGCAAGTAAGATATGGTCCTCCCCTGTTTGTTGAGATACCACAGCACTGTGGTATTGTCTGTAAAGATCTTTAGTGAACCTTGCTGTAGACTGGACTGAAAGGCTCGCAGGGCCATGAGTATTACCCTTATCTCTTGGATACTGATGTGTTCTTTTTTGTGTGGCCGTGGCCACAGCCCCTACACTTTCAGATGGCCAGAGTTGCTCCCCAGCCCAAGTCTGAGCCATCTGTGTGCATGATCTGTTTGGGTTGAGGTGGTTGGAGGGGAAGACCTGGACTGACGTTCACTTGCTTCAAGCCACCACTGGATTTCTAGTTCAAGGGAGGGTAGGAGGAGAACCCTGTACTCCAAGGGGTGGGGAATGCTGGGTCCAGATTGACCTTAGGTACCATTGCAACTTCCTCATATGGAGTCTTGCTAATGGTAACACGGGGATAGTGGCTGCCATGTAGCCCCAGAGCCTGAGGTACTGCCTTGCTGTCAATTCTGTTGTCTGGAGGACCAGAAGTAGGTATTCGGTTAAGCTTTCCAACTTTTGGGGGGGAGGCTTTCAGGATGTCTGTGTGAATCCTGCACCCCACGAAGACAATGTCCTGGGAAGGCTACTGGTGGGATTCTGGGAAGCTGATCTGAAATCCCAGGGATTGTAGGAGGGTAATGGCAAGTTGTGTGTGTTGCATAAGGGTCTCCTTGGAATTTGCCTGTACAAGCAAGTAGTCCAGATAAGGGGATATCTGGATTCCTTTTGTCCTGCAAAAGGCAATAACTGGGGTCAGACATTTGGTGAATAGTCTGGGTGCCATGGAAAGCCCAAAATGCAAGGCAAATAATTGAAAGTGAAAAGGGCCCACAGAGAACCTCAGGTATTTCCTGAAATTGGGCCTTATGGGGATGTGAAGGTAGGCATCCTTTATATCAAGGGTGGCCATGAACCCTTGGGGAAGGAGGAGTGAAAAGAGAGTTGATAAGGTCAACATTCTGAAAGTAGGAACCTGAAGAAAGAGGATGAATAGGGAGAGGTCCAGAATTGGTCTCCAAGGACCGTCTTTTCTTAGCACTAAGGAAATCCTGGAGTAGAAACCTCCTCCTTTTGCAGCCAGTGGTACTGTTTTGATGGTGCCTTGCACCATTTGAGTTTCTAGTACAGGCTGCAATAGGTATAGCTGTTGTTTTGGAGGTTGTGGGATATCCCTCTGCTTTGGGGGCATAAGTCAGGTCATAAAAGGACCTGTTTTGTATTAATGAAAGGACCGATTTGTCTGAGGTGATGGATGTCCACACCTAAAGACAGTGAGAGAGACGCACCAAGAGAGGGAGAGAAATAGGGGGTGGAGGTTTTAAGGTTGGCAGATAGTCAGACACTACCTGCCCTGTCTTGAAAGGGCTGCCTCTGGCTAGAGGTTGGTGAAGCTCTGGCAGGAGTAGGTTGCTTCATAGTTGTTTTTCTGGGTCTTGTGCTTTCTAATAAATTGTTTTTGCTGGATAATTCCTCTGGAATTGTAGAATAGGAGAGACCAGCAGATGTTTTAAATCTTGCATCTGTTTTCCCTTCTGCTGTAGTGACCTAAATAAAAAAGCTACTTTTGTACTAAATAGAGCTGTATTGCCAGAGGGACATCAACCAGCTTTGCTCTAAAGTCATCTGGTAGGGGCTAGTGGCATAGCCAGGAAATACTTTCTCAAAGCAGATGCTGATGCTGCTGACCTGGCTGAGGCCTCAGCAGCATCATAACTGCACTTTATGGAGCTCCTGGCAACTTGGGAGGTAAGAGCAAGAAGGGAAGACAGTGACACTTTGGCAGCAAAATCTGGGGAATCAGACAATTCCCTAAAGACTTTCTCCAGAAGGGATAAGGCATATTTAGCCATGTGTGTCTGGTAGTTAGTAGTCCTGAAGGCCAGAGTAGCAGAAATGTAAATTTTCTTACCCAGACGTTCCATGGTTTTGCTATCTTTGTCAACAGGAAGAATGGTGGTCGTAGGTAATAGTTTAGATGCTTTATCTGTAGAGATGGAAATGATGGCAGGGTCTGCTGGAGGACACTTAAGAAACTTGGCAGCCTCTGGGATTTCATAAAACCTATAAGGTCTGCGTGGAGCAGGGGGTTGTGAGTCAGGGTTCAAGGATGCTGAAGAGAAGGCATCCCACGAAGGCAGGCAGAATTGGAGGAACAGCAGTAGGAGTTGGGGGATCCCATCTGAATGAGGTCATAATACCTTTTTTGAACTACAGTCATTTCAGATAATTCCCACTTAAAATGTTCCTTCATCTTGGTAACAGTCTCCCCAAAAGTCAAATCCTCAGCTGGGGTGTCAGAATCAACAGATTCTTCCTCTGGGGAGCTGTATCCTAAGGGAGAAGAAAGCCGAGAAGTATAAGAGAATGATTCTTCAGATGAAGAATCAGAAAATTCCTCTTCTTCCCTCAGAGAGAAGTCAGATGTTTGAGGCCTTGAGCTCAGTATAGGAGGAGGGATAGTCAAAGTAGTGGTAGGCCATAAGGCCATGAAAGCATTAAACAAACTTTGAATGAAAGACTGCCAGTCAAGCATGCTTTCAATAGTAGGTGAAATGTGTTTTCTTTTTTCCTTTCTTTTGAGAGGCCTGGCAGGCATCTGAAGGGTGGAAGGCCTGGAAATGGGAGACTGTAAGGAACAAGAGGGATCCGACAGACCTACCAAAATCGCTGGTTCCCCCTGGCTTTGGAAAAGCCTCTATGGATGTGCCCTCTGCACAGGATTGTGCAGTTTCCTTGAAGATGCCCACTGTATCAGAAGTGGTGGAGCCCAAATCCTCAACCAGGCTGATGTCAGCCACAAGCTGAGAGTAGGATGCAAGAGGTGCAGCGGTAGTGGTAGGTCTGATCGTCTTGGCTTTCTTTTTCAGCAGTTTGGCATGTACGTTGGCAGAACTGTCCATACCCAAGGCTAATTGTTTTAAATGTTGATTTTCCAGATAAAGGTTGAGCGTGTGCAAGTGGCTGCATAAAGTTTTGGGCACAAACACAAGCAAATGTAAAAGCTCTTTTAGTTGTGTAATTGACCTAAACCAAAGACACACTGATTCTGGGTGCTCTTGTGGGGGTATCTGACAGCCACACTTATACTTGCCCTTTCTGGATGACATAAACAAGCATTAAGATAAAGAAAATGACTGAAAGGTTCCCCATCGGAGCACTTATATGATTTCTTCAAGATCTGATGGTCGGGAAGGCAGGAACACCTGTCGTTCGACTGGTGGCTGAGAAGTTCCGAGGGCTGGTGTGTGCAGACATCACTTTTATGGTCATAAGACTGAAGACTTTTGTATACTGACCAGACGGTTGGATAGCAAGAGGAGTAAACCCATATGTGATGAATACTGCAACATGTGAATAGAAGGACATGGAGCTGATTCTAATAAACTGTGGAAGGAGGACAAAATACTATAAGTGGAAGACAGCAGAGTATTTGTGGAGAATGATTACTCATTGTACACCAGGCAGAAAAAGGAGTAAATTCATTCCACTATTCAGGGAATGTCAAGAAGCAGATGTGAGATTCAAATTGCTGTACTCAGCTGTCTTCAAAGTAATCTTCCCTAGACGGACAAAATAATTTTTTGATGAAGTACATGCTAAGGAGGAAGTACAAAGGTTTGTCCAACAAAAAGTGAGCTGTGAAACAGAAGGAGATTCTGCTTCTTGTTCTGAAAGATTGTATATGTGAAACCTTTCCCCCTGTTTGAACAGAAAATGTTGGAGAGAAGACAGGGACCATGAGAGCTGGGTAAAAGAATCGAGAGTACATTGCAAATGAAGCACAGATTGGATCTGGGAGATGGACATGAACAGTAATAAAACCAGTAACAATTTGGGATTACAATGCAATAATTATATTTGTGAAATATAACACAAGAAAAAAAATCTGGAAACATGGGACTTTTTCAGAATTTGTTGGACTTGTCTGGGACTGTAAAGTATTCCTTCATGTCATTTTTTTTCTTAATAGCACTATTTTTTGCGGTGTATGGTTTTCTCGGTTATTTTTAAAGTGTAATGGGGATTGTAAATAGGTGCTACTGTGCTTTTTCCCCCTTTCTTTTTCCCATCGCTCTCTTTCTTCTTGTTCAATTTTAAGAAATGTTGGCACTGCAATGTTAAAAAAAATAAAGCCTGGTTACAAGAGCATAACAAAAGAAAAATACATGTACTTTTTCTCAATCTTGCATGGGGGACTAACTAGATTAAGGACCTTAGATAGATTTAGTTACAATTTTTAAGAGAAAGTAAATGAAAATTAATACTGAATATTATGAGTTTTTTTTTTCTAGCAAATGAATGTATGTGTAGTAGCAATCTTGTATCTGCCCCTTATATCTCCATGGAAACAATCTGATAAAAAGAAATTGACTGTTTGGCTCTCACGTCTCCATGGAGACAATCTGATAAAGAGACATTGGTTACAATTTGGTGGAGAGTGACTAGATGGGGAAAAAAGAAGAAGAAAAACTGGCTAGGAGATGACGTTCTCTGAAAGCATTCAGGAGTTTTCCCAGATAAGAGAACTATAAAGATCAGACAAAACCAGTTAGCACTTAGTAGAAGCACAGGCTGCACTATGTGTCTTAGCATGGATAACCTTTCTTTTAGGTTAAATCAAGTCTATAAAAGTGTGGCTATCAGTTTGGGACATTTGTTCCTATTAGTAGGGTAACACCAGTATTTGAAGATGTATGCTAGTATTACATTAATAGGTTTCAGGGATCACTGGGGGATTGATTGTTTTTTGACAGCTTTTAATAAAACAAAGTTTTCTAAGATGTCACATAGGCTAATGGATATGACAAGAAACAACTATATTAAAGTTCAACCTGCCAAAGTGCATGCATGTAACACAAAAGCTGGAACTAGAGATTTAACAGAAAAGGTGTTCTACATAAAAGGTGGGAACAACAACTTTTTAATACAATGATGCTTTCTGTAATGTCTTTAAATATCAATGGTCTCACAGATAAATCCAAAAAAAGAAAGAACAATGAACTATATTAAAAACCTTAAGAGTGCAAACAGCTATGTTACAGGAAACACATTTGGAAATAAATGAACATGTGAATTTGATAAAGATTATCAGTGGTTATTCAGCGGAATATCTGGGACAAAGGAAAAGAGGAGTACTTATATTAATTGTAAGAGGAGCTCCAACAGTGATAATGGCAGATTTGTAGTGCTACAGGGATACTGGCAAGGGAGGAGGATTGCACTGGCATGTATTTATATTTAACCTAAAACTGCTATAATGGAGCTTAAAACATTTCTGAGAAAAATAACCACTTTTCAACCAGGAATATTACTTATAGGTGTGGAATAAAATTTGATCTGTAGACGTGAAGATGTGTCGGAGGGGCAGAAGGGAAATTATAACAGAACAGGGTAGTTTTTGAAGAAATTTATGAAAATATCTGACATGGAAAATGTGACTTCAGTAAAAGGAGTGCAGAGTGAATGTACATATTATTCTACAAGATATACATACTGGGCTAGGCTAGACAGAATTTACATTTCACAGGAGCATGTGGATTTAATTGAAGGTCTTCATAGTTACCCAATAACTATTTCTGATTATGCACCAATAATAACTAAAATAAAAACACAGGGTAATGAAATAAAAATGAGAAACTGGCACTTTCCCCACTTACCGGTTTTAAAAAGATGAATTTAAGGAATGGATAATGGAGATTATTCAGGAGCTATTTGAGAGGATATAAATTGCTTCCGGGATAAAATTAAGGTGGAGTTTAAAAATAGGGTGAAAATAAAAGAAAGGAAGCTATGGTTAAGAAGCAACAAGAATTATTTTGAGGGACTGACAAAAGTATTGCACAATAGAAGGAATCTCACAGAGCAAGAAGAGGATCAACTGCAGAATGCTGAGCAGAAAATAAGGGATTACCTCAATAAGTTTAGAAAGATTGCAGTTAAGCAGGAAGTTATGTACTCACCATAATGTTCGATGTATGTACTCCATCTCGCCTCACATTCTTATCCGTGGGTTCGGAGCCGAATATAGACTCCGACTTGGCCAAACTTTTCTAGCTCAAAGTCTTCTATTGGCTGGGCTAAGCAGGTATCCCATGGTGCACTGCTCCATATCCCTAGATCTAGTTTGCTGCGAAACTCATACATAACCCATGCATACACAACATCCAGATAAAAAGAACAAGCTGAAGTAAAGGGAACTCTAGATAAAAACAACCCCTGACCTCCAGATCCTCCAGGAAGGGGGAAGGCGGGAGGGTAAATAAGAATGTGAGGCAAGATGAACTACATACATCGAACGTTATGGTGAGTACATAACTTCCTGATGTTATGTAGTCCTATCTCGCCTACATTCTTACCCGTGGGACAGCATCCCTAGCACCTACACCCTGGGTGGCTCATAGGAAAATACTCCTGAGTACTGTGGAGCCAAAGGACAACCTGCCCCTAGAAATCACGTCCAATTTGTAATGAGAAACAAATGTGTGAGGAGAAGCCCAAGTAGCTGCAGCACATATATCATCCATTGACAACCTGGCCTGATAGGCTGTAGATGTAGAAATGGCCCGAGTAGAGTGAGCCTTGACTGGAAATGGCAGATCCTTTCCTCCCGCTTGGTAGGCGAACGAGATGCAATTAGATATCCATCTGGATATGGTGACCTTGGAAACCGGAGACCCAATTTTGTTGTCCGCAAAGGAGACAAATAGTTGATCTGACTTCCAGATATCTTTTGTTCGGTGCAGATAGATGCATAACTATCTATGTACATCCAATTGATGGAATTTAAATTCTGCCTTGTTTGAAAATTGCGGAAATAATACAGGCAACTCAATGGATTGATTAAGATTAGACACGGAAGCCACTTTAGGAAGAAAGGAAGGGTTCGGTCTAAGAGAAACCCTGTCCTTATGGAAGATTAAGTATGGGGGTTTAATAGAGAGGGCTTGAATTTCTGAAACTCACCTTGCTGAGGTGATTGCTATTAAGAAGGCCGTTTTCCATGTCAAGAACTTCAATCCACAGGTAGCTGCAGGCTCGAAAGGTGGTGAAGTAAGGGCTTGTAGGACAAAATTGAGATCCCAGGGCATCATCGTTTCGGAGACCAGGGGACGGAGTACTAGAGTACCCCCTTCAGGAAAGCCTTGCAGAGTCTATGAGCCAGAAGACTAGGCTCATTAGCCACAAGAAAATTAGAGATCGCAGCCAACTGAACTTTGATGGTAGCTGATGCGGAACCCTGATGGAAGAGTATAGACAAAAACTCCAAGACTGAAGCAACTGGAGCTGTGTACAGATCAATGCCTTGGGTATGCGCCCAAATAGAAAACCTCTTCCATTTGCTGGAATAAATATTCCTTGTAGATGGCTTATGAGAGGAAGATAAAATGTGAACCACTTCTGGTGAAAATTCATGAAGCCTAACTAATGACGGAAGTGGAGCAGCCAGGCTGTCAACCGGAGGGTCATCAGAGAGGGGTGGAACTGTCCTGACATGTGTGTCAGTAAATCTGGTTGAGGGTCCAGAATCCAAGGAGTGTCCGCAATGTATGGTTGAAGAAAGGGGAACCAGACTTGAGGCCAGTGTGGAGCAATCAGAATTATTCTGCTTCCCAAGGAGTGCGCTTTCTGAATTACCCTTGACAGCAAGGGAAACGGAGGGAAAGCATAAAGCAGACCGGAGGGCCAATCGTGGACCAGAGCGTCCCTGGGTGACTCCCCCTGTGGGTGGATCAGCGTGAAGTAGTTGCTGCATTTGGCATTGAGGGGGCTGGCAAAAAGGTCGCAGCAAGGCTGACCCCATTTGCTGAAGATTCGTTCTGCAACTAGATGATTCAGGAACCACTCGTAAGGCATCAGAATAGCTCTGCTTAGCCTGTCCGCAATCACATTGGACCTCCCCGGAATGTGCATTGCCACCAGAAAACGTTGGGAAGTTACTGCCCACTGCCACACTCGCATGGCCTCTCTGCACAGGGGGCAAGACCTGGTTCCCCCTTGCTTGTTTAGATACCACACTACCGACATGTTGTCTGAGTGCATTGCAATCATCCCTAGAGGTAGAAAACTCTGAAGTGTCTGCAACGCAATAGCATCGCTCATCTATAGGACGTTGATATGCAGATGTATCTCGTGATCTTGCCACGTGTCTTGGACTGTCCTGCCAAGATAATGCCCCCCCCCCCAACACCCCATTTGGGAGTCGTCGTGGTCACTGTGGCAACCGGAATGGGTGGGACGAAGGGTCTTCCCCCGTTCAAATTGTTGGTGCAAAGCCACCAACTGAGGTTCTGTTTGCATCTGTCTGTGAGTAAAATGGGGTGAGAAAGTGGAAATTATTGGAAAGACCATTGAACAAAGAGAATCCATTGGAGAAGTCTCATGTGCAATCTCGCTAGAGGGACCAACATGATTGTTGCTGCCATGGTCCCCAGAAGTTGGAGAACCCATCTTGCCTTGACTTTCCATCATGGGCATCAGGATGTGTATTTGTTGTTGTAAGATTCTGATCCTCTCCTGCAGTAAAAATGCTCGCATATGAATGGTGTCTAATTCTGTGCCTATAAAGGTGACACGCTGCGAGGGCAATAAGGCAGATTTTTCCCAATTTAGAGTTATGCCCAACTGATGACAGAGTGATGGTAGCGTCCCTGGTTTGGATTAGCTGATGCCTGGTGGGGGTGGTAAGGAGCCAGTCATCCAGATACGGAAACACCTGGAATCCCTGATGTCTCAAGTGAGCCGTCACCACTGCCATACACTTGGTGAACACTGTGGGGGCTGTGGTGAGACCAAAGGGCAGTGCGCGAAATTGGAAATGACTGGCTCCCAGCCAGAAGCGTAGGTGACACTCCTGGATGCCCTTGTCCATCTTTACATGGTAGTAAGCATCCTTGAGGTCAATGGAGCACATCCATACTTCCTCTCCCAACAATGGGAGAATCGACTGTAGTGTGACCATATGGAACTTGGACTTCTGTACATAGTTGTTTAGTTGGCTGAGATCTAATATGGGTCTCAGGTCCCCTGTTCTTTTCGGCACAAAAAAGAATCTTGAGTAAGTCCCTAATCCGATTTGGTCTGAGGGGACACTCTGGATGGCTCCTTTTTCTAGCAACTTTGAAACCTAAAAGGCTGCTTGATCCCTTTGACTGGGTGGAACGTCTGGGATATTTCTGATTGATGGGGGGTGATATGAACGGAATGAGGTAACCTCCAGAATTTATTCGTAATACCCATCGGTCCTGGGTGATGCTTTTCCAGGCTTCCGGATATAACGAAATTCGACCCCCGACTGGCTCCGGACAAGCACAGCCATGCACTCCCTCAGGAACGAGAGTAGGGAGAGCCGCGAAAGGAACTGCAGTCTCCCGAATTGCGGGGGGCCCCTCTGCCTCTAGGGCGGCATCTCCCTGAATAACCTCCCCCTCCTCTGCTTCTGGAGGGGGACTCGCCTTGTGCAGCGGGAAAAAACTTCTGTGATTTCTTAAACCACATCTTCCCACCCGACTGGGCCTTGGGGTAAGGCCTAGAAGGAAGGGAAAAACGGACGCCTACGGCAGACAGGGTCTTTCCCTCTTGCTCGCACCTGGTGAGGGTGTCTTTCACTTTGGTTCCTAACAAGGAAGAACCGTCAAAGGGGGTGTCAGTGAAGGAAGACTTGAAGGCCTCCGCAAAGTGACACAGGCGCAGCCAGGCTTGCCTACTAAAGGCGACTCCTGAGCTTGCTGCCCTACTCGCTCCCTCGGCTGCATACAAAATGAGCCTCATGGAGGAGTTGACAATGGAGTTGAGGGTAGACACCTGGGCATTAACCGTCTGGGCCACCACCTCAGGGACATTACCCGCAAGACTATCTCCTAACTCTTTGAGGAGATCTCTCTGGAGCAGAGTGAAATGAGACAGATAATTCAGTGACCATAAGGTAAAGGTTGCTGATGAGGGGGTACGCTTCCCGTACCGGTCCATGGTCCTAGACTCCTTGTTAGGAGGATGGACGGAGGAAGAGGTCACTGCAACTTCCTTCTGAGTTGGCCGCCACCACCACCATGGCATCTACAGGGACTCCTTTGGACAAGAACTCTTTACCCTGGGGAGCAGAAAGAAACTTGTTGGGGCGCCTGGGTATGGGCTCCACAGAATCAGGGTTTTTCCACACCCTTCAACAAATTAAATCAAGGAGCTCATCGAAGGGTGGGGACACCTAGGAGGCGGAGGGCTGAGCACCAAAGGCCTTAAGGAAGACCGACTCCTCCTCGGAAGGGGTTTTGGATGGCCAGTCACCTCTTTGCTCCAGGATGTCGAAGAAGGAAACATCATCAGAGGATGACTTGGGGGACCCCTCCGATTCCTCGAGGTCAGTATCAGAAGTGAGAGACTCATCCTGGGAGTCTATGTGCTTCCTCTTGCACGTCTTCTTTCTAGGGGGCTCCTCAGGCATGAACTCTGAAGGACCCTCAGAAAGTTGGGGACCACTCGTGGGGGTATCTCTCTAGGCCTTGGTACTCTGCTGTCCCTGGATAGGTGATGGTCAGAGGCTCTCACCGGAGTGGTAGGGGACAGAGTGACTGATCCGGCTGATGGCCAGCGCAGTCCGCATGGCCTCAAAAGCTGCCCCCCCCCCCCGAGTCCGAGGACCGGCCAGCCTCTGAGACCACTATGGGAGTCGGAATTCCTCGAACCGAGGCACCGAGAGGGAGGCTCGGAACCGAAATATGTCCCGAGATGTCCCCCTCAGGCCCGACTGAATAATCCCGTGTCCCGAACCCCGAGGACAGAGCCGATGGGGTCGGAGCCGAAGTCTGCAGGGGCCATTGGAACCGGACTAGCAACATCACATGGCGTGGAAAACTCCGGCTCCGAAGACAGAGATGCACTCGGAGGAGGAATGGTCGAAGCAGGGGTCGGGACGGGCTCCGGAACCGACTGGGCCAGTGCTGAAAACAACTTTGCCAAAACCAGTGACTGGAGGAGCCTTTGGACCACCCTATAACATCCATATCCGAAAGGGTTCTGGAGAATTTGGAGGACAGGGAGGGAGATCGAGATCTCCTCTCAGGAGAAGCTGGTCTGAGACTGGCGATCGGCTCCGAACAGGTTCCAATATAACCGGAGCCAACGCCGGTTCCATCACCACCGACACTTCCTGCGGCCACAAAGACAGTGGAGCAGAGGAGGTCGATGCAATTTTAGTGACTTTCTCCGGAGGCTCCCATGAAACTGATGGAGCAGGAGATCTCTTTTTAGACTTAGATGATTTAGACTTAGTGCTGGGAGAAGAATAAGACCTCTTTGAAAAAGGGTTTCAAAAATCCCTTTAGGATCAGCTTATTCTTTCTCTCTTGGAGTACTCTGGGACTGAATGCATGGCAAAAACTGCAGGATTCCTGCAGATGAATGGCTCCCAGGCAATAGACACAAATAGAATGCCCATCGGTGATGGACATTTTGTACCCACATTTTGAGCACTTTTTGAAACCTGAAGGTTTGTGCTCTTTGGAGTCTTTAGACATAATCACCAGACCAAAACCAACAATGCGACCTAAGAGAAATCTGACAGGAAAACTCGCAGACACTCAACACCACAAAAAACGTGGGAATCAGACAAGGTTGAAAATGTACACGCACTCTAGAGACACACACTGAAACTAACTATGCCAAAAACCTCTAACTTAAACGGTCAATGACTACAAGGGTTGGAGAACCGACAATCAAACCTCTAATTTAAACAGTTTGACAGACAGAAGGAAAGGACTAGGTCCTCTAACTGAAACGGGCCTAGCCAGAGGGAAAGTACAGTTGTGTACACCTACCATAAATGTAGATGTTCGAGTGTCTTCACTGCTGCAGTCATAACTGTAGGGTACTCCTGCCGGCAGGCAGCCCGAGGTCGGCCAGAATTCCAAAGTCTGGGTCCGGCGTCGGCTGTGCCAGCAAGTACCCTGACATCAGAACGTAGAGGTATAAAGCTGACAGCCGACGCCATCTTCTCCAGCCTTTCTTGCCCCAGATGTCAGAAACCCCCAACAAAGAAACCAAAAGGTGTCCAAATAGAAACACAAATACACCACAAAGGGAATGGAAGAGAGACCAAGTGAAAAATAGAGGGGATTGGTGGGAGGGAAACACCGACTGCAACAGTGAAGACACTCGAACATCTACATTTATGGTAGGTGCACACAACTGTACTATGTTCTTCGTGTTTCACTGTTGCAGTCATAACTGTAGGGTAGAAACCCAAAGCTGTGAATGAGGGAAGAGGGTTATGCAGAAGAAGGGGCAGCTTAGAAGGCCCTGCAAAACAGCAGAGGCAAAGCCTGCCCTAGACTTAGAGTACAAAGGGAGATTATAGTGCTTAGAAAAAGTATGCACTGAACTCCAAGTGGCAGCTTCCAGAATGTCCTTGGTAGGAACTCCTCTGAGAAAAGCTGCTGAAGTGGCAGCTGCTCTAGTAGAATGACTTCTAACAATACCTGGAATCTGTTTCCCATGGTGAGAGTAACAAAACCTTATTCCATGAGCAATCCATTTGGAAATAGTTTGTTTAGAAATAGCCTTACCTAGAGAACTGGAGGCATAAGAGATAAGCAATTGATCAGATTTCCTGAAATCTTTAGTTTTGTCCAGGTAAAATCGTAGTTGCCTGTGTACGTCCAATGAATGTAAGATCCTTTCCCCTTTATTTTGAGGATTTGGGAAGAAGGTAGGAAGGTGAACAGTCTGACTTAGAGCCACTTTTAAAATCACCTTAGGCATAAATGTAGGATTGGTCCTCAAGGAAACTCTGTCTTGGTGGAAGATAAGATATGGTTCTACAGCCATGAGAGCTTGTAACTCTGAAACCCTTCTAGCAGAAGTCAATGCTAATAAGATAGCTGTTTTCCAGGATAAGAACTTGATATCCGAAGCAGCAGCAGGCTCAAAAGGAGGCAAAGTAAGTTTCTCCAAGACATAATTAAGATCCCAAGCAGGAACAGGAGGAGTTCTGGGAGGTCTTAAATTTTTAGCTCCTCTCAAAAATTGTCTCACCAGCTGGTGAGAAAAAATGGGAGGATCAGTGTTGAAATGAGCCGAGATAGCAGAAGCATGGATTTTTATGGAGGAAAAGGAGAGGCCTTTAAGCAAAAGGCCTGAGAGGTAAAGTAAAATGGAAGAAATATCAGGCAAAAGAGGATCTGAACCTCGATCCTGCATCCAAATACAAAATCTTTTCCATTTAGAAGCATAAGATGTTCTAGTGCTAGGCCGCCTAGCTTCTAAAAGAACATCCAAAACTTGTTTTGGAAGAGAAGAAGGAATCAAAGGCCCTTGTAGAGCCAAGCTGCCAGGCATAGAGTCTTGATTTGAGAGTGCAGCATCTGACCCTGATGCTGGGACAGGAGAGAAGGTATCAGAGGTAGAATCCATGGAGGTTCCAAGAATAGGTGTTTCAAAGTTGGATACCAAAACTGCCTTGGCCAATTTGGAGCTATCAGAATGATAATCTTTGGTTTGTCCTGTTTTATTTTCAGTAACACCCGAGGCAGAAGAGGAAGAGGAGGGAAGGCATATCCCGAAAGATTCCTCCAGCTGAATGACAGGGCATCCACTTTCCACGTTGCTTTGTGGAAGGACCTGGTGCAAAAGAGAGGCAACTGATGATTGAGATGGGATGCAAACAGATCTATCTGAGGACAACCTCAAACTGCAGTAATCCTGCTGAACAAGTTGGGGTCCAGCATCCATTCGTGAGGATCCGACAGGTTTCTGCTTAGGCTGTCTGCTAAGAGGTTCTGTTTTCCTGGAATGAATTGAGCTTGAAGATGCAGATTCAGATTTAGAGCTGTGTCCCATAAACTCATGGCTAGTCTGCAGAGGGAGTAAGAGTGAGAGCCCCCTTGCTTGTTTATGTACCACATGACTGTGGTGTTGTCTGTACGAACCAGAAGAGGCCCTGGATATAAAAGATTCTGGAAGGCTAGAAGAGCATTTTGGACTGCCAACATTTCCTTCAAGTTGATGTGCCAGGGAAGATGCTTCTTTGTCCAAGAGCCTTGCTGGCAAATGTCTAGAAAATGAGCTCCCCAAGCATAATCCGAAGCATCCGTGGTTATGATCTGAGAAGGTTGAGGCAGACGAAAAGGGTTCCCTTCGTTTAAAGCACAAGCCTTGGACCACCAAAGGAATTCTTTTTGGAGGCAGGGAATCAGTGGAATTGTTGTGTCCAGACTGTGGTAATGCTGTGACCATACACTCTTTAGGTACCATTGAAGTTTTCTCATATGAAGCCTTGCATTTGGAATCAACCGGATGCAAGAAGCCATGTAGCCCAATGCCTGCAGGAATTTCCTTGCAGTGAGCTGAGTTAAAGTAGCCAAGGTCTTGAAAATTGAGGCCAGTTGTAATTGTTTTTCTGGAGTGAGGAAGGCCCTTTGTGAGCTTGTGCTTAGAAGAGCTCCTAAAAAAATCATTTGCTGAGAGGGGATCAGATGTGACTTTTTTGTGTTCACTGAAAATCCCAGAAGGAGGAGTAGACGTTGAACAAACTGCAAGTGTTGAAGTAGAAGGTCCTTGCTGTTCGCCTGAATAAGGCAGTCGTCCAGATAGGGGTAAATTTGAATCCCTTGGAGTCTGCAATAAGCTACTACTGGAGCCAGGCACTTGGTAAAGACTCTGCGCGCAGTAGATAAGCCAAAGGGCAGTACAGAGAATTGAAAATGCCTCGAACCTGCCTTGAATCTGAGGTATTTTCTGTGTTCCTGCCTGATGGGGATGTGTAAGTAGGCTTCCTTTAAGTCCAATGTCACCATCCAAGCATCCTGGGATAGCATTGGAAGAAGTTGTTGTAGAGTAACCATCTTGAATTTTGGAATTTCCAGATAGGTGTTCAATACTGAAAAGTCCAGAATAGGTCTCCATGAGTTTTGTTTTCTTGGGACCAGAAATAGTCTTTAGTAAAAACCTTTTCCCATTTCTGAAAGTGGAACAGGTTCTATAGCTCTCATGGCCAATAAAGCGTCCACTTGATTTAAGGCCTCTGACCATTGATGTTTTGGCAGATCTGGCCAACCGAAAGACCTTGGTAGAATATGAAAGTAGAACTTGTAACCTCTTAAAATCACGTCTAAAACCCATTTGTCTTGGGTAATATGTGTCCAATTTTGGTAGAAAAGAGAAAGTTTTCCTCAGTGAGGGGCTTCCAGGCAAGGAGGACCTGTAGCCCAACAGAGGGAGTCATTGGGTTTGCTTCCTTTGTGATTGAGATCCGTCTTCTCCCCTTCTAGGGGATGAAGCAGACCATTGTCTGGACCTGTAAGAGGCCTGAGCCTGAGCCCGACCTCTGGAGCGTCTATATCTTCCCCTTTGAGGCCTGTCAGACGTGGGAAAAGACCAATTTTTGGAGGGCCAATTTCTGGAAAATCTAGGAAGCTGAACTTGTAAGAAATCTTTAACAGTCTGCATAGATTTCGCTTTATCTTCCATCTTTTTAATAACCTCCTCAGCCTTAGACCCAAACAAAACATCATGCTGAACAGGGGCATCTAACAATTTAGCCTTAACCTGCTCAGGTAAATTCTGCTCTCGAAGCCAAGCATGTCTCCTGATAACAGTACCAGAGGCTGCGGCCCTGCAAGAAGCCTCCAAGGTATCAAAACCACAATGTAAACTATGTTTGCTAACTTGTTCAGTTGCATGCAATACATCCTGTAATTCCTTATCCTCTGCACATGCAGGAAAAGTAGAAAGTTTTTGCTTTAAAACAGACAAAAGAAATTGCTGATACTTGAACATATGAAACTGGCAATTTAAAGCTCTAATAGAAAGAGTAGCAGAAGTATACACCTTTTTGCCTCATCTGTTCAAGGCACGAGAATCCTTTTCAGAGGGAATAGGATTTTTAGATGAAGCGGCCTTAGCAGCCTTGGAACCCTGAGAAATAGTTTCAGGATCTGCAAAAGGGTTCTTATACAAAAATTGATGGGAATCAGGGACCCTGTAAAATCTATCCGGCTTAGAAGGAGCAGGCGGAAAGGAATCAGGATTCAGGTTAGCTTCAGAGAAAGCATCATCCACAATATCAAGAACAGGAGGAATAGCCAAAGGCCTGTGTTGAGGGAGAAGGAGAAACTCCCTAAGTCTCTTCTTAGTAGCAGAATAATCCTGACCTTCCCAATGAAAATGCTCTCTCATCTCATGCAAAGTCTCCCCAAAAGAAAAATCTTCAGGGGGAGAAGCAGAGGGAATAGAATCCTCTGCATCAGAATCCTCATAGGGAGGAAAAGAGTAATCCTGGTCAGAGGAAGAGACTGAAGACACAGAAGCCTGATCAGAGGAATCCAAAGGAATATCCTGCCTAGGCCTTTTTTCAGGAGGAGGGTGAGAGCCTCTAATCATAGTAAGCAAATCTTCAGCCATTCTTAATAATTGCTTCTGGGTCTTGGGAGCTGAATCCGAAGAAGCTTGAGAAGAAACCCTTGGCTTAACAGGGGTCTTTGACTTTGCCTTTGTCTTTGTAGTAATAGTGATATGAGAAGGACTGAAAACCCCCTCAGAAGCCGGTACCTGCACAGCGGTTCCGGAACCATCTGAAGGAGCGACGTCCAAAGGTCCTGCAGCAGCTAAAGTACTAGGCCTAGTTGGCTCCCCATGGGAGTTCGTGTCGGCCATCGGTTCCGAAGTGGCTGACGACAGGGGCTGCAAAAGCGCCTCACTGACGACAGCCGAACCCGAAGCTGGCTCCGGCTGCAAAGTATCCTGTTTGGACCTCGGAGGCCTATCCTTGTCCTTGCGTTTCTTGTGAATTCCGGTTGTCGGTAAAGTATCCGATGACATCCTATAATTGAACCGTCTACCGAAATAATTCAAGGCCCAATCGTACCCGTGCTTTATCGTGCGAGAATTAAACCTGGCACAAAACCGACAGCAAGAAACGTCGTGATCAGGGCCCAAGCAAGGAAGACAGTAAGAGTGGAAATCTTTATGAGGTATTTGTTTTCCACACGATATACAATTATTAACTTTTTCTGACATCGGAGGAGCAAGAAAAAAGTTTCCCCAATGGGGTACTTAGCTTGAGAAGAGAAGACTACTTCGGACCGACGACAATCAAGGCACGTTGTCCGGAATCTGCCAACCAATAACTTGCGAGCTGCTTTCCACCGCACGGCAAGAAAGACTGGAGAAGATGGCGTCAGCTGTCAGCTTTATACCTCTACGTTCTGACGTCAGGGTACTTGCTGGTACAGCCGACGCCGGACCCAGACTTTGGAATTCTGGCCGACCTCGGGCTGCCTGCCGGCAGGAGTACCCTACAGTTATGACTGCAACAGTGAAACATGAAGAACATCAGTTATCGGGATACCACAAACATGCACACTACCAAAATGCTAAACAACACTAAGGACAACAGCTATGAAAATAGCTTTTTGTTTCAGAGCAATACATTTTCTCAAGACAAGAAAAAAAGGTACTTAGCCACAGCCAAGAGCATGACCACATCCGAGCTACACGAGCGGCAAACAAGATCTGGGATATGGAGCAGACTATGGGATACCTGCTTAGCCCAGCCAATAAAAGACTTCGAGCTTGAAAGGTTTGGCCAAGTCGGAGCCGATATTCGGCTCCGAACCCATGAGTAAGAATGTAGGTGAGATAGGACTACATAACATCAACTGTTTCTTGATAACAGTAGAGCACAAAAACTTTTAGCATGATGACTAAGGCAACAGAAAGTAGAAAGGGCTGTCGCTAAGCTTAGGGAGCCTATAACAAGGAAGGTAACGAGATCCTGTAGCGGTATTAGAAATATTTCTGAAATTATATGAAAGTCTGTATAAAGTAGAGAAATATGAAAATACAGAAAATATACAAATGGAAAAGTTTATGGAAGAATTAAATACGCCAAGGTTGAGGTAGTTGAGGCTCAATTACTAATGGTTAGGATAGAAGGAGATGAGATCATTTTGATGTATAACCAATCTACAGGAAAGTCCCCAGGAACAGATGGTATTACTGTGGAAGTTTAGAAGCTAGGAGGAAAAATACTGATAAAGATCTGGAAGGTTTTGACAGCATTTTATAAGGAAAATAAGTACCAACATCCTGGAAGAAAGCAGTGGTAGCTGTAATACCTAAACAGGATAAAGATCTACAAGATCCAGCTTAAAAGAGGCCCATTTCAATACTAAACCATGATTATAAAGTTTTCATGTGTACAATGGATAAAAGAATGGCAAACGTAATGCCAAAATTGACAGATCTGGATCAGTGTGGTTTTGTGGAGGTGAGACAAGCATTCAACAACATTAACAGAATATTGATCATCAAGAAGGAAGCAGAATGCAAGAAAATACAATCATTGTTGGTGGGTCTTGATGCAGAAAAAACATTTGACAGAGTAAGCTAGGGCTTTATGAGCACAGCAATGGAAGCATTTGGATTTTCTGAAAAAAAATATAAAGTTGATTAGGTGGATATATGAGGGATCAGAGGCAATAATTAAAGTAGGTGGGGTCCCCCTGATAATTTCTGCTTGAGCAGAGGAACCAGGCAGTGGTGTCCTCTTTCTCCTTCATTATTTGCATTACTTTTATAACTGACAAAGAAAATAAGGGACTCAGAAATTCAAGGATATAATTGTTATGGTAGTCAAAAAAGCTGGCTCTATTTGAAGATATTACTTTATACCTGACAAAACCAGAAAGAGACACAGTGTTGTGGAGCATTTTGAGACAGTTTCAAATCTTTTCGGGAGACAAAATTAATGAAGCTAAAAAATGGCAATAGCAGTAGTTATGTACCCACATATGAATTGGTTCAGCAATATCCATATTTATGGGGACATGATAAAATGAAGTATTTAGGAATATGGATTAAAAACGACTCTAGTGTGGCAGCTAAGGATCTGTGGGAGAGACTAAACAAAAGATAAAACAAAGACTGAGAAAATGGAAGGTTTATTATATGGATATGGATATTAAGATACAAGCAGTTAAAATATTTTTAGTCCCATTAGTCGTATTCACAGGTCGGGCATATTTTTTTTTCATCAACCAGAGGAGAGGTTGTTGATAGCAATTAATAAAGAGCTGAAGGATCACGTGAGAGGGGAAGATGGAAGAGTCAAATGGGATAAGATGATTCTTCCAGCAGAAGAGGGTGGATTCGGTTTACCCAATTAAAAGAGGTATTTCAGAGCTACACAGTTAGCGTTCCTATACACAGCATAAGCAGAAAACTATAATTCAAAGTGGAAAGGGGTGATGATGAAACAAGGGGGAAGCTCAAGCAACAAAGAGAGACTAGGATTCTGGATGTAGGCCTTTAAGGAGAACAATAATAATCTTACATCTACAAAGTAGCAGAAAATATCATAAGAAAGTACAGTTGTGTACGCTTACCATAAAAGTAGATGTTTGAGTGTATTCACTGTTGCAGTCATCACATTTGGGTAATCTGCCTTCCAGGTGGCCCTCAGTCCACCTGAATACCAGTGTCTTCGGATTCCCGTGTCGGATGCTGTCTCCTCTTCCATGACATCAGTTCGTCAGGGGTATAAAACATGCAGCCGACGTCATTACATAAGTTTTTCTTGCCCCAGATGTCAGGTGCCCACACAATGGGAAGCAATTATATGTTAAGGTACACCTCCAACCAGAAGCAAATACACCAGAAAAATGTTAAAAATACCAAACAAGAAGGAAAGGAAGAGCCAAGAGAAGTCAGGGGGCTGGGAGGGAGGGTAACCAGGACTGCAACAGTGAATACACTTGAACATCTACATTTATGGTAAGTGTACACAACTCTACTATGCTCTTCATGTTTCACTGTTGCAGTCATCACATTTGGGTAGATTCCCAAAGCTAAGGAAAGGAGGAGGAAGATGAGGAGCATTAGGGCCAGCTATTAAGCCCTGCAAGACTGCAGTGGCAAAACCAACTCTGGATCTGGAAAAAATTGGCATGTGGTAATGCTTGGTTAAAGTATGTACAGAGCTCCAGGTAGCAGCTTCTAGGATGTCCCTGGTAGGGACTCCTCTGAGAAAGGCTGCAGAGGTAGATGCAGCCCTGGTGGGATGTGATCTTATCCCCTGTGGGGTAGGTTTTCCATGGTGTTTGTAGCAGAAATGAATGCAATGGGCTATCCATTTGGAAATGGTTTGCTTTGAGATGGCCTTCCCCTCTGCCCCTGCAGTAAAGCCAACTAGCAGCTGTTCAGATTTTCTGTGAGGCTTAGTCCTGTCCAAATAAAATCTAAGTTGTCTTGTGCACGTCCAAAGAGTGCAGTATTCATTCCACTTTGTTTTGTGGATTAGGGGAAAAAAGTAGGCAAATGAATGGACCGATTTAGGGCCACACTGGAC
This sequence comes from Protopterus annectens, assembly GCF_019279795.1. Taxonomy (NCBI): domain Eukaryota; kingdom Metazoa; phylum Chordata; order Ceratodontiformes; family Protopteridae; genus Protopterus; species Protopterus annectens. The sequence continues at coordinate 596,739,938 of NC_056737.1, forward strand.
ACCACCTTGGGCATAATGGAAGGATTTGTCCTGAGGGAAACCATGTCTGCATGGAAGATAATGAAGGGTTCCACTGCCATGACGGCCTCTAATTCAGACACTCTTCTTGCTGAAGTGATAGCTAGAAGAAAGTCTGTTTTCCAAGAAAGCAATTTCAACTCTGCTGTTGCAGTTGGCTCAAAGGGGGGGTGGGGGTGGGGGGGCTTTTCCAATACGAAGTTAAGGTCCCAGGCTGGAATGGAGGCTCTCCTAGGGGGTCTTAATTTTTGGCCCCTCTAAGGAATTGCTTCAGCAGGGGTTGAGAGAAGAGGGGTGGCTCAGTATTACAATGTGCTGAAATGGCAGAGGCATGAATTTTAATTGAAGAGTAGGATAGGCCCTTGTGGAGCATTTCTGTTAAGTACTGAAGAATATGAGGTAAGCTGGGCACCGTTGTGTCCATCCTCTGAGTCTTGCTCCAAGAACAGTATCTTTTCCACTTTTTAGCATAGGATTTTCTAGTACTAGGCCTCCTTGCCTCCAGAATGATATCAAGCACCTGCTTACTGGAGGGATGCTATTGGGGAGCTCAAGGAATTAGCCAGGCTGGAAGATTCAGGGTTTGAAGCTGAGGGTGCAGAATCTGGCCCGCCTGCTAGGACAGCAGGAAAGGGGGTCTGAGGCATGTGCCATGGTTCCAGCAGTGTCATACTGCGCAAGAGGGGGTACACCAGTGCTGGCGCAGCCAGTCTGCTGCAATCAGAATTGTCCTTGGCATGTCCTGTTTGATCTTTAGCAGAACATTCGAGAGGAGAGGCAGAGGGGGAAAGGCATAAACGGAGGGGCTTTCCCAGGTAAAGGACAGGGCATCCACTTTCCAAGCTTGTGTGTGGGGAGTCTTTGTGCAGAATTTGTTCAATTGGTAGTTCTGAGGGGAGGTAAACAGGTCTACCTCTGGCGTCCCTCAATTGTTCCTCAAGCGGTAGAATATTTTTGGCTCTAGCTTCCATTCGTGTGGATCCATGATATTTCTGCTTAATTGTTTGCCAGTGAATTTAGCTTGCCTGGAAAGAATTGAGCTTGTAAGTGCGCTTGGTAGCTCAAGGCTGTGTTCCGCAGAGCCATGGCTAGCCTGCAGAGAGGGTACGAGTGGGTACCCCCCTGCTTGTTTATGTACCATATAACTGTGGTGTTGTCTTTCTTTACCAACAGTTGTCCTGGAAGAATGTGCTCTTTGAAGGCTGTCAGGGAATTCTGTACAGCTAAAATTTCTATTTGACTGATATGCAGGAGGATCTGTCTCGGGTTCCATTTGCCATGAATGCACTGCCCTGCCAAGTAAGCCCCCCATGCATAGTCTGATGCACCTGTTTTTAGGGTTTGGACGGCAGGGGAAAGAGTGAAAGGTAGTCCCTTGTTGTGGTAGCAGGTCTCTGCCCACTAAAGGTACTCTGTCTTTATACAAAGAATGATAGGAATCATTGAATCCAGGTCCTGAGAATGTTGACACCATAGGCTTTTTAGAACCCATTGTAGTTTCCTCATATGCAGTCTTGCATATGGAATTAGTAGAATGCAAGAGACCATGAACCCCATGGCATGCAGATAGTTCCTTGCAGATAGCTAGGGTTTTGCGGCCAAAAGTTTGAAGTAGGTTGTCAAATAAACTTGTTACTCTGGAGTGAGGAAATTCATTTGAGAAGGAGTGTTCAAACTTGCTCCCAGGAATACAATCGGTTGGCAGGGTATTAGGTGAGATTTCTTTTCGTTTATGGTTTACCCCAGTGATGCTAGAAGTTTCTTTACGAATGCCAGATGTTGTAATAGCAACTCCTGGCTTTCTGCCTGAATCAAATAATCGTTTAAGTATGGGTATATTTCAATGATTCTCTGCCTACAAAATGCAATGGCTGGAAGTAGACACTTTGTGAATACCCTGGGCGCAGTAGATAAGCCAAAGGGAAGTGCATGGAGCCTGCCCTGAAGCTTAGGTATTTCTTGCAAGATTCCCTTAATGGAATGTGCAGGTAAGCTTCCTTTAAGTCTAAAGTTGCCAGCCAGGCAAATTTGCCTAGCATAGGAAGAAGCTGTTGAAGGGTTAGCATTTTGAATTTTGGAATTATCAGAAAGGTGTTTAGAACGGAGAGGTCCAGGATAGGACGCCAAGAGCTGTCTTTTCTGGGTACCAGGAAAAGTCTTGAATAAAAACGTCAACCCCTTTGTTCTGCTGGGACGGGTTGAATAACCCTGATACTTAGAAGAGAAAGAACCTGCTGTTGGTCCTCCGCCCACTGATTTGGGGGGTAGGGTCTGGCCAACCATATGGGGTTGGTAGTGTGTGGAAATGGAATCTGTATCCTTGGGAAACTATGTTCAAAACCCAATGGTCCTGGGTAATGAGTTCCTATTTTTTGTATGCAGGGCAATCATTCCTCTTAAGGGAGCAGGCAACTTAGCAGGGCTTAGAAGGGTTAAGGTTAAGTCATTGTGCCATTTTTCCATAGGGGGGTGGCTTACTACTCCCTGCATTGGAAGTGGGAGCCCCCCACTGCTTAGGTCTGTGCCCAGCCTGAGACTGTAACCTAGGTGGTCTGCTGTTCCTGGGTTTGAACTGAGAAGGCCTGGGAGAGGCTGAACGGACCAATTCTTTGAAGGCCAATGCCTACTAAATCTGGGAGGCTGTACCTGTAGGAAATCTTTAACAGTTTGCACAGATTAAGCTTTTTCCTCCATCTTTTTGAGGACTTCTGCTTTGTTGCCAAAAAGGAGGTCTTGGTTTAAGGGGGCATCCAGTAATTTAGCTTTAACATGATCTGGCAAGTTTTGCTCCTTATGCCAAGCATGCCTTCTAAGTACAGACCCAGTGACAGCAACCCTGCAAGATGCTTCTAAAGCATCAAAACCACATTCCAAAGTACGTTTACCAACTTGTTCTGCAGAATGCATTAAATCCTGTAGTTCTTTGTGTTCAGCACAGTCAGGAGTTAACATAATTTTCTATTTAAGTAGTCCCATAATATGCTGCTGATACATTAACATATGAAACTGGCAATTTAAAGACCTAATGGCCAAAGTAGCAGAAGTATACACCTTCTTACCCCATCTGTCTAAGGCTCTAGAATCTCTATCAGAAGGGGTAGGATTATTAGCAGCAGTAGCCTTAATGCCTTTTGGTCCATGGGAAATGGTTTCTGGATCTGCAGTAGGATTCTTAAAAAGGAACTTGTGAGAGTCAGGTACACTATAATACAGGTTTTCTGGGAGATGGAAGTAGAGTGTCTGGGGAAAGGTTAGACTCCAAGAAAGCATCATCAACAATGTCAAGAACAGGAAGGATAGCTAAAGGCCTTTGTTGAGGAAGGAGTAAGAATTCCCAAAGCCTCTTTTTTGAGTCAGAGAAATCCTGGCTTTCCCAGCGGAAATGCTCCCTAAGAGTGTGCAAGGTTTCACCAAAAGGAAAATCTTCTAGAGGGAAAATAGGGGGAATGGAATCCTCTGCATCAGAATCCTCATAGGTAGACAAGGGCAAATCCTGGTATTCAGAAGGAAAAGAAATTTCAGATCCCAGATCAGAAGAATCAGAAGGAAAACCAGTTCTAGGTCTCTCAAGAGGGGGAAGGCTGGCTTCCCCTAATTAAAGTAAGAAGGTCTTCAGCCATTCTAAGCATTTGTTTTTTTAGGCATATGGGCCTAAGCCTGCGGTTTGGACGTCTGTTTCCCAGGCGTGGTGCGAGTTTTAGGCCTGGAAGAAGAAGATGGCATCGGTTTAAAATGCAAGTCTGTAGGCCTGAATACACCCTCAGAAGCCGGTGCCTGCACAGCGGCTCCGGACCCAACCAAGGTAGAGAGATCTGCAGGTTCCATAGTCGAAGAAGCACCTCGCGGCATACCGGACTGCGAATGGGCCTCAGTAGAGGCCTGTAAATCTGAAGTAGCAGGTATCAAGGGCTGCAAAAGCGCCTCACTGAGTACCAGCGGACTGGCGACTAGCTTAACGGAAGCGTTGTCGGCAGTTTTTGACCTCTGCGGTCTGTCCGTCTTTATCCTTAACATTTTTTTGGAAGATCGGTATTCGGATGGCCTAAAGAAGCCATTTCATAGTACTGAAACCGAGTACCAAAATAATTTGCTGCAAAGATAGCCTGATGACGAACAGTTCAGGGGTTGAACAAGGCACAACACCAACAGCGAGGGACGTCATGGTCTGGGCCTAAGCAGGGAATGCAATACAAATGAAAATATTTATGAGGTATTTGCTTTCTACAGTTAAGACAATTGTTAACTTTTACTGTCATCGGTTGGAGCAAGAAAAAAGATCCCCAACGGGGTACATATCTTTTTATGAAGTCTTGGTTCTGAAACTCAAAAATGAAAATTTCAGGAGTTGGCCGACAGGCACTTGCAAACTGCTTCTGCTTCGGGCACCGCACGGCAAGAAAGACTGATGTAATAGCGTTAACTGTATGTTTTATACCCCTGACGACCTGACGTCATGGAAGAGGAGACAGCATCCGACGCAGGAATCCAAAGACTCTGGTATTCAGGTTGGCTGAGGGCTACCTGCAGGCAGAATAACCCAAATGTGATTACCAACAGTGAAACAAGAAGAAAATCTATGCCAACAAGGGAATCGAGAAAGGAGATTCTGCTGTTAGGGATGACTGTATTTAGGGATATAGACAACAGACAAGGGGGGATGGGATTTACTGCAGAAAACTGGCAAAGGAACCAAGGTATTGGGAGCAAATAACTAGAGAGGGAAAGTTGATAAAATGGGAAGATGCCAAGAATTTATATGGACTGCAGGTTAGAGATTGCCTTCCCTATCAAGGATTGATATCAGAGTATAGGCAAAGAGATGGAAATAGGAGGGTCCTAAATGAAAGACCAGCACTAGTACAGTTTTTAGTACAATCTAGAACAGAAGCTGCCATTAAAAAAGGAATAATTAGTACAGCATATAAAATATTGCACGACAACTGTAAGAATTAGAGGAGGTTAGGATTGGTAAGAGACTGGATAAGCAATTCACAAAGAAACAATGGAAGGATACATGTATGTCTGCCAAATATACAGCAAAATGTAGAAGATTTAGGATTTTTGCTTGGAAATATTTACATATACATTTTTATAACCCCGAGTAGACTCAAGAGAATTTTCCTCAGGTAGACAGCAAATGCTGGAGGTGTTACGGGGAAGAAAGCTGTATTTTCTGGTAGTGCAGTGAGTTGGCAGATGTAATAATTCTCTGTGGGAAGAACCGTCAGAGATGCTGAGTGGGCAGATTAGTAGGACGAGGGAAGATGACTTTTCTGAGCTATGATACAGAATCGGAATTGCCTATACATGGTAAGGCTTTGCTGTGTTTAATTATGGTGGCTGCTAAAAAAGCAATCACTAGAAAATGGAAATCAAAATCTAAGCCAACTACCCTAGAAGTTGAGAATATAGTAACACATATAATACAACTGGAACTGAGATCTTTAGAAAAGGGTAGCAGCAAACTACACAGGGAAAAAATGGGAATTGTGGGAACAATGCATACAGGGGAGAAATGAGGTTTAAAAGAAGGCAGGATTTAAATGAGCTATGTAATGTTTGACTGAAAATGATTGGGTAGATTATAAGTGACGTATAATGCTTGTAACTGGGAGTGTGTAAGTATGGTTTGTCATGCAAAACGTTTGCAACTAGGATTGTGTTGGTGTGGACTGTTTTCATTTATGTAACTGTATGATTGCCTATGTCATAAGTGATGGCTTAATAAAGAGGTTTAATAAAAGGGGAAGGAATTTAATTTATGTAATGCTGCTTAGGTTATATGATATATGTATGACGTATAATGTCTGTACATAAATGTGAACTTGTTAAATATGGTTTGACTGCTTTTACATAAATGCAAATTTGCCTATGTAACACGTGATAATTCAATAAAGGTGTTTAAAAAAAAAAGTTTTGCTTGTTGGCACAGATCAATGATCACATTCTAGAACTGATTAAGGACCGACACACTTTAAGGGAAGTGGCATGGGAAAAGTACAGTTTTGTACCTACCATAAATGTAGATGTCAGATAGATATGCAACTGCAGTCATAACATGTGGGTTGTCCTGCCTCAGGCAGCCCTCGGTCGGCCGGATTCCAAAGTCTGGGTCCGACGTCGGCTGATGTCGCATTTCTCTCCGACGTCAGAGCGGCTGGAGTATATAAGCATCAGCCGACGCCATTTTCTTCAGTGTTTCTTGCCCCAGATGCCAGGTGCCCTCCAAGGAAGGCTGAAATCAAATTGGAAGACAAAAACAGGTTTCCAGACAAATAAATGAGCAATAAACAGATACACAATAACAGATATCCCCAGCTAAGAAAAAACAGGGATAGGAGTGGACCCTAGGCATAGAGGGGTATGGAGGGAGGGAAAATCCGACTGCAGTTGCATATCTATCGGACATCTACATTTATGGTAGGTACAAAACTGTACTATGTCCTTCAAGAATGCAACTGCAGTCATAACATGTGGGTAGAATACCATAGCTTAGCTGGGGGAGGAGGAATGCTCTAGGAAAAAGATGGTGTGGCAATCAAACCCTGCAGGACTGCCGAAGCAAAGCCTGCTCTGGATCTGGAGTATAGAGGGAGATTGTAGTGTTTGGAGAATGTATGCACGGAGCTCCATGTAGCAGCTTCTAGAATGTCCTTAGTAGGCACCCCTCTTAAAAATGCTGTAGAGGTGGCTGTAGCTCTGGTGGAATGTGGTCTGACATTGGCTGGAACAGTCTTTCCATGAAAGGAATAACAGAATCTGATGCAATGTCCAATCCATTTTGAGATAGTCTGTTTTGAAATTGCTTTTCCTTGGACTGCAGGGGCGTAAGCTACAAAAAGTTGGTCAGACTTTCTACTGGTCTTGGTTCTGTCCAGGTAGTATCGAAGTTGTCTGTGAATGTCCAGGGTATGTAACAGTCTTTCCCCCTTATTCTCTGGATTGGGGAAGAAAGCAGGCAGATGAATAGCTTGATTTAAAGAAACTCTAGATACCACCTTTGGCATAAAAGTAGGGTTGGTCCTTAATGAAACCCTGTCTCTGTGGAAAATTATGAACGGTGGTATTGCCATTAGGGCCTGTAGTTCCGAAACCCTCCTTGCTGAGGTAATTGCCAACAGGAAAGCTGTCTTCCATGAGAGAAATTGCAAGTCAACTGAAGCTGTTGGCTCAAATGGAGGTAGAGTCAGTTTTTCTAGGACAAAACTGAGGTCCAAGGCTGGCACTGGGGCCTTTCTTGGTGGCTTAATGTTCTTGATTCCCCTGAGGAATTGCCTTAGCAATGGATGTGAAAAGACAGGCGGATCAGTGTTATATCTAGCTGAAATAGCTGATGCATGTATCTTTATGGAAGAATATGAGAGACCATTCTTTAGCATATCTGCCAAATATTCCAGGATGAGTGGGATGTTCAATAATGATGCATCATGGCCCTTGCTGGTATTCCAAATGCTGAATCTCTTCCATTTTGCTAAGTAAACCCTTCTGGTGGATGGTCTGCGAGCCTCTGTTAGTATCCGCTGAACTTCCTTGGAGAGAGATAGGTTGAGGTTATTCATGGGATCTCCCAGGCTGTTAGCTGCAGTGTCTGAAGGTTTGGATGCACTGTCTTGAAGTTGTGTTGAGTCAAAAGTAGAGGCCATTGTGGAAGGGCCCACTTCTTGGAGTGACATATGCTCCATAGTAGTGGATACCAGTGTTGTCTTGGCCAATCCGGAGCTATTAGGATCCCCTTGGGTCTCTCTGCTTTGATCTTTAGTAATACTGAGGTCATCAGTGGCAGAGGTGAGAATGCATAGATTTTTAGAAAGTTCCAGTTGAATGAGAGAGCATCTATTTTCCAAGCTTGTGGATGGTATGTCCTTGAGCAGAATTTTTGTAGATGATGGTTGAGGTGAGAGGCAAATAGGTCTACTTCTGGCCTGCCCCATGTCGAAGTGAGCTGTGTGAAGATCTTCGGATGTAACCTCCACTCGTGTGGATCTGTGAAATTCCTGCTTGGGCTGTCCGCCAGCACATTATCTTTGCCTGGAACAAACTGGGATTGTTCATAGGTTGGTACTAGGCTATCAGCCCTAGGGCCTATACAAGCCTAGCCATAACAATCCCCTGGCTATTTCTTCCCACATTATTTACTTACTGTTTAGGCTCAGTGATTTTTCCCAAAGATGCATTGTCAGTCTGCAAAGGGGGTAAGAATGAGTGCCCCCTTGCTTGTTTATATACCACATCACAGTGGTGTTGTCTGTCCGTATCAGTAAATGGCCTTGTTGAAGTTGGTGTTGAAAGGCCTCGATGACATGCATTACTGCCAGCATTTCCTTTTGGTTTATGTGCAGATGTGTTTCCTTTGGAGACCATTGTCCTTGTATACACCTGCCTTCCATGTGCGCCCCCCATCCAAGGTCCGAGGCATCTGTGGTCATGGTCTGTGTTATCTGTGGTTTTTTGAATGACATACCTGTGTTTGCCTGGCTTACCGAGGCCCACCATAGGAATTCCTTTTGTAGGCATGGAATGAGCGGTATGGTTGTCTCTAAGTTGTTGCTGTGTTGAGACCATAAGCTTTTTAGGTACCATTGTAGCTTTCTCATGTGTAGTCTTGCTAATGGAACCAGGAGGATGCAGGATGCCATGTAACCCAGGGCCTGTAAGAATCTCCTTGCAGTCATCTGGGTATGTTTTGCCAAACCTTTGAAATAATGAGTTAACTTCTCTTGCTTGTCTTCTGTTAGGTAAGCCATTTGAGAGGCTGTATCTAATTTGGCTCCTAAGAAGATTATTTGCTGGGATGGCTGAAGTCTTGACTTTTGGAAGTTGACTGTGTATCCCAGAGCTTGAAGTAATCGTATGACATAGTCCAAGTTTTTTGTCAACATCAATTTGTCGTCCGCTTGTATGAGGCAGTCGTCCAGGTACGGGTAAATTTGGATGCCCTGGAGCCTGCAATGAGCAATTACTGAAGCCAGGCATTTTGTGAATACTCTGGGTGCAGTAGATAAGCCAAATGGCAATGCTGAGAATTGATAATGCTCTGGCCCTGCAAGAAATCTGAGGTATCTTCTGCAGCTGTGTCTGATAGGGACATGCAGGTATGCCTCCTTGAGGTCCAGAGTAATCAGCCAAGACCCCTTGCCCAGCATGGGAAGGAGTTGCTGTAGTCAGCATTTTGAAATTTGGTACTATGAGAAAGGTGTTTAATGCGGACAAATCCAGTATTGGTCTCCATTGAGATTCTTTCCTTGGAACAAGGAACAGTCTTGAGTAAAACCCCTGGCCTTGTTCTTGTTGTGGAACTCTTTCTATTGCTTTCATCCAAGTCAGCAGAGAGATTTGCTTGATAGCCTCTGCCCTCTGGTTTTGTGGTAGGTTTGGCATGCCTTGTTTTCTTGGTAAGGTATGAAAATGGAACCTGTAACCTCGGTCTAAAATCCATTTGTCCTTTGTCAGTCTGTGCCAATTGTCTGCAAACAGAGATAATTTCCCGCCCAAGGGAGCTTCTATTTGTTCCCTGGTAGGCGGAAGTAGAGGAAAGTCATTGAGATTGTGGCTGTGGGGCAGGTGAAACCCCTGTGTCACTTCTTTGGTTTGCTGGCTGCCATTGTCGTCCCCTGTAAGGACCTCTGTATTGTCCTCTTCCTCGGCCACGTCTGTTTTTACCCCTTTGAAATTTTTCAGGATTAGGAAAGGACCAGTTTTTTGAAGGCCAATTCCTACTGAATCTGGGGGGTTGAACCTGGAGGAAATCTTTCACCGTCTGAACTGATTTTGCTTTTTCCTCGATGGATTTTAACACATCCTTAGCATTAGCACCAAAAAGCTTGTTCTTTTCCAAAGGTGCATCCAAAAGTTTTGCCTTTACATGATCTGGTAGAGGTTGATCTTTTAACCATGCATGTCTACGAATGACTGCCCTTGTCATAGCTGCCCTACATGAAGCTTCCAGTGCATCATATCCACACTGCAGGAAGTGATTGCTTACTTGCTGAGAGTTATGTACAGCTTCCTGCAAAGACTTCCTGTCTAAAGGATCAGGAGAGGCCAATGTTTTCTGTAAATCTTCTAACAGGAAATCCTGATATTGTAACATATGAAAAAGACAATTCAAAGCTCTCATAGATAAAGTAGTGGAGGTGTAAACCTTTTTACCCCATCTCTCTAATGACCTAGCTTCCCTGTTGGAGGGCAAAGGATTTTTAGAGGTGGAAGCTGAAACACCTTTAGGTCCCTGAGAAATAGTTTCCAAATCAGCAGCATGGGCCCTGAATAAATGGGAATGTGTTTCTGGGACCCTGTAATACCTGTCTGGCTTGGCTGGGGCAGGAGGAAGGGAGTCAGGGGTAACACTAGAATCAGAATATAAATCATCCAAAACATCAAGCACAGGAGGAATAGCTAAGGGCCTGTGCTGGGGCTTTTTAAGGAAAGTTTGAAGGCGCTTTCTGGAATCAGAATATTCCTGGCCTTGCCACTTGAAATGTTCCCTCATGGTATGCAGAACTTCCCCAAAAGAAATATCCTCAGGAGGGGAGGCCGAGGGGATGGAATCCTCTGCATCCGAGTCCTCATAGGTCTGGAAGAGCTCTTCCTGGCCATCAGAGTAGACAGAGTCCTCAGAATCTTCATCTGAAGGAATAGGGTCAGAGGGTTCAACCCAGGGCCTTTTATCGGAAGGGGGCTGAGATCTTCTCTCAGGATGGGCCTGTGAACCTCTAATCATAGAAATTAAGTCAGCAGCCATAGTCATAATTTGTGTCTCTGGAGTAGGCTGAGGCAAGGCTTTAGCTGAAAGATGCTTGGTCTTGCTGGCTGCCTTAGCCCTAGTGTAGGCCTTAATAGACATGGCCATAGGAGGCCTGGCAGCTCCACGTGCAGGAGTGACCTTATCTACAGCAATGGTCTCGGGCATTTCCTCGGTTTCGGTATCCGGAGGAAAATCAATAACTGGCGGAGTGATATCCGGAATCGGAGTCGTCGGTAATGTGGTGTCTTCGGTTCGGAGCGGTGGAATAACCGTCTCAGGAGGAACCGAAGCACTCGCGGTATGTTTTGGCGTGGAGTCGGTGGTAGACGCGGGCCGAGGATGTCGGTCCCGGTCTTTTCGTTTCTTGGGTGTTTGCGATGTCGGAAGCTCCGACGGCATTGTATAGGCAAATTTTTCTCCGAAAAAATCTTCAGCGAACTCCGCCCGGCGCCTGAGAGTGCACTTGTTGAAGCGAGCGCAGGCTACACAGGCCGAGACGTCGTGGTCTGGGCCAAGGCAAGGTAGACAGTAAGAGTGGAAATCCTTATGAGGTATTTGTTTACCACAAGAAAGACAATTGTTAACTTTTTCAGTAATTTCTGACATCGGCTGAGGCAAGAAAAGGTCCCCAACGGGGTACTTAGCTTTTTTGATGACTTCGGAATCAAAGAATACAGGAGCTGACCGACCGGCACTTGCGAAATGCTTCTGCTTCGGGCACCGCTCGGCAAGAAAGACTGAAGAAAATGGCGTCGGCTGATACTTATATACTCCAGCCGCTCTGACGTCGGAGAGAAATGCGACATCAGCCGACGTCGGACCCAGACTTTGGAATCCGGCCGACCGAGGGCTGCCTGAGGCAGGACAACCCACATGTTATGACTGCAGTTGCATTCTTGAAGGACATATGCCTCCGTGTAAGTAAACTTGTCATAACAGTACATGTTCAAATGAACATTACTACAGCATCCATAGCTAAAAGGGTCACATCCTGTCAAGGATATAGCGGCCAAACAGCTTCCAAAGCCTCAGGGCACCTTCCACTCACCCAAATGGTCAAGCAGCTTGAGCTGAGCTGATTAAATGATAAGTTTGAGTGCAAAGCCTTTCAGAGTTTTCCTGCTAACAGTGAGAGGGGGGCTGAGCCCTGAAAGAACAATGCTAAGAGGAACAAAAAAATAAATAACCACATCCTGAAGATTAGTTGGCTGCATTTTACTTGTTTTGTTGTGTAGGATACATACAGATAGGAAAGGGAGCAGCTAATGCAGAAGTGACCATTCGAACATATAGTGTTACGGCAAGTTTACTTACGCAGCTGTTGTATGTTCATCGTATTGATCACTGCTGCAGTAAGTTTAGCTATATGGGTAGATTACTCTAGCTTACTGCATTTGTGAGGTGGAAGAAGAAGAGTCCAGAACCCTCTGTAGAATGGCCCTTGCAAAGCCTAATCTAAACCTAGAAAAAGAATCAAGCTTACAGTTTTTTTGTAAAAGTATTTACAGAGGACCAAGCTGCATTTTCAAGAATACTTCTAGAATCCAACCCTTTCCAAAATGCCATACATAAAGCCTAGGCCTAGTAAAGTGGGCCTTGACCCTGCTTGGAATAGGTTTATAGTGGTGGGTAAAACAAAAGGTAATATTCTTAGACAACAATGGGTATGTTTCAACACTGGTTGTCCTTTTTTCTTACCTTCACAAAAAATGAACAAACTGATCCGAAGATCTAAACCAAAAAATTGCGCCACATAAAACTTGCCGTCACGGGATATAGTTCATTCATAGAACTTGGATAAAAACAAAACTAAGCACTTTCGCCCACTAAAATAATTTGGGCATCATCAGAGTAACTCATTCAAGTTCAAACTTCATTTAAATAATTCTGTTGATCACATGGTTGATACAATGAGCACCTGACTTGCAAAATCCTTTCAAATCCAACATTTTATAATGTTTAACATTATAACTGTTCTTATGACACTTGACATCAAAATGTTGTTGTCAATAATTAAAATAAACCAAGTTTAAAAAGAATACAGAATATGTACTTGTATACAAAAGATAAAAATTTTCTGTCTTTGAAAGTGCAGTAAAACATCATGAACAATGCAAACACCATTAAAAAACACCTTTACTACACATTAGAAGCTCTAAGTTTTAACATACTAGCTATAGAACAACAATCATTTATCCCTGGCGTTGTCATGGCATTCAACCTTAGTTGCCACATAGTTTCTCTAGTTTCCAACACTATCTTAACATCTCCTCCTCTATCTGTCGGGACTAAGTTATCAATAACAAAAAATGTAAATCTCTTGAAATTCAAACAATTCACACTATGGAACTACAATGCACTGGTGGTCTTCTTATTCCTAATATCTCTAACATGCTCGGCTATCCTGTCCTTTAGTTTACAGATGGTCTTACCTATGTAAAAGGCAGGACAGCTTGTGCAGGTTGCAATATAGACCACCATCTTGGTGTTGCAATTACACCGCTCAGGACACGGGATACTGTGATGGCACCCATCTAATGCTACATATGGGCTTTCATTAATACACTTACAATATCTACACATGTTGCACTTATTTATAGTAGCTTTATAGCTGTCTTCTTGGTCATCTTTACATTGCTCAAAAAGACTCTCTAGATGTTTTCCCCGACTTAATGTAACCTTTTCAGTCTCATGCCCAAAATTTGTTTCATATCTTGGTTGAATACTAACTCCCAGCATTGATCAAATACTGCAATTAATTCAACCACTTCTTGACTATATGGCAAAACCACTGATTTTTTCATATTGATTGGAAGGACTAGAATTAAGTGTTGTAGCTTCCTTAACCAACAAAATTGGGGTAAACTTTTTTAAACATTTCTTTCTAACCTCATTCCTCACTTTTATTAGTATTTTCAATGGGTACCCTCTATCCTTCAACATTCTTATTAAATAAAACATTTCTTTCTCAGACATTTGACTGTCACTTACCAGTCTAGGAATACGCACCATTTGTCCTTTAATCACACTCTTCTTTTGGTGCCAAGGGTAACTACTGTAATGTAATAATGTGCTGGAATATGTATTTTTCCAGAAAATACTTGACGCCAATTTCATTTCCATATCCTTATATAAAAATATATCCAAAAATTCTCTCTCATATATATTAACCTTTGATGAAAATTTTAAAAACTAGGTAGTAGTACAAAAATAATCTATAAACAATCCTATTTCTTCTATTTTACCCCTCCACAGAATTAAGATGGTATCTAAAAAACGCAGCCATGAAATAATATTCCTCATAAAAAGGGAATTAAACACGTAATGTTTCTCCCATTCAGCCAAGACTAGATTAGCATATACCGGGGGCACATTTTGCTCCCATCACTACCCTGGAGATTTGGCAAAAATATTCTCCTTCAAAATGTAAATAATTGTTATGCAACACTATGTCCATTAAGTCTATTAATAAGTTCCTTTTTACATTATGTAATCCATCAACATTAATAAGGCTGTCCCCAAAGTATTCTAACACCTCTTTGTGGAATCACCGTAAATAAATTGATGACATCTACTGTTACAAATACAAAATCCAGGTTGTCATCAAGGGGTGGTTCTCTCAATACTTCTAAACAGTGCCATGAATCCCTTAAAATATGTTCATAGGTTGATACTAGGCTATCGGACCCTAGGGCATATACAAGCCTAGCCATAACAATTCCCTGGATATTTCTTCCCACAATATTTACTTCCCTGGACCCCTGTCTAGCAGGGCGACTGACGTGATCCCCGGGGTGAATTTTCTATTTCCCATCCAATCGTCAAGGTTCCTTTTGAAGAGGGCTTGACATGTATGGGCAGTCTATTCCAGAGTATGGGGAGTATGTTTATTTTTCCAACAGCTTTTTTACTATACAGATCAATATACGCAGCAGTTTTTGAATTCTTTGCTATAATTGTTGGTCTATAAGGGGGGTTGTTAACATCTTTATGAATTTTTGGAATCCCAAATATTAATGGGATTAGTGCAGCTTTCACAGTTAGAAAAGAGTATTCTTTTTGGTCAAGAGATCATATAGCCACCAATCAACCTTGGCATAAGCCATGTTGATTTCATTCCTAGATACTCTCTCACAGGTGTTCTCTGATCCAAAGATCTGAAAAATTTAGCTCTGCCACAATAGCACCAGTTTTCTGTGCACATCCAAGCATGAAGTATCCTTTCTCCCTCATTTTTGGGTTCAGGAAAGAAAACAGGGAGATGGCTAGTTTGGCTTAAAGTAAACTCAGATATCATTTTAGGCATAAAACAAGGAGTAGTCCTCAAAGAAACCCTGTGCCGTTGTAAAGGAGCATGGGGAAAACTCACTATAAGAGGACTGCAACTCAAATAACCTTCTTGCAGAGGTCAGCAATCAGTAAGAACCTCAAGTTAGGTAGGTTAGCCAATTCAAATGGAGCAAGTGTTATCTTCTCTAACACAAAATTAAGATCCCAAGGAGGGGGCACCGATTTACCTGAGCGCCTCTTATGCAAAACCCCTTTCAAAAATCATTTTCACATGATAATGCATTGTAAGATGAGGAGCCATGGGAAGACATGCTGAAATGACCAGTAAATTTACCTTGATAGAAGAGTAAGAAAGGCCATAGTACAGTACCTTACTCAAATATTGTAAAACCAGAATATAACTAGCCCTGAAGTGGTGCTAGTTATGCTGTGGGCACTAACTAGAAAGCCTTTTCCATTTGCTAATATATAATTTTCTAATATCAGGCTTTGTTGCCTCCATTACGACCTACTGCACACTTCCTCAGTAAACAAGGGCCTAAAAGGAATTAAGACCATATCATCCAGGCAGTCAGTTGAAGCTGACTGGTGTTGGGTGAATCAAACACTGCTGTTCTTGTATTTGTAGATCCAGTCTGTGAGGAAGCTTATGGTAATTCCCCCTGGCCATTTCCACAAGAAGGAAGAACCACTGTTGCCAGGGCCAGAAGGGAGTCACCACAATGATCTTGGGGAATTCCTTCTGAATTTTCAGAAATACCTTGTTTATTAGTGGAAAGGTTGGAAAAGCATATGGGAACATTCCCCTCCATGGAGTATTCAAAGGCCTTCTTGCATGGAATCCTGGAGCAGAATTTTGCCAGTTGATCGTTAAAAGTGAAGACAAATAGGTCTACGTGGGGAATTCCCCATACATAGATATGAAATATTGGAACACCTCCTGATATAGTTTCCATTTGTGAGAGTCTGCCCTTGTCCTGCTCAGCTTGTTTGCTTTACAGTTTTGCTTTGATGGAATGTTGGATGCCTGCAGAGTGAGACTGCTGTGAAACTATATCCCAAGCTAACATGGCTAGTCTGCAGAGGTAGTATGACCTGTTTCCTCTTACCTGTTTATGTATCACATGACTAGTACTGTCTGCATCAACTTGAAGAGGTCCTTGGACCAAAGATGATTCAGAGAGTGGAATGCCTTGAACAAAGCAAGCATCTTTTTTCTATTTATGTGCTTGTATCTGTCCCTGGTGTTTCACACACCTTGCACTTTTATCCTTCCTGAAACTGCTCCCTAAGCAAAGTCCAAGGCATCTGTGGTAACCAACTGCTTTGGAGTATGGAAGGAGAATGGGAGGGTTTACTATCATATCACCGTAATGAACAACGAACCGAGGTAATGTCGAAGCTAAACCGCAAAATTTAAAATACCAAATGCAAAAAAACCTCGAAGTGTAGTGACTGCAAACACTGAATTCGACATTTTCTAACAGTCACCATCACTTCCAGTAACAGCAATACCGTCTGTTGCACAGTAGAGAATGTTTTTGCAGGGGGCCAAACCCCCCTGCGGCCCCCACACCCCCTACTTATATATACAAACTCAGAGATCGTACTACAGTGAGGGAAAGGGTACATTTCCCGATCCCCACTATAGTGCAATCTGCACTACAATGTCGAACCTTACAACAGTGAATGCTGTATTGCATTCGCTATTGCAAGGGTCGACATTGTGACATTCGTGTTTACTTTGAGCGAATTGGTACTTTCGCACAAATGTAAATTACACAGGTTGCGATTGAAAAAAAAGTGATGTACAACCGATTGGGAGACCTAAATTTAAGCATACCTGTTGTCCCCACCAATTGATTTCTCTTTTGACAAACTCCAGCACTATGATCTGAAAAGACAAAGGGTGTTGGTGCTGGGACCAATGAGACTTGAGATACCACTACATCTTTTTCATGTGGAGTGTTGCCAGGGGTATCATGAGAATCACAAAAACCACGAGATCCAAAACCCTGAGATATTTCATCACACTAACCAAAGCCTGAGTGGAAAATCCTAGAAACAAATCTAGATTTAGGTCTATTTTTTTTTTCCTTTGGAAGAACAACTCTTTGAACTGTGGAGTCTAGTTAACATCCCAAAAACACAATCCTGAGAGGAGGAGTCAAGTAAAACATTTGAATGTTTTCTTGGAATCCAAGCTTGTGTAAGAGATCTCTCACCTGAGAAAGAGATCCCTGACACTTTGAAAAAGACTCTCCAAAGATGAGCAAGTCATCTAAATATGGAAAAATCTGGATACCCTTGTAGCCTGAAAAGAGCTATAACTACAGCTAGACACGTTATGAACACTCTTGGTGCAGTAGATACTCCAAAGGGTAAGGCACAGAAATGACAGTATGATTCAGACACACAAAATGCCTGAAGTCTGGATGAATAAAAAAAGTGGTAAGTATCTTAAATCTTGTGTTACCAAGAAATCTGAATGAGGAAGAAGAGGTAACAGATTGAGAAGTGCAATCATTCTGAATTTGGTCACTATCACAAACAGGTTTAGCAAAGAAAGATCCAGAACTAATCTCCAAGCATTTTCTTTCTTTAACACTTAAAACATCTTTGAGGAAAAAAAACATTCCCCCCAGCAGGAAAGGAGGGACTGGTTCTATCACTCCATGGGACAACATGTAATAAAGAACACATGCAAACGAGTCTTGTATGGAGGATGAATTACCCACTGGAAACAAGGAATTTATTTCCCAGTGCATTGAGGAATGATCTTCAGAACCCATTTGTCAGAAACTATTTGTTGCTAGAGAGAAGAGTGAAGACTTAGACTTTCTGGGGAAAAAATTAGGTTGTCTGGCGGTGGGGACACGCACAAACACATACAAAGTTTCTTTAATAGTCACTCTTGATTTTGAGAGTTTCCAGAATTCTTGGAAATCCCTTGCCATTTCTTCCTACACATCTGTTTACCTGTATTTTGTTGATACTGTTTATTTCATTTCTTACCAAATTGGATTAGAAGTTAGAGAATCCCTTGGAAAATTTGGAAAAGGACGGCTGAAAAATTTTACAGATTCTTTGCATCAGCTTATTCCATCATACTTTTTGATCACCTCTGCAGCAGAGGGACCAAAAAATAAATCTCTATCCAAAGGAGAATTTAAATTCTCATTTTTATCATCATCTGGGATGTTCTCAGAATGCAGTCATGCATACCTCCTCAAAACAGTACCAATGGTCATAGCCCTTGAAAAAGTATCAACAAAATCATACACACACTATATACAATAAGTAACTGAACATAAGACATTACATTCTTTAAAGCAGATTTTTCCTCAAAAGAAGAAACTGCTGACAAAACATTTCTCATACTTTCAAAATTAGTCAGGATAAACCTTAACATAACAGCCTGAAAATTAAAAATTCTGAAAATTAAAAGTTGAAGCAGCATACACTCTTTTCCCAAACTGTTTAGCAGGAGGATGATTAACTAAAGCTATAGCTGCTGGATCAGGTTTGGGAAGAGTGTACAAAAAATTTAAAGACTGAGGAACTTTATAAATCATATCTGCCTTTTTAGGGGCAGTTGGTTGACTGTTAGGAAAATTGCAAGTAGTAACACACACATCCTCCAAACCTGACAGAACTGGAAGAATGGGGAATGGGTGCAGCTCATAGCATTTTCTTAGGGACTAAGAAATGTCAGTGTTGTCTCAATGAAAACACTGGCACATTCTAGCAACAGACTCAGATAAAGACAACCCCTAACAGGAAGAATCAGAAACTGAGCTCTCCTCTGAGTTTGAATCAGAAATCTGAGAAGAGACCCCTTATCTGTCCCCTTCATCCTCCTGTCCAGATTCAGAATCCTGAAGCTATTCAGGAAGAGAGGAATCCTTCTATTCTTTTACTAGAAACTATTTACAAGAAGAAGCAATAGCTTGAACTAAACCCTGAGCCAGACCCAGTAAACTACTCCTAATGAAATTTGAGAAGCAGGGGTACATACATGTTAAGTTTTATGTTTTTTTGACAGGATAAATGGGACTAATAGTGTTATTAATGACAGCAGCAGCCTACTCAGGGATGGGCACAACATTCTGACAAAACAGCCTTCCCTGTTCCCGTTCCCAGGACCAACTAGAATGGCTTTTCCTTTCTCAGTGAGGGGACCGCAACAGCCATACAGGATGTGGATAAACCCCGGTCCAGAGTGGCTGTAGTTGTTACACCTGAGGGATATGATGTAAAAGATGAGTGGTCTGAGGTACAAATAATGGTCCCAGTGGAGTCAACCACATGAATTTGAGGCAAACTGTTAGTCTGCTTTGATGACAAAGACTGTTTGGTTATCTTTTTGTGGATGGATGAAGGAACGACCACGGCCCATGGACAGACAGGTTTTTCCATGGGTAAAACCAAAAGTGGCATATTTTCCTAGGGAAAACAAGCAGCATATGCTGGTAAACACAAAAAAACTTTAAAAGTTACTTTTTCACAAACAACACAATAAAAAGCCGTTTAAAACATTTGTCAGTGCCACAAAGTAAAATAAAGAATTTCTGCACAGAAAAAAAAGTGTTTTGGTCACTTGAAACAGTTTTTAAATCGACAGGAATAATGAGTGCTCCTGTTTAAAAGTACAGTACAGTCTCATGACAGTCCATTAAAATACAAATTCTTAGCTTAAAATAACTTTCTTGCAAAACAGAAAGTATCACTAACAGTAATGTCTTTCGGCTTTTCCTGGTTAGGGGTCGCCACAGCAGAACTCCGGTGCGCTAATGATTGGCAGTGGATTTTTACGGTGCAGAGTTGCCAGCCCGACGCCCAACCTTCAAAGGCGGCAAACCCATTCACGCATGCACAGACCTGTGTGTCTTTATGCGTCACTCGACCATGGGGAGGACATGCAGACTCCACACAGAAGGCGCTCCAGCCGAGAATCGAACAGGAGAACCTCTTGCTGTGAGGCGACAACGCTAGAAAGTATCAGTAATAAATACAATTATTAAATTGAAGCATTTTCCCCCAAAAGGGATCTTACATGCCCAGCAAAGGAACAGTACAAGCAGACAGTTGGCCCTCAAATGCCTCAGAGGACTGTAGTCTTTGGCAGCAATAAAGATCTGAAGGTCTTGGCACCTATACTTGTGTTTCAACCAGCTCAGCTGGAGATGCCTGACAGTTTGGGTGCATGGAAGGTGCCCTGAAGCTTTGGAAGCTAGATGGCTGTTATATACTTGGCAGGATATAACCCATATAGCAAAGGCTATTGCAGCAATGGTCAATATAATGATCATCTGCCTTCCCAAAGTCAACACAGCCACATCCTTGGTGGAGGAGGATTCAGCAGCAGATTTCAATTAAATGCAGTTTTAAGGTATTACTATGTTAACAGCAGAAGGTGGAAGAATGAATTATGCTAAGCTAGTGAGAATTATTCACTCACTGATCACCAGAGTAGGTTCATTATAAGGAACCAAAACAAAAACAAAATAGCTAACTTTTTTTATTTAAATCTTCTGTCTTTTACAGTGTGGTGAGCTACTCTACGAAAAACGTCAATACCAGGCTGCAAAGTGGGCTTGCATCAAAATCAGTGAAGGGCAGTATGAACAGAGTATATGTCTGGGTTTTATGAAGCTGATGAGATACATCTGTGAACAAAACTCTTTAGGTAAAGTATACATTTTTCTCCCTCTCTTTTTATTTTATTTCATTTATGCATGCATGTATCAGTAAACATTCTTTCTTCTTAACAGCTAAATACTCCAGAGTACCACCCTTAGGTAATTTAGACATACATAGAGAAAAAGTGATTTCCAGTCACCTGCTTTATCCACGGCCTACCTTCTTGGTCAACACCAGAACCAACATACTAAGATTCCCTAGTGAGTACAAATGAGTAGAATAAACAGAAGGCATCCATCTATGAGTACACACAATTTGTTATGCATCATCTTGCAGGCTACTACTTTCATTCAGTTCTACTGACTGCTAGTAAAGACAAATCCAATTTTAGACTCAACCAACTCAATTACCTTCCTTTTTTTTTTCTCCCCAGGTGATGCATTCTTTCATCTTTCATGCAGATAACCACAAAATAATGGAAAATTCAAGTCAGACATGCATTTCTATCTGGAAAGGAAAAGCACTTGTTATGCACACACATTTTCTTCTGTGAACAGTTTTTCACCCTCAAAGCTGAGTCAGGCTGACAAATTGCCACTGTGTAAACAGATATTCACATTTATTTTGTGGATTTTTTTTTTTTTTGGCTGACTTCAGATCTCCAGCAATTCCCATTTATTCCTTCTCTCCCTGGGGCAACTGCAATTGGGAAGTACTCCAGACATGTCCCTTTGCCAAGTGGGTCCTCTCCCTCCAACAGGATACATTCCTCAAGTGCATGAGGACAGACAGTGCAAGAGGCATCAGACTGTAGCCAGCTAAGGGGGTTTGCTGTCAAGCTGATGTGTTGCGCTGATGCTTCTAGGAGCATGCAATGATAACATAAGGAAAATGCCCACCAATATACTGATGGTTCCCCTCATGCTTTCTATCCCAGTACACAGCATTAAGCCTTGCAGAACTTCAGCATTACTACAAGCACTCTGGTGCTTTGGCTATGTACGACTAGTATGTTTCCACACCATTGCCCCTAAAGAGGCATAAGCAGCTGAGTTCCATCATATTTTTCCTCCCCACATCAGCACTAACAGATACCCGCACCACAACTTGAACTCTGGTCCCTTAGGCCATAGTCAGGTCTTTATAGCCTCTTACCCCATGGAGATGGCCATTCTATCTTTTTTACAAACAGGATAAAAAAAAATGTCCCCCAAACATCTTTTTTATCACCATCTCTCTCTTGCGCTCTCATATATAATGCTAACTCCCTTCATTAGTATTAAAGTTAGTTTTACTCTCAAATGGCCTGATGGAAGCTACCGCAATGACACATCTTATATTTTATCATCAAGGCTGCTCTTTCCAAAGGAGTCTTTTTAAAATAGACACATTTTCTTTATGCAAGTCTAAATTACCTTACTGTTCTGTGTCTGATGGAACTGAACAAACATACTTTTGATATTTGAAAAAGTGACAGAGTTGCCCCATCTTTGGATGTGCCAAGTGGAGAATTTCTTCCAGAAATGTAAGACTTCTACATAAGCAGTCACAGCCTCTATTAACACAAAAGGCTTCCTTATACTTTAATAAGGACTGTTGCATAAAAAGAAATTATGTACTCACCATAACGTTCCATGTATGTTGTCCATCTCGCCTTCATTCCTGCTGGTTGGGTTCGGAACCGATCATTGGTTCCGACCAGGGCCGGTGTTAGCATTTCGGAGGCCCCCAGCAGATGTCAAGCTGGGGGCCCCCTAGGCACTTCCAGTTTATGTATCACCCTGTTAGTGCCACCCTTCCTAAGCAACGTTTTAGTTCATGCTGCAAACTTTTACGAGTAGTATGCACTGACTGAAATTTAGCTACAATATTCTAACATTACAAGACTTGTGTACTACACTGTGTTGACCCATATCACAAAAAGGTACATTTACAGTTACTGGCATTTAGTTGCAGCATTGATATATTGCAGCAACTCTATGTACAGGTCTGGACTTGGGGGAAATGGTGTCCTAGGCCCATGGTTTCAGATCTCCTCCATACACCCAATAGCCCCCAGTCTTCCCCATTCCTCCACCCCATCATGGGCTCCCCATACCATGTACATTACTTTTTTTCTTCCTTTTCTCACATTTTGCCTTACTTTTCAACGTTTTCAAGAAGCTATAACTTTCTACATGCTCTGAAGTGCATTTTAAAGTTTTTTTTTTCTTTTTACACACCTTTTCATCCAATAATGGCTTGAACAAAAATTATGATTAAGTAAAGAAATGGTGTTGCTGCTCAACTTTAGTTTTCATTGCATCCTTTCAACATACATTTCCTGAGCAAAGACAGTACCATGATAACCATTTAGGAAATAAGAAAAAAATTTCAGTTTTATGGGGGGCTTTTTTTCTTTCGAAGAAGACATAAGTTGTACCCAAGGCAAAGATAACAAAACAGTAGCTCACAATAAACTAACAACCCTTTGCTGTCTGGATTATACAGGTCCCATCTGGGAACTACCTGCCTCCCAATCTCCCTCAAAAGACTGCTTACGCATCCCTCTAGTGTTAGACTGGGATGAAGTCAGAGGTTCAAATTGCCACGGTTGTGTATTTCAAGGAACTGCTGATATACATATACATAGTAGGTCTCCTCACTCCCCAAACTGGCAAAGGCAGCCAACCACCTGTATATGTCCGAAGTGAGATTGTGAGAGTGAAAAAATAATTATAGTAACGTAGTCTATTTTGTTGTTCCTACACAAGATGTAGTAATCTTCTTTGTACACCTCTGAGGTATGTGAGAAAAGTAAAAGAAACAATTACCACATTGTCCTCAGCCCAAACACAAGTTTTAATGACCTCATGTGCACACCTGTGAGATTTGACTGTGAGGAATAACACCCCCCCATATAACCTACAGCAGCTTTCTGTACACAAACATTTGAATGGGGCTGGTTTTAGAATGGGTGCAGTTGAGAGCAGAGGCCATTATCAGCTTTATCCTAATAGGGTCATATCACAGCCCTGCTCAGGTTAAAGAGCATAATCAGAAATATATATATATATATATATATATATATATTTTTTTTTTCCCCCCACCTCATTTCTCCTCAAACAACACTGTGGGGTCCCCACACAGTCAAGGATGATTAAGACAGCCCCCTGTATCCATTTATACAGTCTGGGGAGTAGGGATCCCCCAAAGTCTTAGAAGATCTAAGTGTCTGAATGTTCTGGGATACATTTTATGACTTACTTTAGAAATATAATTTCTTGGTAGCTACAGTTTTTACTGACACTCAGAAAAATAATGCAAGTGTCCTGGCATTATTGCGTGTGTGCACAGATAAAACTTACTAACATTTTCACAAACACACATTGCATATTATTTCAGCAATACATTGTGCAACACTGGTACCAGCACACCAGATCAGCGACCGCTGTTAAGCAGTCATCAAACAGCAGCAGCAGGGATGGGTCACTTTTATTTGCCTCATTGAGGAGTAATGCAAACCTGTCACTGTCCCTGATTTTACAGACCTTCCCTGATTTTGCAGATAACTTTTCTTGTCCTTTGTAACAAGTTTGATTTGCTTGCAAATCATTCGGGATTACAGACAGTCAATAAATCCAGACAGAGTTTTATACTTAATATCCAAAAAAAAAAACACGTTGATACAAAAGATGTTATTCTATTATCTTTCTCATTGAATCAGAGTAATATTTAAAATATTTTCCTGATTTTGAGCCTTTATTCTGCTATTATTGGTATTGCGCTGAATTCTTCAGTGAAGACGGTGAGAGTTACAGTATCAGGTATTCTGCAAGTATTTATAAAGCTCCCTAAAAGAGAAAACCATCCCTGAAGATGAGAAGTATTAGCTCTTCTTAAAATCCAAGGTATACATGGACACTGGTCACACTGGGCTGCTGCTCTCTCTAGTGCTTACCCTGCTCATGTTCATTATCAGCTTTATCCTAACAGGGTCATAGCACAGTCTGTTCAGGTTAAACAGAATAATCATGAAATTAATACATTTTTCTCCTCATTTTCCCCAACCAGCAGCAGCTTTTGTGGGGCCCTCACACAGTGAAAGATGATTAACGGGTCTCCCCTTGCAGTCACATGTATTGCAGTTACCAAAAGAGGGATATGTTGTTAGTTTTAGCATAGAGAATGTCCACCAGCAGGGTTTAACAAAGCCATGGGCACTATGTTAGTGGTAAAATACTTAATGGAATTGTGTAAGCCCTTGCTTGACAAAACGCTATTACTATAAGCAAAGATATTTTTGAATTTTAAAGAAGATCTAAGTAAGCATTATTACTCACCTGCTTTATTAAGTATAAAAGATTGATGTTCTAGCTTTTGTTGGTTTGACAGTTACAAAATATCAAGGTAGGATAACTTGCTGTGGTTGGGGGCCCCCCAAGAACAGGGGGTCCCCAGCAACTGCAGGGTTCACTGGTGCCTAAAGCCGGCAGTTCCGACTCAGCCTTTTACTAAAGCTTGAGAGGTTCCACTGACTCAAGGCTACACCCTACCCCATCATGCCTAGGGAAGATTACCCAGATCTTGTTTGCAATTACTAAATAGAAAAGAAGTCATATACATACATTCCGGGTATATTCACAGACATGTACTCTGCAAGACAAAGAAGGGAATCGGAGAACATGAATTCCACATTTAATAAAGACCTCTTGATCCTCCAGGAGCGAAGGATGGGAGAAGGAGGGTGGGAGGCAAGAATGATGGCGAGATGGACAACAAACATGGAATGTTATGGTGAGTAAATAACTTCTTTATGTTATGTTGTCCTATCTCACCTTCATTCTTGTTGGTTGGGAGAGCGTCCCTAGCACCTTCTTACTTGGGTGGCTCAAGGGAACAAATTCTTCAAAATGGTGGACCCAAAAAAAACCCTGTTCTGGGAGGCCACATCTACTTTGTAATGAGTGATAAAGGTATGAGGTTTTACCCACGTTGCTGCAGCACAAATTGAATCCATGGGCAACCTAGCTTGAAAAGCAATCGAAGTTGAACTAGCTCTTGTTGAGTGGCCTTTTACTTTCCAGGCAGTTGTTTGTTCTGAAAGGTATATGAGAATATAATAGTATCTGTAAGCCATTTAGATAGAATGACTTTAGATATCGGGGCACCCTTCTTTTTGTCTGAAAAGGACAGAAATAATTGGTCAGATTTTCTCAATTCTTTTGTTCTTTGTAAGTAAAAGCATAACTATCTGCGTACATCCAACTGGTGAAGTTTATATTCTGCCTTGTTGCCATGATTAGGGAAGAAGGCAGATCAATGGATTGATTTAAGTTAGTTTCGGAACAAACTTTGGGAAGGAATGAAGGATTAGTTTTAAGGGAGACTTTGACTTTATGGAAAACTAAGTAAGGAGGGCATATGGATAATGCTTGAAGTTCTGATACCCTCCTAGCCTGGGGGGCCAATCGTATACAAGTGCATCCCTTGGTGACTCTCTCGGTGGGGGGATCAGGGCAAAGTAGTTGCTGCATTTGACGTTTATGGACATGGCAGAGAGGTCGCAGCAAGACTGGCCTCACCCGCCAAAAATCTGATTCACAGTTTCCTGTTTCAGGGACCACTGGTGAGGCATTAGACTAGCTCTGCTCAACTTAACCACTATCACATTGGATCTCCCCTGGATGTGCGTTGCTATCAAAAAACATTGGGAGGAGACTGCCCACTGCCATACTCTCTGAGCCTCTTGACATAGGGGGTAGGTTCCGCCTTGTTTGTTTATAAACCACACGACTGACATACTGTCCATCTGGATTGCAATTGTTCCTAGTGGAAGAGAGCTCTGAAATGCTTGCAACGCCAATAGCACCACTCATCTGTAGGACACTGATGTGCAAGTGGTATTCGTTGTCCTGCCAAGTTCCTTGGACCGTCTTTCCCAGATAATGCCCCCCCACCCTTTCTGGGTAGAGTCTGTGGTCACTGTAGCTGCTGGATGTGGGGGGGGGGATGAACGGTCTGCCCAGAAGTACCTGGATTGATTAAAGCCACCAACGCAGGTCTCTCTTGCAGGAATCTGTAATAATAATCTTGTGGGACATGGGTAGCTCCTGCATGGACCATTGGGTAAAAAGTAACCATTGAAAGACTCTCATGTGTAAGCATGCAAGGGGTACTAGACTAATCGCTGCCACTATTATACCCAGTACCTTTAGAACAAACTTTGTCTGTACCTTGTTTTGCGTGAGTAAGAAGGATATTTGATGCTGTAGCGTTTGAACTGTCGTGAGGAAGTTTTGCTACTATGTCCTTTGTGTTTAAGTCTGCTCCTGTGAATGAAATATGCTGTGATGGCAACAAGGCAGATTTTTCAAAATTTATTGTAATACCCAGTTGAGAGCACAGATGAATGGTGGTGTCTCTTGCTTTGACTAGTAGATGCTTGGTGGTAGCAGTCAGGAGCCAGTCATCTAAATACGGAAACACTTGGAATCCTAGATGCCTCAAGTGAGCCGCAACTACTGCCATGCATTTGGTGAACACTCTGGGGGCTGTAGTGAGACCAAAGGGCAGAGCTCGGAATTGGTAATGACTGGCTCCCAGCTGAAATCATAAGTGACTCCTGCATCGCCTGTCCATTTTGATGTGATAGTATGCATCCTGGAGATCTATAGAGCACATCCCATTGTCTTTTCCCAGAAAGGGAAGTATTGACTGCAGTGTTACCATCCAGAACTTTGATTTTTTTACAGACTTGTTTAGTCTGGTGAGATCCAAAATGGGCCTGCAGTCCCGTCTTGTTTGGAATTAAAAAGAACCTTCAGTAAGTTCCAGATCCGTACGGTCTGCGGGGACATTTTGAATGACTCTTTTTCTAGCAACCTTTGAACTTCTATGGTTGCTTGATCCCTCTGACTGGGTGGAATGTCTGGGACTGATCTTTGTTGTGGGGGTGGGGAGAAGAAGGGCATGTTGTATCCTCTGGATATTATTGTCTGCACCCATTTGTCTTGTGCAATATCGAGCCAGGCTTTTTGTACAGTGATAATCTGCCCCCAACTGCCTCCAGAGGTGGACAGGTGGACCTCCTTTCAGGAGCACTGGAAAGGCCTACCAGAGAACATATCTCTGTCATCTGGGTTTTGCAGACCCGCTCTTCTGGGAGGCCAGAGTCTTCCATTATTGTTTCCCCCTCTGCTCCTGGCGGAATAGTCACCATGATCATCTGGTAAAACTCTGGGATTTACAGAACCACATCTTTCCTCCTTTTTGATCTTTAGTTGTTTAGCGGCAAACGAGATCTGGGTAATCTTCCCTAGGCATGATGGGATAGGGTGTAGCCTCAAGCCAGTGGAAGCTCTCGAGCTTTAGTAAAAGGCAGAGTCGGAACCGATGATCTGTTCCAAACCCAACCAGCAAGAATGAAGGCAAGCTAGGACAACATAACATTGTTAGTTTCTATTGTTTTATATCATTTTAGAATACATTTCAGACAGAGTGTACAGATTTCTGCAAAATTACAAGTTGGAAAACACATTTCTCAAAAATATCATTATATTTGCAGTCCCCCCCCCCCCCCCCAAAGATCAAATTAGGTCAGTTCAACAAAGATTGACCATAAATCTGTTTAATCAATTGCAAAAATACCATTTTGAATAGTAACAGCAATGTTCAAACAGTCCATCATGTAGGAGTTGGGAGGAGTCTTAAAACTGGGTTTACTGTACCTTGAGGGTTAAACAGAACTCATTCTTACAGTTACATTTTTAATAACTACGTTGGTTGTGGAAATGTGCAAAATGCAATATTTACACGCACCCACACTGACCTGATAAGACTACACTTGTTTTGTTCCTCTATTCAGTTAAAACAGTAGCACTTTGAATTTATTTCTTATATTTTCTCCAGACTGTTAATATGTGACCTGTGTCTGGCATGCAAAGCATCCTCCAAACCATTACTGATGTATTTACTGCACATCAGCAAGTCAAATGGCATCAGAAATACTTGGTCTATGGATCTAAAACTCTTCTGCAATATCAACAGAATGATTTGGATGAACAGGGATATCTTGCAGAGGATACCACTGCTGTGGAATAGACTCCTGATCCACATAAAACAAAGTTTATCCCTATCCATATTCAACTGCAACTTAGATATATGGATGGGAAACAAAATCTACCCTACAACTGCTCAAAATGTCTAAATGATGAATAGACTGCTAATGGACAGATGAAGCTCCAAAATGCTTTATCCCATGCATGGGTCCCCTCACATTAAATGGGAATCATACCATAGATATTCTCATTAGGGGTAATATATAATTATCAACCATGTGATGGTAAGGCAAATCTATAACCAAATGGGATACGTTATTTCGAGCACAAAAAGGGAAATTAGCTAGGCTTAAAGTGGCCCACAAGGGCAGGTAGCCTATTACTTACCTATGCACCTAAGACTGTCTATGGCAATTAGTCCAGTGTCCCTGCTGATGTCTGTTGATGGCCATTTCTTAAACAGCTTTTTATGGTGTGACTGAAAAAGTAGGCAATCTGTTCACTTATGTTCAACATCAAAAAACTGTTCCAGGCAAAAGTCGTTGGCTAAGGAATGAAGTTGTTTATTTGTGACAAGGCTAATATTTAAAAACTGACCCTACTATCTTACCAAGAAGCCCATACCTTGCTTCAAGCTCCAAAACATATTTTAACGCATCGCTGCTGTCAGAAATTGGAGGTTTGACCAATTTGTTCTATTAAAGCTTCAGATGTCTTAGATGCAGCTACCCCATTCCTGTCAACTAAATAATGGTTATATGACTGAACTGACGGTATAACAAAAGAAAATAGCAGGAGACTTCAAATCCAGTAAGGTGGTATAGACACTGTAAATCTGATGGAAAGAGTGGAAAATGTGTGTCACACCAGCTGAATTTGTTTTTCTTTAAGTAGAAAGTTTTCTTTGCCAAACTATTTAAAATAACCAACCACAAGGTCCACTTCAGGGAACAGGAAAAACCCTTTCTGTTTCCAGGCTGCCCCACTGTCTCTTACTGTTACTTCTTTGTTTTGTGTGCAACCTCCTCCCTACTGATTTAACTGATAAAGGTCCTACGTTAGTATATAGGTATGTTAAGGTAGCTGCCAAAGGACACTGCTTATGTACAGGGATGACAGCAGGTTTTGATAAGCAGTTTTTCCCACAAGAGGCTTGGCAGTCAGACTTGATGCATTATGATGCTTGGTTCAGTAGTTTAGTCCTTACTTGATGCCTTATAATGCTTGATTCAGCAGTTTAAACCTTGGCTGGAATGTAGTCTACGTGGAGTCTGCATGTCCTGCATATATACCCATAGGTTTTGTACAGTGTTCTCATTTACTCCCAAATCCCATCAGCATGTTGTAGATGAACTGGCGACCAAACTGCCCAAAGATGAGCATGTGGTTTTTAAGTGACCTGTAAAAGACTAGCATTGTATTCAGAACTGTATTCTGTATTTTTTGCCCACTGAGTGCTAGGACAGGGTCTGGGTTTTTACAATCAATAGCTGATACAACAGGTACCATGGAACTACCCAGATTAGCATGACAGCAGTAAGACTTAAATTACTAATATCAAGGCACTTCTAGAGCACAACTCTACAATAACCAAAGTATGCACAGATGACCAACATGTTCAAGTGACTCACATCAGAGTCAATTCCTTGCTGCACAAACATTATGTAAAGTTCCCTGTAATTGAACAAATCTGTATATTTTCAGAGAGCTTCATGACAGAAAGTTTTGCAGAACATCTGAATTGTTGAACATGTGTGTTGCCGAGTGTCTGTTTTGCCAAAAGAGGTAAGTGGGGATGTATTACGGGTTGGAGTGTGTATACATCTGTTTGCGGATAACGTTTAAGCTAGTTTAAGGTAAAGAAACAGATTTACTGTGTGTGTGTGTGCATATGTAATATACATATATATACATATATATATATATATACATATATATATATACACACACACACATATGGTGGCCGCAGTGGTACAGCAGTTAGGGTTGTTGCATCACAGCAAGAGGTTCTCTGATTTGAGTCTCGGCTGCGGTGCCTTGTGTGTGGAGTCTGCATGTCCTCCCTGTGGTCACATGGGATTCCTCCGGGTGCTCCGGTTTCCTTCCACATTCCAAATACATGCAGTAGGTGGACTGGACACACTAAATTGGCCAAAGTTGCTAGCCACCTGGCAATGTAATACTTGGCTGAAGATGATCGTTACTGCAGAAGTGACACCCATACCCCATGTGTTTACACACACAAATATAAATATATATATAAATATATATATATATATATATATATATATATATATATATACACACACACACACACACACGTTGACTAACCCACTGCAGAAAGTACTAAAGGTCTGAGATGGACCAAGCATACAGACTGGAACATACTTCCCACACCCATATATGTTTTGCCTTCCCACCTGCCAACTATTAGCCTTCTTCCAATCAGTAGTACACATTTATTCCCTCTCAGTGACATCCATCCTTTTATTAAGACAGAGGAGTTGATGTAGAATTTCTAGAATAGAAATGAGGGTTCTAGACATCAAGGAACATGTCTTCTGCAATTATTTTAATTTCTGAAACAAGGTCATGGGTGAAGTGGAAACAGGACTAGGTTACAGAATACAGTATTCCCAGAATAACTTATGGCAAAGCCTAAAACGTAATGCCAAAACATGCATTATAATCATCATAACTTATAGGTACAGTATGGCATCCATGTCAAGGAAGTTACAGGACCACTCTATTTGGCCCTTGTCAGACCTATTACTGAAAACAATGCACTGTTTAACATGTATCTAAGCAGACACTTGCAACTGTTGGAATGCTGACAAAAGTTTCTCACCAGGAGAATTCAGGACACAAATACCTTGTCCTACAATGATTGCCTAAAGGCTCTGTCTCCTACAGGCTGCTGAGAGGGGATTTTTGCTGGGCTCACAGAACTTCCTCAAAAACAACCCTAATGGATCTGTTGCACATGGGCAAAAAAACAGCACGAGAAACACTAGATCCAGAGATCTGAACTTTGCTTGTAACAAACACCATGCTGGGGAGAGAGATGTGTGCCCCAAAGGATCCTGGTACTATGGAATAGACTCCCCATCACACCTCTCAGCTGTACAGATTTTACGCAGAATGTCCAAATTTTGGCCTCATATTTTTGGTCTGTTCCGCATAAAATTTGTGATTTTCTGAACCTCTGTTGCAAATCAGGGAGGACTGAATTCAATAAGTAACATTTCGAGTTTCAGACTTTATAGCCTTCTGAAAATGTATGGTAACACAAGACCTTTTATTCTAGCAACTTTCTAAGTTTATAAGAGCAATATTTACAATGTGTCCCTATTTTGGGAGCTTCGTCCCCCCCCCCCCATTATTTTTGGGTGTGTCCAGATTTTTTGTACTAAGAGACTGAAAGCTATGCTCCCCATCTGTATAAAACAGAGTTCATCCTTGACCCTATTCAAATGAAAGCTGGATGCCTGGATAGGAAATTGTATATTTACCCCCCGGGGGTCTGGCAACCCCATCCCTTATGGACAGAGACTGTCAATAAGAAAAGTATTATTCAAACAGCTGCCCTACAAATCCTTAATTTCCACCCTAACAACATGTCCCCTTGTATAAACACTGATGTTACTCTGGGCTCAAATGGTTTAGGGTACGTGGCAAGGCTTGTAATGGCCCTAATGGTAATTAGCCTAGTAACAACCTATGATCCTATACTATACACTAACTAGTCCTAGCAATTCCTTTGACTGTTAAAAATTATTTAGATCCTGACTGCATTTACATTTTTTAAGGCATAAATTAGACAGCTCATCACTTACCAGATGTCACAGTGGAAGCACCAGCAAACAGGCTTAAAAGTAATTTTAACGTGAATACTTCAAACAAGTTTCAAGTGTTAGCAAGGGCAAAGATGCTACTCAGCCTAAGTGAGGGGAACAGCTATACGACTCTTTCTACAACTCATAAAAAGTACTTTCCTTTAGGGACATCTACTTTTATTTTTTTAATCCAGCTGGCTTACAAGCTGTTAAACTGCAAGTTTTAAACAAGAAAAAACTTATGACAGGGGTGCAGTCTTGAAGATGCTCATGAAACAGAAAACTATGGCCTTGGCTATCCTTTTTGCTATGGAAAAGTTGAAATGGGCCACTAAGGCTTTGAATGAAGGGAAGATTTCAGGACTTGACAGAGTAGCTGGTGAATTATATAAAGTTCTCTCACAGCAGTTACAGGTATAAGACACATGGCACTCACTTTCTACATGAATCCTTTAACCAGCAAACATAAAATGCATGAAAATTCTCTGCCAGTTGTTCAAGGCATTTGAAGAGTAACTACACTGTTGTGAAATGGACTATAATACTGAAGTCCTCTGATTACATTTCAGTTTACTAATGATTGTGTTGTCCCACCTCACACACGATCAATATTTCTCTTGCTTTATGTCTGTACTTTCTATAAATTACATTGCTGGTTTAATAACCACAAGTTTTTTTCAATTTCACACACATTTTCATTATGTTTCTTTCACAGAGATGAAAGACTCCCAACAGCTTTACGTTTTAAAATATCACCACCCTTACTATGAGGGGAATCTTGGTTCTCTGTTTTGCCTTCTCCACTCCATTCCTGCTTCTATTCCTCTTAAGGTTTTGCTCCTATGCTTGCCTTTAAAATTTCATTTCTCCAGTTCTTTTAGTTCCTTTACATTTTGTACCTGCCTTGTTATACCAGTAAAGTGCCTCACTGCAGTCTTATTATCCCCTTTATCATAATGGAGCTACAGAGTCAGTCTCTTGTCACTTTTAGTATACCATCCCAGTGATAAGCAACATTTTTACACTTCACTCATATTTCTCGCGCTGAATCAAGTAGAATAGTCATTTGTGTTGCTTTTAATAAAAGTTTTGTAGGTCTGACAGGCACCATCTTCATCTCAATTGTCATTGTCAGTTTTTTCCACTTTAGCATGCTTCCCATTCCATATAAACCCCAAATTATTATCCTTAATATCAAGAATAATTTCTTTTTAGATGAAGGTCAAGAAAACCTGCCCCACAGTAAATATCAGTGGGACTATAAATGTTTTTATGTTGAGTCACAGAAGGCAATTTCAGCAAATGGAAATGAATAGGAAATGTTCACCAAAACTATCTTCGGCAAACATTACACCCCCCCCCCCCCCCAAGTGAAGGGTCACAAATACACCTCCTGGAATTGTGTGATATATATATATATATATATATATATATATACCAACGCCATTTTTGCACAACCATGGAGAAAAGGCAAACTTTGCTGATAGCGAAAGCAGTTTCTGCAAATGGTACTCTTTCTTTTAATGTTTGACAAAACTACCTTTAAACAGACATGTGCCCCATTTTCATTGCTTGCATATTGTGATCCAAGTCCAGTATTGCTTAATCTCCATGACTTTAATTTATTCAGTACTTTCTGTGTTACCTCTTCCTTTGTCTCTCTTAATGCACTTGACACCTGTTCCTGCCAGACACACTCCTAACATATTTTTATTCTTGCATGTCCCTATGGGTGTGGATATCGTTGTATCAATAAGTGAGTTGGCTAACAGTGAACTGAAAGGGCCCCAAATAGCTGAATGATGCAGATGGGTAAGGATTTTACTACACTCCAAATGATCCGTCTTCAGTTAACAGCACAGGTGCTGAATGGACTACAGGAGGAAGATGTGAGCTCCAGATTTCAACTTGCCCATCCTGGTGGGAAGGAAGACAGTCAAGGCTTTATTGCAGTAAGCAGTATTAAGGGCATAGCAAGCTCTGTGCTGCATAAGCAGTGTGTTAGTCAGGAAGATGACCATGTGCAGAACTGCACATCGCCTCCCAAAGGCAGTGATTGGTTGAGTTTGCAAGACTGCCATCAGCTGGGAGGAGTAACAGCACACTTCTTGGCAGCATGATATTGCACCAGCATCCTCATGGTTCTCAACAGTTCCAGAAGTGGATGATTTGAGCCCAGGGGAAGCTAAGGGGTTCTTTTAGAACCAGAGAATGAGGAGAAGAGCTAGTGGCAGCTAAAACTCAACTCAAGTAAATTAAAATTAGTTAAGTGAAAGAGCCTGGTTTTCCCATCATTAATTTAGTACCTTGATGAAACGTGGAATTGCTCTGGATTAGCAAAGTAAAGTAATACATCATCTGAGAAAGAAAGCAAATAGGACAAGGGACATTCTTGTCCTCTCTCTCTCTCTCTCTCTCTGTAATGTAAAAGTTTCTAATATCCCTCCTCATATCTTTATATAGGCTGAAGAATCATCATTTTAAGTGCAAATACAAATTTGTATGAAAACTTTCTTCCATGATTCAGGCGCTTTCCCCTATTTAGGACTGGGTTACAAAATGCCTCATACTTTAGATTTTATCTCTCATTTCAAAAATTCTATATGTATTCCCATCAGTTAGAGATTTTTGTATTTGCAATTTGATATTTTGTCTGACTGGGGTTACTAATTCTTCAACCTGATCAGCCTCCACCTTTAGGATTTCCAACTTCTTCATTAAAATATACCTCTACATCACATTTTCTCCAATCTCTTCTTTTTGCATCACAGACTGAATTCCACAGGTGTTTGTAAACTAATAGCTTGGAGCATCTGATCAAAGACCTTGACAGTAGATCTCATTTTTAGGACTTCTCTTTCCACACATTTCCGTCTTAGCCATTACGTCAGATACTTTTGCATTCAAAATACCCCTATGTTATTTTTCTTCTTCTAAATTAACTAACTCTGTCCAAGTGCTTACTTAATTTTTAAAGTCCTCCATTTGGTTTACTTATTCAATGCCCCCTCTAACTGTGAAGCTATTTAATTTGCACCTGCCAGCCTAAATATAGCATGTCATTCTCCTATACTTCCTTAGACTTTATTACTTCTTTCCTTAACACCCTCTTTAGTATTTGCCAGGCCTCAGTTCCCTTATGTAAGGATACCGAGTGGATAACGGGGAAACTGTGGCTAATGTCTTGTATCCCCAAACAGATTAAAGGGGGCTACGGATAATTTTAAGTGAGGTGATCTTTAATATAATTAGCTACCTAATTCACTTTCTCCCCCTGCTTTATATCTACATGGAATCTCTGCTAGCAACTAAATTACTCCCCTCTTTGTCCATTGGAACCCAGTACAATACCCTTCCTGAGCCCCATTTTTACAAACTTATTGTGCTCCCAATGGTCTAAACTCATCTCCTGAGATATTACCACACATGGGTTTGCTTTCCATTACATGGATTAATACTGCACTTGTTTTAAGTCAAATAGTTTACCATTCCAGGAAAAAATCCTAAGTGTCTCATCAACCATTCTTCTCATTAGCTCTAACTTTCATACTGTTTTGTATTTTCTTCTTCTATTCAACATTTCAAGAACTGCTACATAGTATACATTATATCTTCTGTCTTTAAGGATACAATTTTCTGTTACTTGTGTAATGTACTTTCCCCACACTCCCACTGCTCTCTGTAAAACAATGTAGTTTTTGATTCACAAATACCTCAGTTGTCAAAGGAAATAATAACTACTTTAAATTATCTCCCTTTTGTATAGTCTGTACTAATAAACTTGGAGGTATTTGCATGTCTACATACATCATGAGTCTATATATTTCCTGTACAGTCACTCCACAAGAGTTTGTTTTTGTTAAAAAAAGTATTTTAACAATTGCCATCATACTGTTAAACTTTTATATCTCTTCCCATGTAACATTCTTGTTCTACTAGTCATCCCATTAAGTTAATATTGGTACTTCTCTTCTATATGCATGTCAATAAAAAATTCCCATACAGGCACATATGCAGATGCACTGAATTTACAATCACATGCACTACTGTTCCATTCCTTCTTATTGTGCTATTCATATTTCCCAGTGTTTATAATTCTATAGTCTTCTCTCTCATTTAATTGTTAAATTCACTGACACAGTCTGTGGTTCAACAGGCAGTACATATGTCTTTGGTGCTGGAAGATCATTAGGCAGTAGGTTATATTGAAACCCCGGGCAAATTAACCGATTTTCCATTATTGACACTGCAGTGTAGCATTCGAGGGTACTGCACTCACGAGTGTGCCATCCTTCGGATGAAACACTAAACAGTGGTCCCATCTGCCTGAACTGGTGGTAGCTAAGGTGGCTGTAACAGATCAGACTGCACTTAATGAAAACAGTAGGTACTGAGCTATTTATAAATTTTACACTCCTTTTGTTCTATTTAAATTTATATAAAATGTACTGTATTTACATCTTCCTTTTTACAACCTTTAACAACTGCCATTCTATCCTCCTCCCCCATCCTTTCCTCCACATCCATCTTTTTATTTTGGCCAAAAAGCATTAATTATTCCCAATTTTATAATACAATTCATCACATCATCTTTTACACAAAATCCATATTGTTACCGTAAATATCCTCTCCCATTTCCATTCTTTTACATATTTCCCATAGAAGATCATATCCATATTTATATTTCAAAACCGTTCCCACCTACACTCATTTTGATATTTTTTTCAAAATTTTTAAAGTACAGTCAATAAGGCTTTATCATTTCTTCTTTATTACAGTACTTCCACTTTCTTTCTTCAATTACTTGAGATTTCATAATACCTTTTCCTGGCAACTTATCCAATAATAAACTACAGTCTCAAAGTCCTTTAAACCTTTCCATTCTATTTTCACTGCTTTCTAACATCTTCCTTAAGATATTTCCATGGATATATTAAAATAAGTCTCCATAATATCATGCCAGTCCTTTTTTCTTAACTTCATCTACAGTATCTATTTTCATAACTTCATATCATATATATTCTTCCATCTGCTTACTCTTCCCCTTTTTATTTTTTCCACTTCTCCATTTTAACATACAATATTTTTCCTTTCAAACTATTTTCTTCTTCTTCTCAAAACCCCCAAAAGTATATATACTTACCAAATATACAAATGGATTTACTTACAGTCAAATCTCCCTCTTCCTTCTTATTGTAAACAATTCCCCTTTTAAATGGACAGAGTTTTGATCCCTAGCTGAAACTGAAAAATATTCTAACAATTAGTTTTCTTAATTTCCAGGAAACGCACACTATCCCAACTTTCACAACATATACATGTTTAACATATAAACTCTCTTTCTGAAAATAGAAAGTTTTCCACCACCTAACTTCATTCAAATTTCTCTGTTCTATTATTTAACGATGTCCCCAAACCTGACTCCTAATATGTTTATCTCATTTCTAGTAAACATATATTCCATTTATCTTCATTTCACCAAACCCATTCATTTCTGACCTAATGAAAAGTAATGCATCTTTCCTTAACCTCTTTTCCATCCTTATCATACAGTGGATATAAAAAATGTACACACCCCTGTTAAAATGCCAGGTTTTTGTAATATAAAAAAATGAGACTACAATAAATCATTTCAAAACTTTTCCCACCTTTAATGTGACCTGTAACCTGTACAATTCAATCGAAAAACAAACAAATCTGTTAGGGGAAAAATATAAAAAATTTAAAAAGTATGATACACTGGTTGCATAAGTGTGCACATCCTCAAACTAATAGTTTCTTGAAGCACCTTTTGATTTAATTACAGCATTCAGTCTTCTTTGGTACACACCTGCCATCAATTAAAGAGACTGATTAACCCCATATAAAGTTCAATTGTCCTAGTAGGATTTTCTTGACATTTACTCAGTTGTCTGCTACAGCAAAAGCCATGGTTCGCAGAGAGCTTACAAAGCATTACAGGGATCTCATTGTTGAAAGGTATCAGTCCAGAGACGGGTACAAAAAAATTTCCACAGCATCGGATATATCATGGAACACAGTGAAGACAGTCATCAAAAAGTGGAGAAAATATGGGACAATAGTGACATTGCACAGAACTGGATGTTCCTCCAAAATTGATGAAAAGACCAGACGAAAACTGGTCAGGGAGACTGCCAAGAGACCTACAGCAACACTGAAGGAGCTGCAAGAATTTCTGAAAAGTACTGGTTGTGTACTACATGTAACAATCGCCTGTATTCTCCATATGTCTGGACTATGGGGTAGGGTTGCACGACAGAAGCCTTTTCTTACACAAAAAAAATCCAGCCTGGCTAAAATTTGCAAAACAATATATCAAGTCGTCCAAAAGTATGTGAGAAAATGTGTTATAGTCTGATGAGACCAAGGTTGAACTTTCTGATCACAATTCCAAAAGGTATGTTTGGCACAAAAACAACACTTCGTATCACCAGAATAACACAATCCCCAAGGTGAAGCATGGTGGTGGCAGTATCATGCTTTGGGGTTGCTTTTCTTCATCTGGAACTGGGGCTTTAATCAAGGTGGAGGGAATTATG
The DNA here is from genome assembly GCF_019279795.1 of Protopterus annectens. NCBI lineage: Eukaryota > Metazoa > Chordata > Ceratodontiformes > Protopteridae > Protopterus > Protopterus annectens. Next base: position 596,779,068 of record NC_056737.1, read on the forward strand.
AACAGTTCCACATACCAGTCACTTATGGCCCAAAACATTCATGCATCTGCTAGAAAGCTGAAGATGAAGAGGAATTTCACCTTTCAACACGACAATGACACCAAACATACATCCAAATCAACAAAACAATGGCTTCACCAAAAAAAATTCAAGTTTTGGAATGCCCCAGCCAGAGTTCAGACCTACATCCAAGAAGAAATCTGTGGGATGACCTGAAGAAGGCTGTGCACAAGAGATCCCCTCGCAATCTGACAGATTTGGAGCACTTTTGCAAGGAAGTGTGGGCAAATATTGCCAAGTCAAGATGTGCCATGCTGATAGACTCTTATCCAAGAAGACTGAATGCTGTAATTAAATCAAAAGGTACTTCAACAAAGCATTATTTTAAGGGTGTGCACACTTATGCAACCAGCATATTGTACGTTTTTTATTTTTTTCCCCTAACAGATTTGTTTTTCAATTGAATTGTACAGGTTATAGGTCACATTAAAGGTGGGAAAAGTTTTGAAATTATTTATTGTGGTCTTACAAAAACCTGGCATTTTAACAGGGGTGTGTACACTTTTTATATACACTGTAGTTTCCCCTCATCCATCCTGCATTCTTTGTTAGAATAATTAAGTCATATGTATATGAAAGTCACAGGGATATAACCACCCTTTTTCCATTTCCCATCTTGCTTCTTTCATTTCACCATTTGTATTATTGCATTGATGACCAGAACAAATAAGCACATAGACATGACATCTGCATGCATCGCATCTCTTTCAATTCACTTCTTGACTACCATTTACCATAGGCTTCATCCAAGAGTTTTCAAAACATCTTTTTAAAACCTTTATTTTTCCCCAACTTCATAATCTCCTAAAATAGCCTACATTGCCTCATGATTCACAGAATCAACTGATTTTGCTAAACCACAAAGCCATTCTTTATTTTCTCTTAAAACAGCTTCTATTATTTATTTTAATGAATATTTCCTTCAATGGTTTCACCTTTACTCCTTATTACCCTTCATTTACCAATTGCATCAAGACAAAGTACAGTTGTGTAAGTTATCTTACAATAACAGTACAAGTTTGAATAGATCATTGTTGCAGTTGCTCAAGCTATGTGGGTTACATCCTTCCATGGGTATGAGAACCAGACAGGATCCAAACCTTTAGAGCACCTGCCATGTGCCCTAACTACTAAAGACCTCAAAGAGAGACGTATAGAATCAGTGGTTAAGAGTATCAAACCTTTAGAGGTTTCTTTCCTCAGAGCAATGGAAGCTAGAGACTTTTCAATTAGGTACATGCTAGGAAAAAAAGGTAAATAAAAATATCCACACTCTGCAGATAGACAACACAAAAAAGGGGGGATGGAACGAAGGTGTCCCTACTGCAACAGTGATCTATTCAAACATCAGATGCTATGGTAAGTTAACTTACACAACTGTGTTATGTTTACTATTAGATCACTGTTGCAGTATCCTAAACTATATGGGTGGACTACCAGAGCTTAGAAAGAAAGGGAGGGGGAAGAGTCAGAGTCCGAAAGCCGCTTGAGAATAGTTCTAGTAAAACCTGCTCTGGACCTGATTAATAAATCTACACTGAAATGTTTTCTAAAAGTATGCAAAGAGGACCAAGTTGCTACCATTAAATACCTTTTACAGTCCATCCCTTTCCAAAAAGCCATAGAAGAAGCCAAGGGAATGGGTCCCTAACCTTCCCTGGAAGTGACATGAAAGAAACAGAAACAACAACTTGAGACAACCATTTGAAAATTGTCTGTTGCATTGTCTATTTTTCTTATCTTCACATGAAATAAACAGCTGAAGTTAAACTCCTGACAATTTTAGTCCTGTTAACATCATGCTGGAATTGCCTGCGGATGCCCAGAGTATGTAAAATCCTTCCCTTATTTTTTGGATATGGAAAACAAATCATGATGATGACTGTCTTGTTCTCCAAACTATCCAATTCTTATGAAAAAATGTGACATTGTTAACTCACCACAACAGCTTGCAACTCAGGTCCTCTGCTTGCAGATGTCACAGCAATAAAATAACACTGTTTCCCAAGTTAAGAACTACAATCCAGCTTGGTCAGCTGGTTCAAATGGAAAAAGTGCACGTTTCTCTACGAAAAAATTGAGATCCCAAAAAGGAGCCATTTGTTTTCTAGGTGAATGGATATGCAGAACCCCCTTCAAAAACTGACTCAAAACTGAGAAGAAAGGGGATCTATCTACAAGCAGATAAGAAGACATGGCCAAGAAGTGAATCTTGACAAAAGAGTAAGACCAGATAATAATAACTCACACAAATACTGAAGAACTAGAGACATCTGAGCTTTAAAAAGGATCCTGGTTCTTACTTTGGCACCAACTATAAAATCTTTTCCTCTCACCCATGTACGATTTGCTAGTAACAGGTTTTGTAGCATCCTTTAATACCTATTTCAAGTCCTCAGAAAATATGTGCCTAAAAGTTATTAAAACTCTACCATCCAAGCAGGCAGTTGAAGAATTTGAAGTTTGGGGTGTATCAAACCCTGTCTTGTGTGATTAAGTCCATTCAGAGAGAAAGTTTGTAGGCACTGCCCTTGGACATTTTTAAAAGAAGGGAGAGTCATCTGTTGCCTGGGCCAAAAGGGACTCACCACAATATTTCAGGAGCACTCCTGAATCTTTAGAATGACCCTGGTTATCAGTGGAAAGGCATACAAGAACATTCCAGACTACAGTAATGGCAAGGCATCTAACTTTCAGCACTGCTTGCAAGAAATCCTGGAGCAGAATTTCTTAAACTGTCTACAGTGAATGGAGGCAAACATACCTATATGGGGAGTTCCCCATAGTTGGCTGAATTCCTGGAAGACCCCTCAGACGGAGTTTCCATTTATGAGGGTCTATCCAAGTCTTGCTTAGCTTGTTTACAATAATATTTTGTTCTGATGGAATGTAGGTGGTCTGAAGAGATGGACGGCACTGTGTTGCTAGTTTCCAGGCTACCATAGTTAGTCTGCAAAGAAGGTATGATCTGGTTTGTCCCAGTTTATATACTACATCACTGTGGCATTCTCTGTGATTACTAACAGAAGGCCTTGTGTCCAAAGATGGTTTAGAGATTTTTTAAAATTTATTATTGTTATAATGTCTTTGACATTTATGTCTTTTATTTTATCCCAGCTGTTCCTTTGACCCTGAACTTTCACTCCCTTGGAAACAGCACGCAAAGCAAATTTAAGGCATCTGTGGTTGTAGACTGAGAAGTACCTGGAAGGGAAAAGGTAAGACCTGGGTTGAGAGCTAAATGGTTCACTTGCCAAATTAACTCCCTTTTGACAAACCCCAATACTTGGATTGGAAAAAAAAGTGGGTGCCAGTGAGGAGTCCAAACAGATTTGAGGAACAGTACAATTTTTCTCATGTGAAGTCTGGCTAGAGGAATCATGAGAACTGTAGAAGCTGTGAAAACGGTGAAGTCAGCGACTATTTGGAGATAATCAGAAATGGTTAAACTTTAATTCTAATTTAATTGGTTTTACACTGAAGAAGGTTGTGTAGTATTGACCAGCCGAAACCGGTCTGTTTTTCCTTTGCTGTTTCAATAAATGGATTTATTGCTCAGGATCCAGTCTGCTGGCTTTTTTTTCTATTTTTTAAACTTTAATTCTACTATGTCCTAAGTAAGAAAAGCCCTCATGAAGGATATATCCAGAAGGCAACACAGAAACACTATCCTTTGAGAAGGAACGAGGGAAGATTTCTGAATGTTTATCTACAGCCCCAGACTAATGTAGATGTCCTTTACCTTGGCAAGCAATTCTTAATATTTAAAAAAAAAAAAAAAAGTCTGAAAATATAAGATAATCTAAATAGGGAAGGAGGTGGATGCTTTGCAACGTGAAATGAGCTATTACTAATGCCACACACTTCATACACACACTTCAGCTGTGACTAGCCCAAAGTTTAAGATAGAGAAAGTACAGTTCTGTGTACTTACCATAAATGTAGATTTCCGAGTGTATTCACTGTTGCAGTCATCACATTTAGGTTATCTGCTTGCAGGTAGCCCTGAGTTGGCCTGATTATGAAAGTCTTGGGTCCTGCATCGGTTGCTGTCTCATCTTCCATGACGTCAGGTAGTCAGGGGTATAAGGCATGCAGCCGACACCATTACATCAGTTTTTCTTGTCCCAGATGTCAGGTGCCCCCATAAAGGGAAGCAATTATATACAAGGTTACACCTCCAACAAAAAGCAAATACACCAGAAAGCTTTAAGCTTAGTAAACAAGAATAGAGGTACAGTCAACAGAAGTCAGGGGGCTGGAGAGAGGGTAACCAGGACTGCAACAGTGAATACACTCAAACATCTACATTTCTGGTAAGTGTACACAACTGTACTATGTTCTTTGTGTTTCACTGTTGCAGTCATCATATTTGGGTAGATTCCCAAAGCTAAGGAAGGGAGGAGGCAATTAGATAGCATTAGGACTAGCTATAAGGCCCTGCAAGACTGAAGTGGCAAAGCCAGCTCTGGATTTAGACAAAATTGGCAAGTGGTCATGATTGGTGAAGGTATGTACAGAACTCAGGTAGCAGCTTCTAGGATGTCCCTGGTACGGACACCTCTGAGAAAGGCTGTAGAAGTAGATGCAGCCCTGGTGGAATGAGGTCTTATATCCCCTGTGGGGTAGGTTTCCATGGTGCTTATAGCAGAAATGAAGGCAATGGCCTATCCACTTAGAAATGGTTTGCTTTGAAATGGCCTTACTCTCTGCCCCTGCAGCAAATGCAACCAGCAGCTGTTCAGATTTCCTGAGAGGCTTAGTCCTGTCCAAGTAAAATCTAAGTTGTCTGTGCACGTCCAAGGAGTGCAGTATTCGTTCCCCTTTGTTCTGTGGGTTAGAAAAGAAGGTTGACAAATGAATGGACTGATTAAGGGCCACACTGGATACCACCTTGGGCATAAAGGAAGGATTGGTCCTGAGGGACACCCTGTCCACGTGAAAGATGATGAAAAGCTCCACTGCCATGAGGGCCTGTAATTAAGACACCCTTCTTGCTGAAGTGATGGCTAGAAGGAAGGCTGTTTTCCAAGAAAGGAATTTAAACTTTGGATTTGCAGCTGGCTCAAAGGGAGGTAGAGTGAGCTTTTCCAACACAAAGTTAAGGTCCCAGGCTGGAGTAGGGGCTGTCCTAGGTGGTCTTAAGTTTTTGGCCCCTCTGAGGAACTGCTTCAGCAGTGGATGAGAGAAGAGGGGTGTCTCTGTATTATAATGTGCTGAAATGGCCAAGGCATGAATTTTGATGGAAGAAAAGGAAAGGCCCTTGTGAAGCATCTCGGTTAAGTATTGAAGAATGTGCGGTAAATTGGGCACTGTTGTGCCCATTCCCTGAGTTTGGCTCCAGGAACAGAATCTTTTCCATTTTTCAACATAGGATTTTCTAGTACTAGGCCTCCTTGCCTCCAGAATGACATCCATCACTTGCTTACTGAGGGATGGTAACAGAGAGATCAGGTAATTAGCCAGGCTGCAAGGTTCAGGGTTTGAAGCTGTGGGTGCAGAATCTGGCCCTCCTGCTGGGACAGCAGGGCAGGGGTCTGAGGCAGGTGCCATGGTTCTAGCAGTGACACATTGCACAAGAGGGGGTACCAGTGTTGGCGTGGCCAGTCTGGTGCAATCAGAGTTGTCCTGGGTTTGCCCTGTTTGATCTTTAGTAGCACTTTGGAGAAGAGAGGCAGAGGGGGAAGGACAGGGCATCCACTTTCCAAGCTTGTCTGTGGAGAGTCCTTGTGCAGAATTTGTCCAATTAGTAGTTCTGAGGGGAGGCAAACAGGTCTATCTCTGGGCTCTCCCATTTGTTTCTCAAAATGTTGAATATCTTTGGTTCCAGTTTCCACTCGTGTGGGTCCATGAGATTTCTGCTTGGATCGTCTGCCAGTGTATTTAGCTTGCCTGGCAGGAACTGAGCTTGTAGGCGCACTTGGTAGCTCAAGGCTGTGTTCCACAGTGCCATGGCTAGTCCGTAGAGAAGGTATGAGTGGGTTCTCCCCTGCTTGTTTATGTACCACATAATAGTGGTGTTGTCCGTCTTTAATTATCCTGGAAAAATGTGGTCCTTGAAGGCTATCAGAGCATTCTGTACAGCTACTATTTCTTTTTGATTGATATGCAGGTGCATTTGACTAGAGTTCCATTTGCCCTGAATGCACTGCCAAGTGAGCCCCCCATGCATAGTCTGATGCGGCTGTTGTTAGGGTTTGGGCAGCAGGGGGTAGAGTGAATGGCAGTCCTATGTTGTGGTGGCAGGCCTCTGCCCACCAAAGGAACTCTGTCTTTAGACAAGGTATGATAGGAATCACTGATTCTAGGTCCTGAGAAAGTTGACACTATAGGCTTTTTAGACACTATTGTAGTTTCCTTATATGCAGTCTTGCATATGGAATTCGTAGAATGCAAGAGGCCATGAACCCCAGGGCTCGCAGTATTTTCCTTGCATATAGCTGGGTCTTTGTGGCCAGTAGTTTGAAGTAGGCTGTCAAACTTGTTTCGCTGGCCTGAGGTAGGCCCATCTGGGAAGTTGTATTCAAGCTTGCTCCCAGGAATACAATTTGTTGGCAGGGTACTAGATGCAATTTCTTTTCATTTCTGGTGTATCCCAGAGAAGTTAGTAATGTCTTTACAAATCACAAAAAACAAAGCACCTTGTAAAAACACCAACTGGTAGTCCAAAGAAATCAGGATACAAGGATTACGAACCAAGTGCTGAACGAAAGTTTGTTTTATTCTTAAGCTTCACCAGAACAGCGTTAAAACCAGAACCGTTAAAAGACCGAGATTTACAGGATTATAATAATGGGCAGGCATACAAAGTGTATGGCAAGACTAGGTGGTCGCGAGACCAAAATTTTAATAATAATAATATTAACAACGAACAGGACAATGTTTTCAATGAAGATTTTGATGACCAGGGCCCAAGAAGAAGTGAAAGGTTGGCGCAGAAGCTCAATCAGCAGCCAAACCAACCTAACCTAGGTCAACAGAATTTTCAGTTCGGTCAGATATACAATATATTGGATGTGCTCTGTGTTTTTAACGCTGTTCTGGTGAAGCTTAAGAATAAAACAAACTTTCGTTCAGCACTTGGTTCGTAATCCTTGTATCCTGATTTCTTTGGACTACCAGTTGGTGTTTTTACAAGGTGCTTTGTTTTTTGTGATTTGGTTGCGTCAATACAGGATCCATGGCAGAGCGAACGGCTAGTACTGAATTCTGTGATACACCAGAGATTCTTTTGGGCAATGAGGAAGGAGCCGATGACGTCCCAGTTACGAGACGGGAGTTCAAGCAGGTGATGTGCCTGCTTTCACAACTAACAGGTCTGTTGACGAACAAAGATTCGCAATGTGGTAACGACATACCGGCTAACCAGGAGCAGTTTTTAGCAGCTTGTGACACCGCTCCTGAAAGACCTGTAACTCCGCTTACAGAAAACGCCGAAGCAGGAAGAATCACTAACACGAACACTGGGAACATACAACAAGTGAGGAGTAAGCAAGGAGTTAATTACACTACTATTTTTGGGACTGAGAGAGATTTCAACTTTAACAGATGGACTAGTAAGAGTTTCTCTTTTGGTCAAGGTATGACACAGACTTGCGACAATGTAAATAGCAATTTAGAGTCGAAACTTAAAGACTTTAACAACAAACTGTATTCTTACAAAGCAACTAAACTTGAAATAGACTACCTGTCTGAATGTGTAAAAGTAAAGAGAGTCCCTAAGGGACTACGCATAGTAAAATTTCCCAACAATGCCATGCCTGGCACAGAATTGTAGAGAATTGACATCCTTGTTCAATAGAACGGGGCTTGAAATGTTAGAGCTGATGATTAAAGATTATGAGGCCAAAGCTTCAGCATTGTTGGGAGAAGTTAACACTCTGAACAACAGTATTGTCAAGGATGTGATGTTTAGTAGTATAAAAAAAGATTATGAAAGCACATTTAATGAAATACACAATCACTGTGTTAGAATTGTGAATAGAAAAATAAAAAAGTTAGACCGAGATTTACAGGATTATAATAATGGGCAGGCATACAAAGTGTATGGCAAGACTAGGTGGTCGCGAGACCAAAATTTTAATAATAATAATATTAACAACGAACAGGACAATGTTTTCAATGAAGGTTTTGATGACCAGGGCCCAAGAAGAAGTGAAAGGTTGGCGCAGAAGCTCAATCAGCAGCCAAACCAACCTAACCTAGGTCAACAGAATTTTCAGTTTGGTCAGATATACAATATATTGGATGTGCTCTGTGTTTTTAACGCTGTTCTGGTGAAGCTTAAGAATAAAACAAACTTTCGTTCAGCACTTGGTTCGTAATCCTTGTATCCTGATTTCTTTGGAATGTCTTTACAAATGCCAGATGATTTAATAGTATGTCCTGGCTTTCCGCCCGAATTAGACAATCGTCCAGGTATGGGTATATTTGAATATTTCTTTGCCTGAAAAATGCAATGACTGGAGCTAGGCACTTTGTGAACACCCTGGGTGCGGTAAATAAGCCAAAGGGCAGTGCACACAAAGTACAGTTTTGTACCTACCATAAATGTAGATATTCGAGTGTTCATACTGCTGCAGTCATCACACTTGGGTTATCCTGCCATCAGGCTTTCCCGCAGTCAGCCAGAGTTATAAAAGTCTTGGTCCGGCGTCGGTTGCTGTCACTTCTTCCCTGACGTCAGTGCGCCAGGGGTATACAAGATGCAGACAACTCCATTTCCTTCAGTTTTTCTTGCCCCAGACGTCAGGTGCCCTCAATACGTAGGCAATACATATTGCTAATGAAAAATATATATATGAAATAAAAGCAATAACTTCAGTTACAAGCAAATACACCACAAAGGTTGTATAGGATAGAAAGGTATGGATAAGTCCAGCTAGTTCAGAGGGGATGGAGGGAGGGTAACCTGGACTGCAGCAGTGTGAACACTCTAACATCTACATTTATGGTAGGTACAAAACTGTGCTATGTTCATCGTGTTACACTGCTGCAGTCATTACACTTGGGTAGAATCCCAAAGCTAAGGTTGGGTGGCTGGTCTATAAAGAGTTAGGATTGGCTATGAGACCCTGCAGAACTGCAGTGGCAAATCCTGCTCTGGATTTAGAGTAAAGAGGCAGGTGGTAGTGCTTGGTAAATGTGTGCACTGAACTCCAAGTTGCAGCCTCCAAAATTTCCTTGGTAGGTACTCCTCTGAGAAAGGCTGTTGAAGTGGCTGTTGCCCTGGTGGAATGTGGTCTAATGGTATTTGGAACTGATTTTCCATGCTGTGTGTAGCAGTAACGTATACAGTGTCCTATCCATTTGGAAATAGTCTGCTTTGAGATAGCCTTGCCCTGTGATCCTGCAGCATATGCTGCAAACAGTTGCTCAGTTTTCCTGAAAGTTTTTGTTTTGTCCAAGTACAAGCGTAGCTGCCTGTGTATGTCCAAAGAATGCAGAAGTTTCTCCCCTTTATTCTGGGGGTTTGGATAAAAAGTTGGCAAATGGATGGTTTGGTTTAGAGCCACACTAGATATCACCTTTGGCATAAAGGTAGGGTTTGTTCTTAAAGAAACCCTGTCCTGATGAAAAATTATAAAAGGTTCCACTGCCATTAATGCCTGTAGCTCTAAGACTCTTCGTGCTGAAGTTACTGCCAGGAGCAGAGCTGTTTTCCATGATAAAAATTTTAGATCAGCTGTATTGGCTGGCTCAAAAGGTGGTAGGGTCAGTTTTTCCAAAATGAAATTGAGGTCCCAAGTAGATGTTGGTGCTCTCCGAGGTGGTCTTATGTTTTTAGCCCCTCTGAGGTACTGCTTTAGCAAGGGATGAGAGAATAAAGGATAATCCGTGTTGTAATGTGCTGAAATGGCAGAGGCGTGGAAGTTAATTGATGAAAAAGATAGGCCTCTGTCCAGCATCTCAGTTAAGTATTGTAAAATCTGAGGAATGTTTGGAACAAGAGGGTCAAGGCTTTGAGCCTGGTTCCAGGCACAGAATCTCTTCCATTTTTCTGAGTAAGCTTTCCTGGTGCCTCCTGGCCTCCAAAATGACATCCATAACAGCTTTAGAGGGAGGTGTTGCCTGTTTGACTAATGTATCTGCCATGCAGCCAGGTTTGGGTTTTGAGCTGACCGTGCAGGATCTGATTGTTTTGTTGAGTCAGGTGTGGAATTTGGAGCGAAATCCATGGTGGGCCTTGAGCCAAATTCCTTAAGATAGGGTACCAGTGCTGGCGTGGCCAGTCTGGAATCAGGATCATCTGTGTTTTTTCTTGTCTGGCTTTTAGGAGTACCTTTGAAAGGAGAGGCAGTGGTGGGAAGGCATAAACTTTTAGGTTTTTCCAGCCGAACAAAAGAGCATCCACTTTCCGTGCTTGTTTGTGATAAGTCCTTGTGCAGAATTTTTGAAGTTGGCAATTCAGTGGGGAGGCAAAAAGATCTATGTCTGGGCATCCCCATTTTTGCATGATTACCATGCTGAAGATTTGTGGATTCAATTTCCATTTGTGAGGGTCCATGATATTTCTGCTTAGATCGTCTGCCAGAGTATTTTTCTTTCCTGGCAGGAATTGTGCTTGCAGGTGAACTTGATACGTTAGAGCTGTGTTCCACAAGGTCATGGCTTGCCTGCATAGGGGATAAGAATGAGTGCCCCCTTGCTTGTTTATGCACTACATTATTGTGGTGTTGTCTGTCTTTAGTAATAATTGTCCCGGAAGCAGCAGGTCCTTGAAAACTGTTAGGGCATTTTGAACAGCCAACACTTCTTTTTGAGTGATGTGAAGATGCATCTTGTCTGTGTTCCACTTGCCCTGAATGCATTTTCCTGCCATGTGTGCTCCCCAGGTGTAATCCAAAGCATCTGTTGTTAGAGTTTGCCTGGCTGTGGGTTGGGTGAAAGGCTGACCCTTGTTTAGGTGACATGCCTGTGCCCACCATCGAAATTCCTGTTGTAGGCAGGGAATCATTGGTATTACTGCTTCTAAACTGTGAGAGCGTTGAGTCCAAACACTTTTTAGATACCATTGTAATTTCCTCATATGCAGTCTGGCATATGATATTAGTAGTATGCAGGATGCCATGAATCCCAGGGCCTACAGAATTTTTCTTGCAGGGAGATGGGACTTTTCTGCCAGTATTTGAAAATATTGAGTTAGTTGAACTTGTTTGTCTGGCGTGAGGCAAGCCATCTGGGCTGTTGTATTTAAGCTGGCACCCAGGAATATAATCTGTTGCGAGGGCACTAGTTTTTACTTCTTTTCGTTTACTGTGTACCCTAGAGAAATTAGCAACCTTTTTACAAATGCCAGATGCTGTAGAAGAATGTCCTTTGTCTCTGCTTGAATGAGGCAGTCGTCCAGATATGGATATATTTGAATTCATTTTTGTCTGCAAAATGCAATTACTGGTGCCAGGCACTTTGTGAAGACCCTGGGCGCAGTAGATAAGCCAAAGGGCAGTGCAGAGAATTGGTAGTGCATTGTACCAGCTTTGAATCTAAGGTATTGTCTACAATTTTGTCTGATAGGGACATGTAGGTATCCCTCTTTGAGGTCCAGGGTAACAAGCCAAGCCTTCTTGCCCAGCATGGGTAGAAGCTGTTGTAATGTCAACATTTTGAATTTTGGAATATCCAGGTAAGTATTCAGAACTGAAAGGTCTAGTATGGGCCTCCAAGCCTTGTCCTTTCTGGGTACCAGAAAGAGTCTTGAGTAAAATCCTTGTCCTTGTTCCTGTTGTGGTACTTTTTGAATAACTCTAATATCCATGAGGGCTGTAATTTGTTTTTGTGCCTCTGCCCATTGATTTTGTGGCAGGTCTGGCATTCCTTTTAGCCTTGGTAAAGTATGAAAGTGGAACCTGTAACCTTGAGTCACAATATTCAGAACCCATTTGTCCTGGGTGATTGTTTGCCAGTTTTGAGAAAAAAGTGCTAGTTTTCCCCCTAAGGGGGCTTTCAAAAGGGACGTGCTTGGCGTACGAATGGGAAAGTCACTGTGACTGTTTGGTGTAAGGCTGAGACTTGTCCTCACCTCCTTTTGGAGTTGATGTGCCCCACTGTCGTTGTCTGTTTGAGCCTTGGGGTTGAGATCTGCCTGTTGGGCATCTGTATCTGCCTCTCTGTGGTCTGTCTGACACTGGAAAGGACCAATTCTTTGTTGGCCGATTTCTGCTAAACCGAGGTGGCTGTACCTGTAAGAAATCCTTGACTGTTTGCATAGATTTAGCTTTATCCTCCATTTTCTTTAACACATCTTCTGCCTTAACACCAAACAAGGTATCATGTTGTAAAGGAGCATCCAATAATTTTGCCTTAGCATGATCCGGTAAACTCTGTTCTTTTAACCAAGCATGTCTTCGAATCACAGTACCTGTAACTGTGGCTCTACAAGAAGCCTCTAAAGAATCAGAACCACATTGCAGAGTATGTTTTCCCACCTGTTCAACTGCATGCAATAAATCATGCATTTCTTTACAATCAGGAACTTCTGAGCTTGCGAGCATTTTCTGTTTTAACTGAGCCATTAAATATTGTTGGTACTTAAGCATGTGAAACTGACAATTTAAAGCTCTTACTGCTAAAGTTGCAGAAGTGTATACTTTCTTCCCCCATCTATCCAAAGCTCTGGTATCTCTGTCAGAGGGTACTGGATTTTTTGCAATGGAAGCCTTAACCCCTTTTGGACCCTGGGAAATAGTTTCTGGATCAGCAGAAGGGTTTTTGTAAAGAAACTTGTGAGAGTCAGGGACTCTATAATACCTGTCTGGCTTGGCTGGAGCAGGGGGCAAAGGATCAGAAGATAAGCTAGATTCAGAGAACACATCATCCACAATGTCTAGCACACAGGCGGAATATCCAGCGGCCTGTGTTGAGGCAATAAAAGGAAATCCCTGAGCCTTTTCTTGGATTCGGAGTAATCCTGACTTTCCCAATGGAAATGCTCCCTCATGGTATGCAAAGTTTCCCCAAAAGAGTAATCCTCAGGAAGAGAGGCTGAAGGGATAGATTCCTCAGCATCAGAGTCCTCAGAGGGGGGTAGAGAGTATCCCTGGTCTGAAGAGGAATCAGAGGAAATGGAAACCTGATCAGAGGAATCAGTCTGTATCCTGCCTATGCCTTTTCTCAGGAGGGGGATGGGAACCCCTGATTAGAGTAATGAGGTCTTCGGCCATTTTAAGCATCTGTTTCTTAGGCATGGAGGACTGTCCAGGAAAATGCTGTACTTGTTTCTTTGTCTTTAATGGTACCGTTGTCTTGGCTGTTGTTTTAATGGTAAGTTGTGAAGGTCTGAAAACACCCTCAGAAGCAGATGCTTGCTCAGCGGCTCTGGACCCATCTGAGGGATTAGTTTCCGTAGGCCCAATACCTTGAGTTTCCAAAGGCCTAGTTGTCTCCACGTGGGAGTTGGAAGCAGCCTGTGGCTCTGAGGTAGCGGGTGTCAGGGGCTGCGAAAGCGCCTCACTGAGAACCGGCAACTGGCCTAGAAGAGGTTTCGTCGTCAGTTTTGGACCTCGGATGCCCTGTCTTTATCCTTGTCTTTGTGTTTTTTCGGTATTGAGGTCGTCGGTTGATCCGACAGCATAGTGTAATTGAACCTTCGGCCGAAGTAGTGCAAAGCAAAATCAAAATGTCTTTTTATAGTGCGTTTGTTGAATCTAGCACAAAAGCGACAACTAGTGACGTCGTGATCAGGGCCTAGGCATGGAATACAGTAAGAGTGGAAGTCCTTATGAGGTATTTGCTTTTCACAAGAAATACAATTATTAACTTTTTCTGACATCGGTCTGAGGCAAGAAAAAAGTTTCCCCAATGGGCTACTTAGCTTTATTGAAGACTTCGGATCTGAAATTTGACTTCGAAAATCTCAGGAGTCGGCCAACCGGCACTTGCGAACTGCTTCTGCTTTGAACACCGCGCAGCAAAAAAGACTGAAGGAAATGGCGTCAACTACATCTTATATACCCCTGGCGCACTGACGTCAGGGAAGAAGCGACAGCAACCAACGCCGGACCAAGACTTTGGAACTCTGGCCGACTGCGGGACCGCCTGATGGCAGGATAACCCAAGTGTAATGACTGCAGCAGTGTAACACGATGAACATCTGATGGTGCATGTAGCCTGCTCTGAAGCGTAGGTATCTTCTGCAAGACTGGGATGTGCAGGTAGGCTTCCTTTAAATCCAGTGTTGCCAACCAGGCATTTTGCCTAACATGGGAAGCAGCTGATGAAGAGTTAGCATTCTGAATTTTGGGATTACCAAAAAGGTGTTTAGGATAGACAGGTCCAGGACAGGATGCCAGGAATTATCTTTTCTGGGAACCAGGAAAAGTTGTGTAAAAACCCTGGCCCAATTCTTCTTCTGGGACAAGTTGAATAGCCCTGATGCATAGAAGAGAGAGAACCTGGTTTTGAGCTTCTGCCCACTGATTTAGGGGTAGGTCTGGCCAACTGTTTGGGGTTGGTAAGGAGTGGAAGTGGAATCTGTATCCTTGGGAAACTATATTTAAAACCCATTTGTCTTGGGTAATGAGCTCCCAGTTTTTTGCATGCAGGGCTATCTTTCCCCCTAAAGGAACAGTCAGTTGGGTAGGGCTTGTAAGATTTAAAGTCAAGTCATTGTGACAGTTTACCATAGGGGGGTGTCTTACTACTACCAGCTTTGAAAGTGGGAGCCCCCCACTGCTTAGGCCTTTGAGACTGAAGCCTGGGTGGTCTGCTGGTTCTGGGTTTGGACTGAGAAGGCCTGAAATAGGCAGGAAAGGACCAATTCTTAGAAGGCCAGTGCCTACTAAATCTGGGAGGCTGTACTTGCAGGATATCTTTAACAGTTTGCATAGATTTAGCTTTTCGCTCCATCTTTTTAAGTACTTCTGCTTGGTTGCCAAATAGGAGGTCTTGGTTTAAGGGAGCATCCAGTAATTTAGCTTTAATATGATCTGGTAAAGTTTGCTCCTTAAGCCAAGCATGTCTTCCAAGTACAGACCCAGTGACAGCAGCTCTGCCAGATGCCTCTAATGAATCAAAACCACATTGCAAAGTCTGTTTTCCACCTTGTTCAGCAGAATGCATTAAATCCTGTAATTCTTTATTTTCAGCACAGTCAGGAATCAACATAATTTTCTGTTTAAGCAATCCAATAATATACTGCTGATACTTTAACATATGAAACTGGCAGTTTAAGGCCCTAATGGCCAAAGTTGCAGAAGTGTAAACCTTCTTACCCCATCTGTCCAGGGCCCTGCTCTATCACAGGGGGTAAGGTTTTTGGCAGTAGTAGCCTTAATGCCTTTGGGTCCCTGTGAAATGGTCTCAGGATCTGCAGTAGGATTCTTAAAGAGGAACTTGAGAGAGAGTCAGGTACTCTGTAATACCAGTCAGGTTTTCTGGGAGCTGGGGGTAACGTTTCAGGGGCCAGGTTAGATTGCAAGAAGGCATCATCTACAATGTCCAGTACAGGAGGGAAAGCAAAAGGCCTGTGTTAAGGAAGGAGTAAGAATTCCCTAAGCCTCTTTTTGGAGTCAGAGTAATCCTGGCTTTCCCAGCGGACATGCTCCCTAAGAGTATGGAAAGTTTCACCAAAAGAGAAATCTTCTGGAGGGGAAGCAGAGGGAATGGAGTTTTCTGCATCAGAATCCTCAAAGGTAGATATGGGCAACTCTTCGTCATCAGAAAAAAACAGAAATTTCAGAATCCTGATCAGAAGGAAAATCAGTTCTAGGTATCTTAGAGGGAGAAGGGTGGCTTTCCCTGATTAGAGTAATAAGGTCTTCAGCCATTGTTATCATTTGTTCTTTATGCATAGGGGCCTGACCATGCGGTTTGGGCGTCAGTTTTCTAGTCGTGGATCGAGATTTAGGCCTTGAAGAAGAAGATGGCATCGGTTTAATATGCAAGTCAGTAGGCCTGAACACACCCTCAGAAGCCAGTGCCTGCACAGTGGCTCCGGACCCATCCAAGGTAGAGACATCCGCAGGTTCCACAGTCGAAGAAGCATCTCGCTACATACCGGACTCCCAATGGGTCTCAGTAGAGGCCTGCGAATCTGAAGTAGTGGGTACTGGGGCTGCGAAAGCGCCTCACTGAGTACCGGTGAACTGGCGACTAGCTTAACAGAAGCGTTGTCGGCAGCTTTGAACCTATGTAGCCTGTCTTTATCTTTGTATTTTTTCAGAATGTCGGTAGTCTGGTGGCTTACCGAAGCCATTTCTAGATAATTGAACAGAGTACCAAAATATTTAGATGCGAAAATGAACAGACGACGAACAGTTCGAGGCTTGAATAAGGCACAAAACCAACAGCAAGAGATGTCGTGGTCTGGGCCTAAGCAAGGAATGCAGTACGAATGAAAATCTTTATGAGGTATTTGCTTACCAAGAACGTATAAAGCGAAGTTGAACCAAGAATATAACAGTCCACGGCACACAGGATCCGAGACCAAATAATCCAGAAGCAGGCAATGAAGTCAAATTCTTTTAATTTCACAAACAGCACATGTAGACAGTTCTTATTAGAACAGCAACACAAGTAAGCCAAGCGCTTTCACCCAGTGTATTACCAGGCTTTCTCAAGGCAAAAAACTTGCTTACCACAAGAAGTACAATTGTTAACTTTTACTGACATCGGTTTAGAATAAGAAAAAGTTTCCCCAACGGGGTACTTAGCTTTGTTGAAGACTTCGGACTTGAAACTCGAAAACGAAAATTTCAGGAGTCGGCCGACTGGCACTTGCGAACTGCTTCTGCTTCCGGCACCGCACGGCAAGAAAAACTGATGTAATGGCATCGACTGCATGCTTTATACCCCTGACTACCTGACATCATGGAAGATGAGACAGCAACTGACGCAGGACCCAAGACTTTGATAATCAGGCTGACTGAGGGCTACCTGCAAGCAGATAACCCAAATGTGATGACTGCATAACTGCAACAGTGAAACACAAAGAACATCTGGAAATGTAAGCCAGACACAGAAAATATTTTAAATCTAGAGTTGCCAACAAACTGTGAGGTGAGATGAGAAGTAAGAGAGACTGAAGAGAAAACATCTTGAACTCTGGGACTTTGATGAGAAGGTTTAGAAAAGAAAGGTCTAGAACTGGTCTGTACATTCAGTGGTGTATACTAGGCTAAAGACCACTAAGGCCTTTATAAGCCTAGCCATGCAACCCAAATGAGACCCACAAATTTGATTTATATAGGTGGTGATTTACTGACGGCCTCTGTCCATCAGATACATAGCAGCCAGACAGGGGCAAATTTCCTATTACTCCTCCATTAGTCCAAGTTGCACTTAAAAAGAGACAAGGATGGGGAGCCTGTTCCAGAAAATGGGAATTTTTTGATAAAAATCCCTCTCTTTCCAATATGTCCTATTTATGCTGCAAGCAACATTTATGTCTTTTAATCTAGCAGTTCTGATGCTGTTTTTTTGCTGATATGCAAAAGGATCATCAAAACAGTATCCAGGAATGTACTTTGTGCCAGGCAAAGATCACCTCTCAGAAGTCTGTATGACAGAGTAAAGAGACAAGGCTTTGAGGTGATAAACTTAAGACAGTGACTTTACTCCCTGTATTCTTTTTGTAAAAAAAACTTTTTGTGGACATTAAGGTTGCTGCATTTGTCTGGTCAAGTACATACCGAAGAGGGTATTATACCCTATGGTGGGTCTGATGAGGGCGGAGTACAGTGGTAGGATAACCTCTCTGGACCTAGATGCCTTGCTCTTGCTTACAAGTTGAGCAACATAGAAAGATTTTCTTACTACCTTGGACACACACTGGACAAAGTGAAGGTTACTATCTACATGAGCTCCCAGTTCCATGTAGTAAATCAGCTTTTAAGGGTGTTTTATTGATAACAGTCACCTGGGCTGGTAGACTTCCCAAAAGGTATTATAATGCACTTCTTGGTAATGAGTTTTAAGCCATGGCTTTGGCACCAGGTGTTTATCTGTATTAGACCTTCCTGAAGAGTGTTCTCATCTTGGGAGCATTCAATAATTGCTCCTAGTTTGCAATCATCTGCGAACCTGGTTCAGCCAAAGGCCTTTGACATTGGCTTTGACATCTAAGAAGTAGATGCCAAAGAGGATTGGACCCAACACAGAGCCCTAGGGGACTCCACTGGTTATCAGCCTCTTTGTGGCTGTGGCTTCACAGATTATAACCTTCTGGGTCCCCATCAGTGAGCTAACTAGCCATCCAGCATATTACAAATGGGCTTATACCTAGCTCCATAAGTTTGATGACAATGCCTGAGTGGGCTATTGTATCAAATGCTTTTGCCATACCTAGGTAGGCTGTATGTATTGTTTTCCCCTCATTCAATGCATTACTGACTTGTTCAAAGAAGTTCACAAGATTCAGTATGCATACCCTTCCTCTGACGAAGCTAAATTGGGATGGATCCGGTGTCTGGAGGACTCCTACATCCTTGTTGATAATTTCCTTATTAATTTTTTGCATGGCTTTGCAAATAAGACTAGTCAGACTAATGGGTCTGTAGCTTCCAAGATCTGTTGAAGGTTGTCCCTTATGAGGGGGTATAACCATTATAGTCCTCCATTCATATGGCACAAAGTCTGTTTAAGGACTACAGTTAAATAATGACTACAAGTGTCCTGGTAAGTCATATTATAGACTACTCAGGAGGCATCCTAGGATGTTATCGGGGCCCATTTAGGCCGTGTTTTTGGCTTTAGTGAGTGCAGCCAGTACCTGCTCCTAAGTTATAGCTGGAGGGTTTATGGTTCAGGGTATTTTTGAGGGAATGGTTGGGAGTGAAAGGGGGAGTAAAGCTGGAACTGAATTTGTCCACTAACATGTTTGCTAGATCGCCAGACTCAAATGTGGCACCATTAACCAACCACCTGTTCAGCAAATTGCTTGTGTGCTGCCCTTGAGGTTTCTGACATAGCTGTAGAAGGCCTTATGCTTATCTTTCACTTGGGAGGATATCTTAACCTCAAAGTTTGCTTTGATTGAACTAATTACCCCTCTTTACTTGCCTAATTACTTTGATGAGAGAGTTCCTATTTTTATTCACATTACCCTTCCTGATTTCTGGCATTATTTTTTTTTCCTTTTGTTGCATGTCCTGTTTAATTTGGAATGCCACCAGGGTGGTTTGTTTCTAAGGCTACAGCAGCCTGGTTGTACAGAGTTTCTGAATGCAATTCATCATAAGCTGCTGTGGTCCCCTGGGTTTGAAGGGGCACTGAATTTTGACAATTCATCACTTAATAAAAGGTAATTTCCCTTAGAATAGTTCCTGACTGTTACTGGTTTTAATGGTATTATGGAGCCAGTTTTGAAGTGGATAGCTTTATGGTAAAGACCTTACCAGAAGGATGAGACATTGTGTGTGTGTGTGTGTGTGTGTGTGTGTGTGTGTGTGTGTGTGTGTGTGTGTGTGTGTGTGTGTGTGTGTGGGTGGGTGGGGGGGGGTTGGGGGGCAGCATTCTCCCATATTTGTAAGCATGAGTGTTTGTGTTTACGAAGTCCACAAATCTCTGTGCCTGTACATTTGAGGCTGTGTAGGATTCCCAAGCTATGGAGTGGTAATTAAAGTCTCCCATGAGTAGGGTGCTAGGTTGGACGGTAAGTATTTCCAGTACATCCAAGTATGCACTGTGAGCTTCTTGGGACATGGAAGGTAACCTACAGCTGGCTAGGATATGGTACAGGATTTTGTCTATGATTACCTGCACATGGTGGAACTCCAGCACATCATCCTGTATGACATTGAGACACCTCCTCCTTTTGCCCTTTTCTGTGCAGGTACTGTTCTAAAGGAGTGGAAGGCACCCGTAACATTGCACTGCCGGGGTACTCTCTGCCACTTTAAACAATGTCTCTGTAACTGTAAAGATGTCTATATTCCAGTGTGAGGAGGGCCTGGACAGAGTATTGTGTTTTGTTTAGGCTCCTGGCATTGAGCATAACACCTTGAGGTTCAGCTGAATTGATTTTATGTCGGTAGGTCAATTTTGCACTGCCTAAAAAAAAGGATAAAAGTTTTTGCCAGTATTCGAAAGTCTAAGGGTGAGAGCTGTAGACAATCCTTGCAAAACAAAGTGGTCCATTAACCATGTCATCCCATGATGACAAATACTGGATCCCCTTAGAATTGTCAGAAAGACAGCCATGCGTTGAAAACAATCATTTTTTCTCATACTGTGACATCATCCTCAGTGATGGTAATGTCTTACTCATTGCTAGGCTTATACCAAACTGAGACACTCTGAAAGCTCCATAATGTCTTCATATAGTCCAGGGAGGTACATCTCAGGTCATTTACACCTACATGGACTATGAGGGAATCATACTGGTACCTGTGGGATAATGACTTGAGTGCATGCATGATTTGGCAGTTTTTCTTGCTCCAGATAAACAAAAGTTATCTTCTCCTTGTTCAGCCTAATTAGAAAGGCATCAGTATATCTCACAATGGAGTCCCCTATGATGAGAGCTCAGCGAAATGTTTGCTTGACTTAGGGGCTTAGTGTTTGGGGCTCCACTGAGAGTGACAGTATGTGTGTTGTTAGGTGTTATTTCTGAGTGCCTTTGGATTTACATTGGCACGGCTTTGACAATGGGTGATCTAAGCAATCTTTGTTGTTTAGAAAGATTGCTTTTAAGTGCCTCAGCATATCTTAGTCAAATGAGTGCTGTGTACTGTGCGAGGTGAGTGTTGTGTGCAAGGTTTCAACAACCTGATGTGCACTTGTGTGGAGAGTTTAACCTCCACTGTTATTGTGTAAGTACACCTCTTGCAACATATCTGCTTCTTTAAGGATTAAGCAGTTGTCAGCAAACATGAGACAATTTCTACATTGTCTTAAGAAGCCAATATCCACCAAGGTGGCTACAGAGAAGTTATGAAATTGCATATTCATACTGTCCAGTCCTTTGATATGTGAGCTACAAGGGGGTGGTATACTGGGGTTAAAAGGCTATTAAGGGTGCTTCATCAGAGCAGATTGTCCTACAGTACTAAATTCTAATAACTTTAATGTTTACACAATACTGACTTCAACTAAATCCATATGTATTACTCCTTGACTTCCAACTGACTTCTTTAAGCTTGCTGGTGCACTCAATATTTGCACTATACTGTGGCTTTACAGGGTACACTTTTATGAACTGTTCTTTCTAGGCGTTTGCTGCTGTGCAGGGCACTGCTAAACCATGCAAACATACAAGTTATATAGTCCAGTCAAACATCTCCTCCCACAAGATGAATAAATCGAGTCATTCTAATGCAAAAACAAAGTAGAAGAGACCCACAAGTGCAATGCTACAACCAATTAAACAATGAGAAATCCCTTGCTGAAGGTAACTTCAAGACAGTCTTACAGCTGTACAGTGCATGGAAGATCATTTTTTTTTTTTTACAAAAATGCACAAATAAAAGCAGAAAACAGTATCACTCAAAATAACAAGTGCAATTTAGCAATGAAAGGAACTTAAATTTGCCTGGATGGCCCTGGACATAAATAAAACATTTCCTGAATGTAGGCTACGACTCCAAGCTTTTCTTCTTTCTTGGGCACCAGAAAGATTGTCTGACAAAGTCCTTTCCCTTTGTCTGAGAAACTTGTTATATGAATCCTAAAGGCAGCATTTGTCTCAGGACTGAAGGAAACGGGGAAGTTTAGTTTAATGGATGAGGAGGAATCCCCTGAAAAGAAGGAAGGGACTCCCGTTGCTAGCTGCAACCTTTCTGAATGATTCTCAGAACTCACTTGTCTGAAGTTACCTGATGCCATGGAGGTAAATGAAGGCTTAGACTTATGAAAGATTTCAGGGGATGCCAGGGTGGGAAGGGAGAAATGCCTGAAAGGACATTTAGTATATTCTGTCTTTTCAGATCGTCCTTGGTTCTGGGAGTCTCCCTCTTCTTTTTTGAGCTTCCCTGTCTTTGCTTTTTGAAATACCATTTGCCTGAACCTTGCAGAGAAAGCTTGTTCTATTTCTTATAAAAGGAGCCTGAAATGTATGAAAAGGCCCTATTATACTTTGGCAAGGAGGACTGAAAATTTCCAGTGACCCCTTGAAGTAACTTCTCTCTTTCATCAAATCTTTTAAGTAACACAGCAGAACAAGGACCAAACAATACTTCTCTGTCTAGGGGAGCAATCAAGATCTCTGTTTTGACATTCTCTGGTAAGGTTTGTGCACTTAACCAAGCAAACCTTCTCACTGCTGATCAAGTAGCACCTGCTCTATATACAGCATCAACACAGTCATAATAACTCTTCAAAGTATTTAGCTACCTGAGAAACAGAAGCTATTAAATTCAAAGATGCCTTAATCTTTGAAGACAGATGAGCAGTTAAATTCATATTCTCAGAAATGGGAAGCAGAAATTCTCACAGGAGCCTGACAATTCAGAATTCAAAAGGCCAAGGTAGAAGAATATTTTCTTTACAAATCTACCTAAAACTTTCCCATCACCATCAGAAAGAATAGGGTTAGCATTAACAACATGTTTGGCAACAAATTATTTTACTAAACAAATAACTACAGAGACTAATTTGGGATTTGAAAATATATATTTGTGGTCTGGAGTAACTTACAGTGGATATAAAAAGTGTACACACCCCTGATAAAATGCCAGGTTTTTGTGATGCAAAAAAATGAGACCACAATAAATCATTTCAAAACTTTTCTGACCTTTAATTTGACCTATAACCTGTACAATTCAATTGAAAAACAAATCTGTTAGGGGAAAAATATAAAAAAATAAAAAACATACAGTAAGCTGGTTGCATAAGTGTGCACACCCTTAAACTAATACTTTGTTGAAGCACCTTTTGATTTAAATTACAACTCTCAGTCTTCTTGGGTAGGAGTCTATCAGCATCGCACATCTTGATTTGGCAATATTTGCCCACTCTTCCTTGCAAAAGCGCTCCAAGTCTGTCAGACTGTGAGGGCCTCTCTTGTGCACAGCCCTCTTCAGGTCAACCTACAGATTTTCTACTGGATTTAGGTCTGGGCTCTGGCTGGACCATTCCAAAACTTTAATTTTCTTCTGGTGAAGCCATTCTTTTGTTGATTTGGAAGTATGCTTGGGATCATTGTCATGTTGAAAGGTGAAATTCCTCTTCATCTTCAGCTTTCTAGCAGACGCCTGAAGGTTTTGGGCCAAAAGTGACTGGTATTTGGAAATGTTAATTCCCTCCACCTTGACTAAAGCCCCAGTTCCAGCTGAAGAAAAGCAACCCCAAAGCATGATACCACCACCACCATGCTTCACCGTGGGGATGGTGTTCTTTTGGTGATGCAAAGTGATGTTTTTGAGCCAAACATACCTTTTGGAATTGTGGCCAAAAAGTTCAACCTTGGTTTCATCAGACCATAACACATTTTCCCACATGTTTTTGGGAGACTATGTATTATTTTGCAAATTTTAGCCGAGCCTGGATGTTTTTGTGTGTAAGAAAAGGCTTCCTTCCGTCTTGCAACCCTACCCCATAGGCCAGACATATGGAGAATACGGGAGATTGTTGTCACATATAGTATATACAACCAATATTTGCCAGAAATTCCTGCAGCTCCTTCAGTGTTGCTGTAGGTCTCTTGGCAGCCTCTATGACCAGTTTTTGTCTTTTCATCAGTTTTGGAGGGATGTCCAGTTCTTTGCAATGCCACTGCTGTCCCGTATTTTCTCCACTTTTTGATGACATCACTCTGTTCCATGGCATATCTAATGCTGTGGAAAAATTTTTTGTACCCTCCTCCGGACTGATACCTTTCAACAATGAGATCCATTTGATGCTTAGTAAGCTCTCTGCGATCCATGGCTTTTGCTGTAGTAGGCAACTGAGTAAATGTCAGGA
Source organism: Protopterus annectens (assembly GCF_019279795.1). Lineage (NCBI taxonomy): Eukaryota > Metazoa > Chordata > Ceratodontiformes > Protopteridae > Protopterus > Protopterus annectens. The sequence goes on from NC_056737.1 coordinate 596,802,966, forward strand.
AAATACTACTAGGGCAGCTGACCTTTATTTGGGGTTAATTCGAGTCACTTTAATTGATGGCAGGTGTATACCCAAGAAAACTGAATACTGTAATTAAAGCAAAAGGTGCTTCAACAAAGTATTAGTTTAAGGGTGTGCACACTTATGTAACCAGCTTATTATACATTTTTATTTTTTTTATATTTTTCCCCCTAACAGATTTGTTTTTCAATTAAATTGTACAGGTTATAGGTCACATTAAAGGTGGGAAAAGTTTTGAAATGATATACTGTGGTCTAATTTTTTTATATCACAAAACCTGGCATTTTAACAGGGGTGTGTTGTTGTTGTGTCTTTCGGCTTTTCCCGGTTAGGGGTCGCCACAGCGGAACTCCGGTCCGCTAATGATTGGAAATAGATTTTTACGTGCCGAGTTGCCAGCCCTGACACACAACCTTCAATGAAGGTACGCCCATTAACGCATATCCCAACGCAGAAGAAGCTCAAGCTGAGAATCGTACTGGACAATGTCTTTCTGTGAGGCGACAACGCTACCTCAGTACACTTTTTATATCCACTGTATAAAGTCCTTCAGATGTTTTAGGAGCAGGGGTTTGACAACCAGGCATACTACGGGCTGTCAAAAAAGCTGGTATGACAAAAGGAACATCTACAGACTGTGGAAATTGTAGTTGTGACAAGTAATGATATTTTTGCTTAGATACTGGAATTTCCCTCTGTTTTCACTGAAACAAGTATTTCATTCTGGCTATAGTGTCAGAAAAAGAACTCTTTTGGAGGTGCACAGAATGGAAGAAAAACTTTCTTCAGAGTCAGGTTCCCCCTCCTGTAGTGAAAGCACAGAAGAAACACAATCTAATTCCTGTCTTTCAGATTGGGAAGCAGTATCTTAAATATGGAAACCTTTTTCTTTTAAATTTTGATTCTTTACTCAGTACTAAAGAATTAAAGGCTTGAAAATAGCCCTTAGCAAAACCAAGCCAATTTTCCCCTATTCATCCTATGTTTAATAGGAGACATATGCTTAACTTTTTCTTCTTTTCCTAGGAGATCCTCTATAAAAAGACTGACTAAGAGCTGGGGCTCTTCCTCAGGAATCGGGCATCTTAGGTCAGCTTTGTGGTGAAGCATCATCTGCTCACTCCTCCAAAACCAACAAGAGTGGTTCTTCCATGCCCAAACAGGACAATACAAGTCACAGAGGATGTGACCATCTCCCGATTCTTACTGGTTTATCGACTAGTAACACCAGCAAGATCAAGAGAACCAAGATGCTTGAGCCCAAGCAACTTTACATACTTTTGCCATATTTTACATATATGTAAATCACCCTACTACATATATTTTTATCTTCTATTCCTTTCTCACATCACTCATTCAGTATTTCCGCAAATACTTTTTTCCCCTCCACTCATCCCTTTATAATATCAAGAACTTAAACCTCCCAAGCCTAGCAGTAAATCCTGCATCTCTTCTTTCATAACTTCCAAGTTTAATCCTTTCTTCCAATTTTCTTTTTGCATTTTTCTGAAATTTTCACTTTCCACCATCCCCTTTTAGCTTTTTCCTTCTTGAACGTTATTTCTACAAAATTTCCTATCTACATAATTTCATTTTGTTTAGACTTTACAACAGCATCCTCATGTATCATTCCATCAATTTTCTCTGCCCTTCTTTTGTAACATCCTGTCCTAAAAATAGTGAAATTTCTTCCTTCTTTCTGTTTAAAATATTTCTCTCTGTACAACATTGCTGAATTTTTCATTTATTTCAGTCATACAATTTCTTTTTCTCCTTTTCCTTAGGATCACATGAGGTTACTAGGCTAATGACCCTGGGATGCTTACAAGCCTAGCCAAGAGTTTATCCACAAAAAAGAAACTTCAGTCAGGACTTGTCGCCCGTGTCAATGAGGGACAAAGATGGAACCCCCTGGGACAAATTTGTGGTTTCCCATGCACTCATCAAGGTTACGCTTTAAGAGGGTCAGCGACGTACTCTGACATGTATGGGAAGTCTATTCCAGAGATGGGGAAGCCTCTGGGAGACCAACCTGTCTCTCCAGCAGGTTTTGTAGATGTATACTAAATTTAGGCCTATTGAGTGGGTAATGCGCAAGGAGTTAGACTTGCGGATATGAAGTCTCTCTAGTAGGGCAGGGTCCGATATTGCACTGCAAGGCGAGACACAGATCACCTCTGAGCATTCTGCATGATACCAAGTAGAGTGATAGTGATTTGAGCCTGTCCATATACAGACAGGTGTTGGAGGCCATGGATCATCTTTGTGAGGTATTTATGTGGCCTTGCCAGTTGGCTCAGGTGTTTGGAGAGGTACATACCAAACGGGGCATTATACTCAATTACAGGTCTAATGAGGGAGGAGTACAGACAGGTAATAACCTTCTTTTTTCTGGATGCAATCCCTTTATTTATGAGATGAACCAAGTAAAAGGCTCGCCACATGATGGTCGAATTTGAGAGTGTTGTCAACCTGAGTACCCAGGTCTCTCACCACAGGTTGTTTGCTTAGGGGCTTGTCGTTGAAGTGGTAATCAGTAGAGGCCATGTTTTATGTCGAATGGTATAATACATTTTTTTTTTGCATTTAACTTAAGGCCATGACTTTGGCAACAGTTATTTGTTGCTGTGAGACCCCCTTGCAGTATGTTAACATCATCTGGGGAGTCAATGACAGGGCCCAACTTAGTCATCTGCAAACTTGGTCAGCCACAGGCCCTTTGTCTTTGCCCGGACATCTGAGAAGTAGATGCCAAACAGTAGGGTCCCAGGACAGATCCCTGGGGAACACCACTAGTGACAAGTCTGCTGTCGGAGGTGGTGACACAAATTTTGACCTTGTGGGTCCTATCTGTGAGCCAATTGGCCACCCATCTGATGAGGCAGGGATTAACACCAAGTTGTGTTAGCTTTTCAATGATGCCCGAGTGGGGGATTGTGTCAAAGGCCTTGGCCATGATCTGGAACCCCAGGGGTGACAGGTGGAGGCCATCCCTAACAAAGCATAAAGGCCTGCCAACCATGTCATCTCAGGCAGATAGATACCAGAAAGTAAGCCAGTTGTTGAAGTCAATCATTTTTTGTTGGTATTGTGGTATCATTCTTGGTGAAGACAGGATGATGATTAGGGCTAGGGTCATACTTGCCTGAAGCACATACTCTTGAGAGGTCAATCAGGTCTCTCTTCATGCAGTACAGGAAGGTACGTCTCAAGTCATTCATATTAACATGGACAATGACAGAGTTATACTTGTACCTTTTGTGGAAACTTAAGTGCATGCGTGATGTGGCGGATTCCAGCACCTGACAAACAGCTGACTGTGACCTTCTCCTTGTTGAACCTGGTGAGGGGGACGTCAGTGTGTCTCACTACTGAGTCACCAATGACTAGTATTGTTTGGTTTATTGTTATGCTTTATGGGCTGCATTGCTTTATTGTTATACCTAACGGGCTGTGTTTGTGAGACGCTATTGTGTTGACTACTGTGTGTGATGTGATTGGTGCTGTGTGTGGAATGTTTGTGTGTGTTTTGGGGGTCTCTGTTGTTTAGGTAAGTTTTTGTTGAGGACCCCTGTATAGGTGGGCGTGTGACTCTGTGATGTGGGTGGTTGTGCTGGTAATCTCCTCTTTGTCAGGACTACTGACTGTGGTGTGAGAGAGCATGGATTCCACCTTACTGCTGTAGATACATTTTTTGCAAGCAAAAGAATTATGCGCTAGGAGAAGGGGACTCTATGAACATGAGGCAGTTGCTACACTGTCGCAGTATGCCCATGTCAACCAGGCTGACAGGGGAAACTGATGGGAATTGTCCATAGTGTCCTGAATACTTGGAGGACTTACGGAGAGCACATACTGACCATATAATCTTTTTCCCCATACTTGTAATTTTTTCTCTTTTTTTATTTTTAAATACATCTTTTTCAGCTAAACAATACATCTATTTTGTTTCTTCTTGTGCCATTCAACAATCACTAAAAAACTTCATCTCATTGCATATGCTATTCATATCTAATCCTAGAATTCTTAAGTCATCCCTTTCTCTTTTTTGTATCTTTCTTCCTCTTTTTCTTATTTTCCTCCTTCCTACTTCCCTCTGCCAAAAGATTACCTACTTTCTACTTTTGTTCTTTCCCTTTGTCTCACTCACCATCTTCCTCTTATTCACTTGCCAACCCATCATACTTGTATTCTGTGTCTGCATCTCTTCTACCATTAACCTTTCCCCTTCAGCTTTTACTTAATCTTTGGTCACATTTCTTTAACTTTCTATTTTACTCCTGTCACCCAGTTCACTTCCTTCCTGAATATTTTATACATATCATTTTCTTCCCTTTCGATTTCAGTTACCCATTCTTTTCCCAGCACTGGACATTTGAACCAGAAATGGCCAAGCCCATTATCATTTCCTACAAAAGGACAGCAGTCTCTAGCAGTATGGACTTGATCCCCACATTGGCCACATGTTTTTGTACATTCCTTAACCAAATGTTTTTCACCCTTACAATGAAAGCAAGCCTTCTGTTGGTCCCAGTACCTAACAACTGATCTTTTTTCATTCAATATTATAACATTTGGAATATGCTACAATTTTCCATCATGTACATCTATCTAATGTAACCCGCTTCACATCTCCCCTGCCCTTAAACTACTGTTATCGTACATTTTCTTTTTCCTCATGTAGTTTATCGCATACTGTCAGAAAAACAATCAACTTCAAGTTCCTCCATTTCGGACGTTCTGAATTGCATCATTTTTTTTCCTTTTCAACTGCATGTTCTTCTTTCGGCTGCTCCCATTAGGGGTCACCACAGCAGATCAACTGTTTCCATTTCTTCCTGTCCTCTGCATCTTGCTCCGTCACACCAACCACCTGCATGTCCTCTTGCACCACATCCATAAACCTTATCTTATGCCTTCCTCTTTTCCTGTTACCTGGCAGCTTCATCTTTAGCATCTTTTTCCCAATATACTCTGCATCCCTCCTCAGCACATGTCCAAACCAACATAATCTTGCCTGTCTGGCTTTGTCTCCAAACCTTCCAACCTGGGCTGACCTTCTAATATACTTATTCCTAATCCTGTCCATCCTCGTCACACCCAGTGCAAATCTTATCATCTTCAACTCTGCCACATCAAGCTCTGACTCCTGCCTTTTTGTCAATGTCATTGTCTCCAACCCATATAACATAGCTGGTCTCACTAACCTCTTGTAGACCTTCCCTTTCACTCTTACTGGTACTCGTCTGTCACAAATCACTCCTGACACTCTTCTCCACCCACTCCATCCTGCCTGTACTCTCTTCTTCACCTCTCTTCCACACTCACCATTACTCTGAACTGTTGATCCTAAGTATTTAAACTCATCCACCTTCGCCACATCTAGTACCTGCATCCTCACCATTCCTCTATCCTCCCTCTCATTCACACACATATATTCGGTCTTAGTCCTGTTGACCTTCATTCCTCTTCCCTCTAGAGCATATCTCCACCTCTCCAGGGTCTCCTCCACCTGTTCCCTACTCTCACTACAGATCACAATGTCATCTGCAAACATCATAGTCCAAGAGGACTTCTGTCTGATCTCGTCTGTCAACCTGTCCATCACCATTGCAAACAAGAAAGGGCTCAGAGCTGATCCTTGATGTAATCCCACCTCCACCTTAAACGCATCCGTCACTCTCACTGCTGTCACACTACCCTCGTACATATCCTGTACCACTCTTACATACTACTCTGACACTGCCGACTTCCTCACACAATACCACAACTCCTCTCTAGACACCCAGTCATATGCTTTCTCTAAATCCACAAAGACACGATACAACTCCTTCTGACCTTCTCTGTACTTCTCCATCAACACTCTCAGAGCAAACATCCCATCTGTAGTGCTCTTTCCTGACATGAAATCACCAATCATCACCACCCTTCTTAACACCTAGCTTTCACTACTCTTTCCCATAACTTCATGCTGTGACTGATCAATTTAATCCCTCTGTAGTTACTACAGCTCTTCACATCACCCTTATTCTTAAAAATCGGTACCAAAACACTTTCTCCATTCCTCAGGCATCCTCTCACTTTCCAAGATTTCATTAAACAATTTAGTTAAAAACTCCACTGCCCTTTAACCTAAACACTTCCATGCCTCCACAGGTATGTCATCGGGACCAACAGCCTTTCTGTTCTTCATCCTCTTCGTAGCTATCCTTACTTCCTCCTTGCTAGTCCCACTGCACTTCATGATTCACTATTTGCACATCATCCAATCTTCTCTCCCCCTCATTCTCTTCATTCATCAGCCCCTCAAAGTACTCTTTCCATCTGCTCAACACACTCTCCTCGCTTGTGAGTACGTTTCCCTCATTATCCTTCATCACCCTTACCTGCTGCACATCTTTACTAGCTCAGTCCCTCTGTCTTGCCAATCGGTACAGGTCCTCTTCTCCCTCCTTAGTGTCCAATTTTTTTATACAACTCTTCATACGCCTTATCCTTAGCCTTCGCCACCTCTCTCTTTGCCATGCACCTCATCTCCTTATACTCTTGTCTACTTTCTTCATCTCTCTGACAATCCCACTTCTTCACCAACCTCTTTATCTGTATACTCTCCTGTACTTCTTCATTCCACCACCAGGTCTCCTTGTCCTCCTCCTTCTTTCCAGATGTCACACCAAGCACCTTTCTAGCCATCTCTCTTACTAGCTCTGCTGTAGTTACCTAGCTATTCGGTAACTCTTCACTGCTACCAAGTGCCCGTCTTAACTCCTCCCTGAACATCACCTCACAATTATCCTTTTTCAATTTCCACCACTTGATCCTTGGTGAAAAATTAACTCTTTCCAAAATATGTTATTTTCTATCTCGTTCAAACTTTTCTAAACCGGAAAAAGCGTCAAACGTTACTTCACAAAAGTACTCTAACCCCAAATGTATAAACACTTTCACATCTTATAGATTATAGGTTCATAAGCTAACTGCCCTTGCGAGCCATTTTAAGCCTAGCCAATTATCCCTTGTGAGACTCAAACCCTGCACCTTGTACTTGCAAGGCAAACACCTTAACCATTAGGCCACCCTCCCAACCCCCAACAATTTTTTAGAGAAACCTCCCTAATGGCAAAATATATTCTTCATAATGTTGTACTATCAATAGTAACACTAGTTTTGCTTCTAATACTCACTACCAGTTTTTTTTTTTTAATCAAACTGCTATCCTTCAGCTCCTGTCAAAAGTCTCTCTTCACACTGAATACTTCCTCTTTTACCTTGACTTAGAAAAATTGCATATAATCTTTTTTCCCCTTCATTTCCATCATCCATACTACCCTATCATACAGGCAGGTTCTTAAAAATTACTTCACTTATCCTTCTTCATTTGGTTCTTCCTCTTTCATTAAATTTTCCAATACTTCTAAATTCAGACCTTCCCTTTCCAACTCCGTAAGCAGGATCTCATCTTACTCTGATTCTCTGTTTTTTTATGCAGGGAAAGGAAAAAAACGCTGGAAAACAAATGGCACCCTTGTCCTTGTGCAATGCAAAACAAGAAAAGGTTTTCTGCACAAGAGAACTTTCAATTCTGAGAGTTCTCTGGCTGAAGTCAAGGTTGTTAGAAGAGCAATCTTCCAGGACACAAACCGAATGTGAGTTGAAGACACTGGCTCAAAGGTGGGGTGGGGGCAGTTCAATTTTCTAAAAACAGAAAACGAAATGAGGTGCCAAAGCGCAGCCTCAGATAAAGAACCTCTTGTAGAAACTACTTTATTGGCAACTTGGAGAAAATAGGAAGCTCCATTGATAGACAAGCAGAAACAGCTGACGCATGTACCCCAATTCAGGCATAACTCAGTCCTGCACTGAACAGGGTTGACAGGTAAATGATGACCTGGAGCACCTGTGCTGATGCTGGGTCTTGTCCTCTGTCTTGGCACCAGTGGAAGAAACACTTCTATACTGCTAAACAAGATTTTCTTGGACTGGGTTTCTGGTCTCCCTTAAGATATTAAGCACATCCCCAAAACATGCGTCTGGAAAGCACAAGTGCTAAATCATCCAAAGTGTCAGTTCAACATTTGTAAGTTTAAGAGACTGGTCATCCCCCCTCCTTAGTTCGGAAGTCCATATGCCAGCATGAATGGTTCTTCCCTTGCCAGGCTCAGCAAGGAGAAGAAACAATGCTACCTCAGCCAAAAGGACGCTATCAGGATCATTTTTAGCCTTCTTCTGATATAGTTACAGTAGTCCAGGGAATAAGAGGGAAATTGTACAGAAATAGGCTCACCCAATGGATTGAGATGGTACCCATTTCCTGGGCCTCTCCTGTCAATACCCAGAAGCAATATTTGTACAGTTGTCTTGCTTTCTAGAGAAGCAAAAAAGTCAATTTTTGGCATAGCTCACTTTCAGACTTCATCCAATAACACTTCACTCATTTTCTTTCAATTGCTGCGGTTCAGGGTTAACTTGCTTAAGCTGTCTGACAGACAGGTGATCATTGAAAGGTCATATTGAATCCTGAGTGTCAGACCAGATACCAGTACTAGTTCTCATACTTAGACAGCCAATCTGCATAAGAGATAGGACTGGGTTCCCCCATCCTTGCTTGCGTACTACAGTGATGTAGTATTTTCTGTTCTGATAAGCAGGGGTCCCTGATGTCAAATGCATTTGAATGCTCTGATGGCTAGAAGGACTACCATTATTTCTTTGACATCTGTGTGTAAAATTCCTGAAGCTCTTGTCCCAGTTACCATGCACTCTCAGGTCTCCCACACAGGATCCCCAAGCAAATTCCAAGAAGTCTATTGTCTGAGGTTTGGGATTCTGACTTCACCTTGAAGAATATCCCAAGTTGGAAAGAATTGTCCAATCCACCAAAACGTTCGTTCTTGATGTAAGGCAGAAGGGGGTATACTGATCTGCAAGGAATGTGCATGCTGGCACCACCTATTTCTGAGATATCGCTACAGTTTTCATATCTACAGTCTTGCCAAGGGAACTATCATCCAAGACTCTGAGAATAGCCCGGGTTGAAATACTGCTGCTCTTAGCAACCTTGCTGAAATACTGAGCTAGGATCAAAATCTTGTCTATAGTAGTACAGCTTTTTACTTGATCAAATCAAAAATAGCTCCCAAGAAGTCAGCTTGCCTTCTAGGCCATACATAAGAAATTTGGAAGCTTAATGACAATCCCTTTTGTCCCGAGTACTGACGCCCACTGGTTTGAAAAGAAGCATGTCACTGTGGTATTTAAAATTCTTTCTATTGACTGCAGGGAAGTTGTAATGAGGCAATCTTCCACATGTGGAAACATGTCAACACCCTTTGTACTGAAATAAAGCAAAACTGGAGACTGGCACTTTGTGAATACCCTGGGTGCACTAGACAAGCCAAAGGGCAAGGTTGTGAATCAATAATATGAGCCACTTGCTTTGAAACTAAGGAACTACTTTGAACTCCTTTGTCCCCTTTGCTACAGGGATGTGCAAAAAGGTATTAGCATAAGCATTTGTGCACGGATCATGGGTAGGAGATTCTACATGGTCAGCAACTTGAATTTTGGGGCCACAATATCCATCTTTAACAGGGATTAAGAAAAAGCCTTGAACAGGATCCTGTTACTTTATTTAGTTCCAGCACAGTTTTTTTTGTTCCCTATATTGTAAGGCTTTCTACCTGCAGGGGTATCAGATACTGCTGATCTTTTTGAAAAGGTGGAATACTAATGATGTTTGATTTTCTTTGAAACTGTAGTCTATACCCCTTTTGCAAGCATAGTCACTTCTGAGTAATTACTTCCCATTGATCTGCAAAGAAGGCCAGTGTGCCCTCTATTCCTCCTTTGCAAATAGAATAAGGAGGATAAGAAGGTTGGGGTACGAATTTCAGAAGGAAAGGTTCTCTTGTGATTCATAGCAGCTCCCTTTAATTATCACAGCCCTAAGAGTGCCTAAGTCTGCCTTTCCTGTCAGTCTGCCGCTTTTCTTCTGACCTTTCCCTTTTTGTCCTCAGTTCTTGCCTTGTTTGGGAAGAAAGGGACATCTTTTATTTAGGTAGTTTAGAATATACCTGGGGGCTACATAAAGAAAACAGTCTTTGACATGCTGCACAATTTTCCTCTTTTCCTCAAGCTTTTTGAAAACCTTTTATGCAGGGGTCCCAAGAGAACTCCTTATCCAGTGGGACAACCAGGAGTTCAATCTTTACATGAACTGACAATGCTCTGGAAGGCATTGAGTTCCCCAACTAAGAATGCCTCCTAACTACTACCCTTGTAGCAGCTGCCCTGCATGATGTTTCAACAGCATCATAGCCACATTTCATGGACTGCTTGGCAGCCTGAGAACTAAGTTATATAGGTCAAGCATTTACATCCCAAGGCTCTTATCTCTCTATCCCCTCTGCCTCTTGTCTTAGCTGATCACGGTTGGGACTCCTGAAACTTTAATATGCCAGACTGGCAATTAAGGGCCCTTAGTGGCCAGGGTAGCAAACAGGTAGGATGGCTTTCCCAATCAGTTGAACAACCTACTCTTCCCCTGTAATTTGGGACTGAAATCCAGGCTGTAGTCCCAATGGATCCCTTGATGGCATTCATGGACAATACTGCTGCATCGGCAAGTAGACCTTTGTACAGGCACTTGGACACATGTATCTTGTAGAAGTGGTCAGGATTCCAGGCGAATACAGAGAATAAAGGAATTATCCAGAACTTCTAATACGGCAGCTATGCAAGGGGTCTCGACTCTGACAAGTCCAAAATCTGCCTGCACCTAGTCAGGGCGAAAAGGTACTCCTCGGTTTCTCACTTGGAAATCTTGAAAGAAAAGATCATCAGATGGTAAGGATGAGTACAGGCTACCTCCATTAGCCGATTCCGTAATAAAAGACTAGGGGACATCTCATTCACACAGGCCAGCTCCTCCACCTCAGAATCTGAGGTATCTACTCCCTCTGGGGAGAAGGTTCCTTTTTTTCTTTTTACAAGAGTACTCCTAAAAACCTTAACATATGTTGTCTGCCTAGATTTCATGAATTACATTAAATCACTGCCAAGCTGAAATGGTCCTATGGTAGGGGGCTGAGATCCAGAAAGCTTTGGCAAACTGATGAGCATTTCAGGGTCTGTGTTTCATTGTGTGGTCTAATTTGTAGGCAGTGGGATATGGGTGGATGTTTATGACTTTAATGTAGTCCCCTTTGACTTCCTATTGAACAATGTGGGTGTCGGAGATCTGCACAGTGGCTGGGGGCCTAAGGCAAGGCAGCCCAAGGAGTTTCAGCAAAGGCCTTGGCCAATAAAGGGATAGCTATAGGGGCTTATAAAGTGCCTCACCAACTGATACCATCCAACATAAGTAGGTCTCTGACTTTGAAGTGGCTTTATTGGCCATCTGAACAGACTTTGCCATTGGGTGCTTCTCTTTCCTTTTCTTAGGGAAATCAGAAGATTAAAGTGGCAGATGCTATGATTTGCTTAGACCAATCGTGGGATTTCTGGGAGAAAAACTTTTCTAAGGAATTCCCTCTTTGCCTGATGTCATATTGAGAGTAAACATGCTGGAGACAAGCTGGTCACATTATGCTTTAGAGTCAGGCAAAAAAGATAGATTATGGAAGTCTCTGTGCAGAAATTTTGTCTACACTTGATCCTGTTGCCTTATTACCTAAAAATCCGTAAAACCATATACTCTTCTTCTTCATTTGGCTTTTCCGGTTATTACAAAAGCAATACTAATAATATAAGGTTTCCCAGCTGGGTACTTATGTGCAAACTTTGGGTTAAAGCCAAACTAATGAAATGACAATGCAACAGATTTGCATTAAATGCTTATCAAGCTGCAGCAAGAAAGATCTGAATATAATGTTGAGTGATTTTCCTTAATACCCACACCACCTTGATGTTTGTATGGTAGGGGGGAGTCCACCGGGGCTTGCAGGAGGAAGGTATTCTGGCAGGCCATTTGGCTTCTGCAGAAAGGAATCACCACTGACAATGCTCCATCAGTGAATTATGAGGAACATCAACAAAGTTCTAAAGAAGAAAATAAAGACAAGTCTTAAACCAGATAAGCAAAATTATGGAAGACAATTTATATGTATAAACCCTATAAGTCTTCAATTACTAGCAAGCCCATAGGACAGATAGTTTTCAGGAAGTTACTGAGTGAGGTTGATAAATTAAAGATTCACGACATCTATCAGCTTGCATGCAAAAGGTCACACATTACAACTTTTAAGCAGCCCTTTTATACCAACTTAATTGCAACAATGGACAACAGGATAAAGATCAACGCTATCAATACAAATTTATATGCAGTCTATAACACAGTAGCCCATGTATTCTTAATGAACAATTTAGACGTTGTGGACTTTTCATGTCAAATTAACTGGATTCGTCAGTAGTTAAGAAAATATGGTTGATCTTTATGGAGTGTGTACACCAAAGCCACGGAGTATGATCAAGGGGCTTTATAAGGTTTGACATTGGGTCCTTATTGCTTCCATGTGTACTACATCACCTTAATATTCCATCAGATATTTTTATTCTTTCTATGTTGATAATCTAAAATTAAGTAGGTGCATCACCAAAAATGCAAACTATGTAAATCTTCAAAACTGTCTAGAAACCTTGGATCAATGGACCAAAAGTTACAGCACCCCCAAGATTCATAAATCAGTAGCACTGGCAAAGTGCTATGCAATGCAATCCTTATTTATTTACTTATTCATTCATTCTAATTAAAGAAACATGTCAACAGACTGACTTTTTTTTCCAAACACGAAAACTCTGAAAATACTTCAAAGAAGGCACTTTGCTGAAACTCTAGGTGTCGTTTTTTTTTTTTTGCAGGGGGCTCCCCACCCATGAATTTAAATATACCTAGGTCACACAATAATGGAGAAAAGGGAATTCTCCACAGTCAGTGAAAATAAAACGTTTTCGCTGAAACAGCCAATCTTCTGACAGGCTCCCTTTTTTAAATTTCTAATGTTTCAAAAAATGGGGGTAATGCGGCTATGTATTCATTCAAAATAAAATACTTACATGCAATAGCATTTAGGCTAGCTCCTTTCAATGAAACACTGAAAGTTTAAAAAACGCTATCACGTTACATAGAGCTTCACCAGTGCTGATCATTTACGAATCCTGAAGCATGGTTATTAAAACAAACAAAAATAATAAGGGATATGAGAACTCTAATATATCACACAGGTTGGCGACAAGAATACCAAAACAATATCAGTCATTAAAGAATTGGGTATTCTTGTCAACAACAAACAAAAAGCATATGACCAGTATAATAAACACATGTATTATGGAATATTTTAAGTCAAGAGATACTGAGATAATTCCAAAAGTTGAATTTGACAGAATTCTCTGGTGTCTATTGCATAAAGAGTTACTAAAGGCCGAGACTGCCACTTTACAGAAAAAAAAATGGAATTCATAGTCTGCGCCCTGTAACAAACTTATATTCATTAGAATACAGGCAAAAATTAGGTGACTTGAATGAGGTCTTCAAGGCTTCAAAAAAATCCCTATTTATGGAAATGCCTAAGTCGTATTAAAAGTAATAGAAAATCGCCAAAAAGATTTCTGAGAACATATTCACAAAATTACAGGAGTACAAATTGTTTCTAAGAATGGGTAGTTGAACACTGGAATTTGTTTACCAAAGAAACTGCAAAACAGTAAAGACCAGGACTCCAAGTTAGCCTTTACTGACAAAAAGTGCTGTGAACAGCTGGCAAGCTGTAACTGCATATACCAGTGCATGTATCCCTATTATAGTATATTATGCAGACACTGAAAAGTATTTGCTGGAGTGGTCTGTCAATCCCAGAACAAACTCTGCTCTACTCTGACTTTACAGTTGCCCTAGCAAACATCATCTAAATTTATATTAAAATTAAGCAGTGCAACATTTTTATGCCAATTACAATTACTCACTTTAACTATAGCAAGAAGGTAAGGTTTTGCCTTTCTCTATAATTTCTATCTAATCATAAGCATAAGGAAAGCTATTCCACTATCCCCACTTGTCTGTTCTATGCCAAGACCAACCCCCTTTAAACATTCCCTATAAGGCAACATAGACAGTTGAATGAACTGTAACAATGTACTGAATATAAATTCTTAGAATTTACAGCTGACCCAGGGCATGCACAAGTCCAGACAACTTTATTTCAAAGCTTATGGATATTTTAGCATAATTTAGAAGAAAGTTAATTTCTAATTTAAATGCTAATAAAACAATCAACATCAAGTATTCTCCATTATAACACATCAGATATCAATTTCCATTTAAACAAAACAAAACGTTCTAAATATTTTGGAAGTGACATTTCTCCCAACTTGAAAATATCAAACAGCACCTTTAAAATAAATCAGCAAGACATGGGTTTAGAAAAAATGAACATTCTCTTACTTAACTCACAAAGAATACAAGTTATTTAATTAACCACAACAAACATTATGCCCACCTCAAGTCATCCATATGACACATCTTAGACAAATAAGTATACCCTAAAAAAAGTTTATATGAAGTTGGGAAAACCTAACACCAGGTACAAATAAATTAATCTGTGCCTGAATAGTTAACAAAATATATGGTATAAAAGTAAACCACACACACAGTAATATGCTGATTCTGTATTAACTAGTCTGGATTTTCTAGAAACAACCTTTAGACAATCTGACAAAGAATAGCCCTCTTCCCCCCTACTTTACTCCTCCTCCTTGTCAACCCCGTTCCAATTTAGTGATAAAATAATTTTAAAATTAAGCACGCTGAATATATTTCGAATTGATATTCTGCCTTTTTACTTATTAGAGGGCTTTCTGGATTATCCACTTTCACCTTCATTTCCCATTTTCATAACCAATAAACACCCCATTCCTGAGCAAGTCCACTCATTTCCTCTCCCAAGGTATTTTACATGATGATATGAGAGAGGGGCAACAGTGGTGGATCGTGGCCATCATCCAGAGAAAGCTATGAGATTTTTTAATATGTTCCTATCACTCATGCCAGCAAGCTAGGTGCAATGTCGGCTACTATGAGCCCTCCAGCAAGTTCATACTTTTGCAAATTCACAGTGCAAGCACCCCTTAAGTTGTGCGTGTGTCTCCCTACTTCTTTTGCACAGGAACACACTTCAAAGGCCTTCCCTTAAATGACATTGTTATGGTAGGACATTATCAACACTTTTGTCGCAGAATGAATAAGCCAGATTCAGACAGTACCTCTCATTCAACTCCAGCTAGCTTCTCCAGGCATGACACTTTTCAAAACTCATGTTTTTCTGTTCTATGGTCAGGACTGGAGCCTTCTACACCACACACAGCTGTTTCATAAGATCCATATATGTAGTAAGTAATCAGTGTATAATGTCTGACTTTCTGCAGGTGCATACTTGGGAATGACTGTACCTATTGTGACTGTAGTGCGTACCAATGAGTTGCGGACAGGGCTCAGTCTTACAGTGACGGTGGCATATTACCTGCCAGAACAGTTCCAGGAACAACCGCCTGAGCCTTATGATACTGAGATTGTGATTGAAGACTGGCCTGCAACAGTTGCATACACAAGGTAACTTATTTTCAGACTTTGTTTTAATGTATTGGGAGAGACATTTACTTTTATTTTGAATGTGTTAACCAAGGTACAGCATTGTTTCTACTGGACCCATTAGTGTCTCAGCCTGGACATAAACACAATAGCTATAACACATTATATGCAGAATAAATTAAAAAATATATACATGCATTATAAATAAAGTGATCAGAGTTGGCTTGAAGTACAAAAACAAAAGACACATGACACTGTATATACATATTATAATAAGAAGTTATGTACCTACCATAACGTTCCATGTTAGTTGTCTTCTCTCGCCTTCTTTCTTGCTTGATGGGTTCGGAGCCGATCCTCGGCCCGACTCGCACTTGCTTTAGCTCGAGAACTCCTTTTACCAGCTCGAGGCAGCCCCATATCCCATGATGCAAGGCAGGAAGTACCCAGATCTCGTTTGTTGACAAAAGGGCAATAACACCAAGCATAACATACTTCCCAAAGGAAGAAGAAACTTACAGATGGAAAAAGGACCAGGTCTGAATGGTCTTTAGCATAACAGTTTCTTATACAAGGTCTGTCCAGGCCAGGGGAAGGAGGGAGGGTCGAAGAAAGAAGGCGAGAGAAGACAACTAACATGGAACGTTATGGTAGGTACATAACTTCTTAATGTTAAGTTGTCAATCTCGCCTTCATTCTTGCTTGATGGGACCGCGTCCCTAGCACCTCTATCCTGGGTGGCTCAATGGAACAAACTCTTGAGGACTGTAGAGCCAAAACTGGCTCTGTCCCTGGAGGCCAAGTCCAATTTGTAATGGGAAACAAAAGTGTGAGGAGTGGCCCAAGTGGCGCTCCACAAATAGTGTCCAAAGGTAGTCTAGCTTGAAAAGCTGTAGAAGTAGCTAAACTCCTAGTTGAATGTGCTTTAGGTTTTGAGCACAGCTGTTTTCCCCTGATCGTATAAATTTCAGTGATGACCAAGAAAGCCATCTGGACAAAGTCACTTTAGAAACAGGTAGGCCTTTTTTATTATCCGCATAGGAGACAAAAAGTTGATCAGATTTTCTAAATTTTTTTGTTCTGTCCAAATAATATCTGAGCTGACGGTGGACGCCAAGATAATGTAGCTTTTGTTCAGCTCTATCTGAACAGTTAGGAAAAAATACGGGGAGATCAATGGATTGATTCAGATTGGTTTTTGAAGCGACCTTAGGTAAAAATGATGGATTAGTTCTCAAAGATACTCTGTCTTTGTGAAAAATCAAATAGGGGGGTCGAACCGAAAGAGCATGAAGTTCAGACACCCTCCTAGCAGATGTAATAGCCACTAGGAATAAAGTTTTCCAAGAAAGATATTTCAGGAACAAGAAACAGCTGGCTCGAAGGGGAAGAATCAAGGATGTCAGCACTAAATTTAGATCCCACTGAGGAGGAGGATTCCTGATTGGAGGCTTTAGTAGGAAAATTCCTTTCAAGAAGGCCCTGCAGAGCCTATGGGACATAATATTATGATCTGCTATCCCGACATGAAAATTAGAAATAGCAGCCAACTGAACTCTGACTGTTGAGGAAGAGGAGCCTGCATGAAAAATCTCTGCTAAGAAGTCCAGAACTGCCTGGACAGGGGCAGTAAAAGGATCAATATTTTGGGCCTTAGCCCAATAAGAGAAACGTCTCCATTTGCTTGTATAAATCCTCCTGGTAGAGGATTTTAGTGAAGCTACTATAATATCTCTAACTGGGTTAGAGATCAAAGGAAGCCTGGCTAAGGAAGGAAGTGGAGCAACCATGCTGTGAGGTTGAGAGAAGGGATTGACCGGTGCAGCTGACCGGATTGGTGAATCAGTAGATCTGGCACTGGGTCCAGATGCCACGGCTGCACCAAAAGGTGACGATGGAGGAACGGGAACCAAACTTGTCGAGGCCAGTAAGGGGCAATGAGAATCAATTTGGCTCTCAAAACGGTAGCTTTCTGGATCACCTGAGGGATCAGAGGAAATGGAGGGAAGGCATAAAGAAGTCCCTGGGGCCAAACCTGGGTCAGAGCGTCTCTGGGGCGATGGCCTGATAGAGGGAAGTGGCTGAAGAAGTCTGGACATTTGCTGTTTTGGGGAGTAGCAAAAAGATCGCAACATGGACGACCCCATTCCAGAAAAATCTCTTCCGCTATGGATTGCTTGAGAGACCACTCGTGAGGCATGAGAATAGCTCTGCTCAATCTGTCCGCTATAATGTTGGTTTTCCCAGGGATATGCGTTGCTACCAGAAACCGATGAGAGGAGATCGCCCATTGCCATAGTCTGAGCGCTTCTCGACACAAGGGGTAGGACTTGGTTCCGCCCTGTTTGTTGATATACCAAACTACAGACATGTTGTCTGTGAGGACTGCAATTGTCCCTACGGGAAGAAAGTCGTTGAGGGCTTGCAACGTTAAAAGCACTGCTCTCATCTCCAGGACATTTATGTGCAGATGGTACTCGAACGGTTGCCACGCCCCATGAACCATCCTGCCCTGATAATGACCCCCACCCGATCAGGGAGGCATCCGTGGTGACAGTGGCTATCGGGACGGAGGTACAAAGCACCTGCCTTGGTGAACCTGAGACGATGTGATCCACCAAGCAAGATGTTCTTTGCATGTTTGTGTCACCAGAATCTGGTGACGCATTGGGAGTTGCTGGTATGACCACTGTGTGAACAGCATCCACTGAAGGAGGCGCATGTAGAATCGAGCCAGGGGAAGAAGAGTAATGGCCGCAGCCATGAGACCTAATACCTTTAGAACCATTCTGGCCTGTACCTTCTTGCTGGCCAGAATGATCCTGACATGAGTCTGAATGTCTGAAACTCTTTGTTCTGTAAGGGTAGCTGACATCCGAGCAGTGTTTAAGTTTGCGCCTATGAAGGTAATAGACTGCAGGGCGATAAGGATGACTTTTCGAAGTTGACTGAGATGCCCAAATGAGAACAAAGGTCTATTGTGTAATCCCTGGCTTGTATAAGCTGATGCCTGGTGGTGGCTGACAGGAGCCAGTCGTCGAGATACGGAAACACCTGGAATCCTTGACGTCTCAGGTGAGCCGTGACCACTGCCATGCATTTGGTGAACACTCTGGGGGCTGTAGTGAGACCAAAGGGCAGGGCTCTGAACTGGAAATGACTGGACCCCAGCCGAAAGCGGAGAAATCTCCTGGAGCGTCTGTGAATTTTGATGTGATAGTACGCATCCTGAAGATCTATTGAGCACATCCAGTTGTCCTTCTGTAAGAAGGGCAGAATTGACTGAAGAGTGACCATTCGGAATCTTGTCTTCCTGAAAGACTTGTTGAGTCTGCTGAGATCCAATATTGGTCTCCAGTCTCCCGTCTTTTTGGGGACCAAAAAGAACCTTGAGTAGATTCCGGGCTCTGAATGGTCTATTGTAACTGGCTGAATGGCTCTTTTTTGCAGTAGTTTTGCGATTTCTAACTCTGCAATGTCCCTTAGACCGGGTGGTACATCTGGAAGGGAACTTGAGGGAAGGGACTTTCCTCGAAAGGAATTATGTAACCCTTGGATATGATCGACTGTACCCATCTGTCTTGAGTGAGGGAATGCCAGGCTTCTGGGTACAGTGATAATCTTCCCGACTGCCTCCAAGGAGGGACAGCCGGGCAACACCTCAGGGATGCTGAAAGGGCTTCTCAGGAAGAGACTCCCTGTTGCCCTGGTTCTTGGACCCCTCTGCCTCTAGAGCGGCGTCTGTTGTTGTTACCCCTCTGCCTCTAGGGGTAAACTGACCACATGAATCCCGCGTGACTCCTTGGGATTTACGGAACCACATCTTCCCACCCTTCTGTCCTTTGGGATAAGGCCTAGAAGGGGTGGAAAAACGGACTCCAACAGCAGAAAGAGTCTTGCCGTCCTGCTCACACCTGGTCAAGGTCTCCTTCACCTGAGGGCCAAACAAAGCTGACCCATCAAAGGGAGAATTTGTGAAGGACGCCTTAAAGGGATCCGCAAAATGACATAGCCGCATCCAGGCTTGGCGTCTAAGAGCCACACCTGTGCCTGCGGCTCTACTCGCTCCATCCGCAGCATAAGATATTAGCCGCATGGAGGAGTTAGCAATGGAATTGAGGGTTCCTAGCTGCGAAGCAATCTTTTCTTGGGCCCCTGCAGCTGTAGGATCCTGAACTACTTCTCCCAGCTCCTTCAGGATATCTCTCTGGAGTCTGGTGAAGTGACAAAGATAATTCAGCTTAACGCATAGCAAAGGTCGCTGAGGAAAACATCCGCTTGCCATCCTATCCATGGTCCTAGAGTCCTTATTAGGAGGATGGACGGGCACGGAAGGATCTGCAAGTTCCTTTTTGGTGGCCGCAGCCACCACCATGGCATCAGCAGGGACACCTTTGGTAAGGAATTGTTTGTCACTAGGGGCAGTGATAAATTTAGAAGGCCTCCTAGGGACTGGCTCTACAGAGTCAGGAGCTGTCCACGCCTTCGTGCAATAACCTGCATAAGGGGGTCGAAAGGCGGAGACACCCAGGAGGTGGAGGGCCGAGATCCAAACGCCTCTAGGTATACTGACTCATCCTCAGAGGGATTGTTGGTGGGCCAGTTTCCCTCTGTTTCAGAAGTTCTAGGATGTCTGAGAAGGAGACATCCTCAGAGGGGATCTAGGGATCCCTCTGACTCATCAAAGTCAGTATCCAAGTGACAGACTCAGGGAGTCTACATGCTTCCTCTTACAAGTCCTCTTCCTAGGAGGATCTCCCGAAACATCAGGAGAATCCTCGGAAGAAGGGGAAATTCCCAATGGGGAAACCTGAGGCGGAGGATCTCTGGGTCCTGAAGCAAGAGAAGTGGCAGAGATGTCAACAGGTACAATAGAGGGAGGAGCTACGGGAAGAGACTGCTGACTGATACCAGTGGCCAGTACACTCTTCATCACCTCGAATGCTCCCCTCCCAGGCAGGTCCGAGAGAACCCGCTCCGAAGAGCTAGGAACTCCAGGGGCCACCGAAAAGGAAGTCTCCGAGGCAGATGTCGGAGCCGAGCTCACCAAGGCCGAGGCTCCAAGGGGAAGAGCTCGGACAAGGGTCCGATGCCACTCACCCCCTCGGAGGAGACCATGGAAGCCCGACCACCGAATCCCTCTAAGGAAGAGGAGATAAGAGTAGGGGCTGAAGGGACAGAAGGAGGTATCCGTCCTCCAGCCGTAGCAGTAACCATGCCCGAAGACTCCAACTCCAAACTCTGGGGTAGAGTCGAAGGAGGAACAGTAACGGGGTGTGGACCAACAGTCGTCTGCTGAGACGGACTGTGTAGCATTTGGGCCAGTACCTGTGACTTGAGCAATCTACTGACCACTCTCTAGGTCATGATCTGACAACCTGGATGACCTTGAAGATCGGCTCCGATGGCTCCGCTCCGATAGAAGAGGCGGCGAGCCGAAAGTATCGGCTCCAAGGAAGGAGTCCTCGACCTCTTCCTGGAATGGGCCATCGGAGCCGATACTACTGATCCTGTCGGCACCGATTTCTCGGAGCCGGCAGAACGTCTCGATGTATCGGCTCCAGCCGGAGCCGACACAGCTACCAAGGTAACGGTGTCGGAGCCGATCGGAGCCGACACCGATGCCTGTGCCACATGGGTGTCGGAGCCGATCGGAGCCGACACCGATGCCCGTGCCAAGTGGGTGTCGGAGCCGATCGGAGCCGACACCACAGTGGTCAAAGCAGATTCGGCACCGATAGCCATCGGCCAAAGCTTTGTGGATCAGAATCGGCTCCAGCCGAGCCGATCTCGACTCTATACGAAGTCGGAGCCGAGGCCGCAGGCTTAGAAACAGAAGCCTGGGCTTTGGCAGTTTTGGTTGATTTTGTGGGCCGACTTAGCCGGAGAGCCCTCCGCTTAAGAAGACCCCTGAGAATCAACTTATTGCCTCTCCTGCAGGACTCTCTGGCTGAAGGAGTGACAAATAGCACAGGAGTCCTGCAGGTGAAGAGGGCCCAAACAGTACAGGCAAGAAGTGTGACCGTCTGTCAGAGACATCTTCTGACAGCACGAGTCACACTTCTTAAAACCTGAAACCCTCTCCTTAGACATGGTGCCTAAACACAACAGACACACACACCAGTCAAATTAAATTAAACTAATACCAAGAGGTATTTAGTAAAAAACACCAACACACACACCCTAACAGGGGGGGGATGGGATAGGGAAAATTGACTGACTAAAAATTAAAAGAGACCGGGATTTCTGTCAGAAAAAGGTTAATTTTAAAATTAAACTATCAAAAATTAGTTTTAACTAAAAAAAAAAAAAAAAAAAAAAAGGGGCTTAAATATCACAAATGTGAACAACTTACCAGGAGCTGGTAAAGAGAAGACCTGCCAAGCGAAGCGGCAAACGAGATCTGGGTACTTCCTGCCTTGCATCATGGGATATGGGGCTGCCTCGAGCTGGTAAAAGGAGTTCTCGAGCTAAAGCAAGTGCCGAGTCGGAGCCGAGGGATCGGCTCCGAACCCATCAAGCAAGAATGAAGGCGAGATTGACAACTTAACATTATATATATATATATATATATATATATATATATATACACATATATATATATATATATATATATATATACACACATATATATATATATATATATATATATATATATATATATATATATACATACACACACACACACACATACAGAGAGAGAGAGACTGACAAAACATATATACATGCATTATATGCAGAGTGGATATCAGAGCTAGTATGCTGAAAGTAGATTAAGAGCACACCGTGTAGCTATATGTAGGGTAAGAAGTGGTTATGTGACCAGAGAGACAGCATTTATATTTTCCTTGAAATTCTGATCAGAAAATAGAGTAAGAGGAATGATCTTTAAGAAAATAAGGGACATATTCCCATAGTTTGTGACAGAGGACTGAGAAAGAATGACTTGTGCAATAAAAGTACAGTTTTGTACCTACCATAAATGTAGATGTTCGAAGATCCACATTGCTGCAGTCCTTGCACTTGGGTAGTCCGCTGTCCTCGGTCGGCCCAAATATCAAAGTATAAGGCTGACGTCGGTCAAGGCGCATTTGACTGACATCAGGACGTCAGGGTACAAATGCGCATGACCGACGTCATATCCTCAGTCTCTTCTTGCCCCAGATGTCAGAAGACCCTAAAAATAAAGGTCAAAAGACAGCAAACCAACAACCAACCATCCCAGCACTAAAAATATGTACAATATATACAATAGACAATATACACCCAATTGACCACCCAACCCACACAACTGCCTCTAACAACAGAGGGGAAGGAGGGAGGGTAAATTGGACTGCAGCAATGTGGATCTTCGAACATCTACATTTATGGTAGGTACAAAACTGTACTATGTTCTTCATCTCACATTGCTGCAGTCCTTACACTTGGGTAGAATCCCAAAGCAGAGGAAAGGGAGGATGGCCAAATTATAAGGAAGCAGGAGTGGTAGGTGATAATGCCTGGAAAAAGTATGCACTGAACTCCAAGTAGCTGCCTCCAAAATATCCTTAGTTGCCACCCCTCTCAAAAAAGCTGTTGAAGTGGCAGTAGCCCTAGTGGAATGAGGCCTAATCCCGGCTGGAACTTCCTTGCCATGATGGGAATAACAGAAAGCAATGCAAAACCCAATCCACTTAGAAATAGTTTGTTTTGACACAGGCTTGCCCTGAGAACTCAAAGCAAAAGAAACAAATAACTGCTGAGACTGCCTGAACCCTTTAGTTCTGTCCAAATAATAACGCAACTGCCTGTGTACATCTGAAGTGTGCAAAATCTTTTCCCCTTTATTTTGGGGATTTGCATAAAAGGTAGGCAAATGAATAGTTTGGTTTAAAGCCACACTAGAAACCACTTTAGGCATAAAGGAAGGATTAGTACGTAAAGATACCCTATCCTTATGGAAAATTAAGAAAGGCTCAACTGCCATAAGGGCCTGCAACTCAGTAACCCTTCTTGCAGAGGTAATAGCCAACAAAAAAGCAGTCTTCCATGATAAAAACTTTAATTCAGCAGTAGCTGCAGGCTCAAAAGGTTGTAGAGTGAGTTTCTCCAACACAAAATTGAGATCCCAAGCAGGAGTAGGAGCTTTTCGTGGGGGTCTTATATTCTTTGCCCCTCTAAGAAATTGCTTGAACAAAGGATGAGAAAACAAAGGTGGGTCACAATCATAGTGAGCCGAAATTGCTGCAGCATGAACTTTAATAGAAGAGAAGGACAAACCTTTGTCCAGTAACTCAGTAAGATATTGAAGGGCCACACAAATTCGGCCCAGAAACATCAAAATCCTTTGCTGCACTCCAAAATAAAAATCTCTTCCATTTGTCTGCGTACACTTTCCTTGTACTAGGCCTTCTGGCTTCCAAAATAACATTCAAAACTTGTTGTGGAAGTGGAGGCCCACAATGGTTCAAAACAGAATATGCCAGGCTGTTAGGTGCAGAGAGTGAAGCTTGACATTGAGCAAATGACTGTCCTCCTGAGACAACAGGTGTGGAATCGAAGGCAAAGGCCATGGAGGCTTCCGTACCAGGCTCCTCAGTAATGGGTACCAATGCTGTCGAGGCCAATCTGGAGCTATCAAAATCATCCTTGGCTTGTCTTGTCTGACCTTTAGTAGTACCTTTGGGAGGAGAGGCAGAGGCGGAAAGGCATACACATGAAGATTGCTCCAATTGAAAGAAAGAGCATCCACTTTCCAAGCTGTGGGATGAAACCTTTTGTGCAAAACTTTGGCAGCTGGTGGTTTAGTGGAGAAGCGAACAGATCTATGTCTGGAGTTCCCCATGACACTGTCAATTTCTGAAATACATGAGGATCCAATTTCCACCGTGGGGATCCATAATTTGTCTGCTCAACACATCTGCTAAGGAGTTCTGTGCTCCGCAGAAACCTTGCCTGAAGATTTAGCTGTAAACTGAGAGCAGTCTCCCACAAAATCATTGCTTGCCTGCATAGAGGATAAGAATGTGTTCCGCCTTGCTTGTTGATGTACCACATGACAGTTGTGTTGTCTGTTAGAATCAACACCTGCCCTGGTAGAAGTAAATCCTTGAAGGCTATTAATGCAAACTGGACTGCTAACATCTCTTTCAAGTTGATATGTAGATGTTGTAGTCTGGCAGGCCACTTGTCTTGTATCCACTTTCCATTCAGATGAGCTCCCAAGCTTTGTCTGAGGCATCTGTCGTTAGAATCTGACTCGCCTCTGGCCGGGTCACAGAGAGTCCCTTGTTTAGGTGACATTCCTGAGCCCACCACAAAAATTCCTTTTGAATGCAAGGTATTATTTGAATGACAGTGTCCAAATCCTGGCAGTGCTGTGTCCATACATTTTGAGATTGAGATACCATTGTAGCTTCCTCATATGCAGTTTGGCATTGGGAAGCACCAGAATACAAGATGCCATGAACCCTAAGGCTTGAAGGACTGTCCTTGCAGTCAGCCCGGACTGATGAGACAACTGATGAAAGTAAAGGGAAAGATTCTTTTGTTTGTCCGGGGTCAAAAGGCCACCTGGGATGCTGCATTCAGGCTCACACCCAGAAAGCACATGTCTTCAGAGGGTACTAGACTGGACTTTATTTCGCTCACAGAATACCCCAGGCATCTTAGCACTGCTATCACATAACCCAAATGATGAAGAAGCTCGTCCCTTTCTTGAGCCAGAATCAGGCAATCGTCCAAATATGGATAAATCTGTATTCCTTTTAACCTGAGGAAAGCTATCACTGGAGCCAGAACCTTCGTGAACACTCTGGGCGCAGTAGATAAGCCAAAGGGCAATGCAGAGAACTGATAATGAGAAGTCCCAGCTCGAAAACACAGATACTTCCTGCAACTGAGTCTGATAGGAACATGAAGATAAGCCTCCTTGAGATCTAAAGTTACCATCCAATGATCTTTGCCCAGCAGAGGTAAAAGCTGCTGTAATGTCAACATTTTGAACTTGGGAATGTCCAGATAAGTGTTGAGGATAGACAAGTCCAAAATTGGTCTCCACGTGTTCCCTTTCTTTGGTACTAGGAACAGGCGAGAATAAAATCCTAGGCCCACTTCTGGCATAGGGACCGCTGAATGGCCCCTATTTGGAGTAACAGAGAAATTTGCTTGTGAGCCTCTATTCTTTGTGGAGGAGGAACGGCTGGCATGCCTTTGAAAGGAGGCAAGGTATGGAAATAAAACCGGTAACCGTGGTGTATGATATCCAATACCCATCTGTCTTGGGTAATTAAACTCCAATTTTCTTTGAAAAGTGCCAACCTTCCTCCCAAAGGTGCTGCCAGACGAGAAGGCTCTGGCAGCTGAAAAGGTAGGTCATTGGGTCTGTTTACGAAAGGACTGACCCCTGCCCTCACCTGAAGACTGTGCAGGAGAACTCCCTGTTCTAGGCCTGAAAGAGCCCTGAGCTCTGCCCCTGCCACGTCTAGATCTACCCCTAGACTGGGAATCATAAGAAGGATACATCCACCCCTTAGTAGACAGAAGGAGAGGGCCTAGCCACCCTAGGAAGGGAGGGGAGTATAGTAACCTGAGAAGCCCCTTCAGCCTGACCTGCCTCCTGAGAGGCCACATCTTGCAATAATAAAGTCTCTCCCTGGGAACCCAAAGAAACCTCCGGTGGAGCCACCGGCTCCACCGACACCTCTAAAGAACCGGCGTCCGGTACAGACGGTTCTTCTAGCCTAGGCTTAACTGCTTTGTCCTTGCGCTTCTTCGAGGAAGCGGGCGTCGGAGCATCCGACGGCATTTTATAATTGCACCGCTTCCCAAAGACTAACCTGGCACAATCCAACCTTCTCTTTATAGTGCGTTTATTGAATCTAGCACAAGAGCGACAGCCAACAACGTCGTGCTCAGGCCCTAAGCAAGGAATACACAAAGTATGATAATCTCTATGCGGTATCTGTTTCCCACAAGAAATGCAATTATTGACTTTTTCTGACATCCGGTAAATCACTGAGGCAAGAAAAAACTAAAATATTCCCCAACGGGGTACTTAGCCAACTTTGAACTCGGTCTGAAACCTCGAAATCGAAAAATCTCAGAACGCCAACCGGCACTTGCAATGCTGCTTCTGCAGCGGACCATGCGGCAAAAAAGACTGAGGATATGACGTCGGTCATGCGCATTTGTACCCTTACGTCCTGATGTCAGTCAAATGCGCCTTGACCGACGTCAGCCTTATACTTTGATATTCGGGCCGACCGAGGACAGCGGACTACCCAAGTGTAAGGACTGCAGCAATGTGAGATGAAGAACATCCCAAGTTTGGAGGCGAGGGCTAGAAAGGTTAAGACTTCTAAGTCTGCATGTTGGTTCCTCTCTGTCTGAAAGCTAGTGGAGGAAAGATCTTATGATGAGATTAACCCAAGCCATAACTACTGCTTCATTTACATGACCCAGTGATAAATAATTGTACACTCCATGAGTAAGATCTACAAAGTATAGCTACAGCTCTTACTACTAAATAACTTACCCCATATTAACATAACAGGTACAATAAGCAGGATAATGCCCTCACACCTGAAGAAGCTAGTTGTTTTAAAAGTCTTGACAAGATAGTCATGCTCTAGATGTGAACCAAGAAGTGTAATCATTCTTCAAGTCCAGGAACTAAAGTCATTCACCTGACTTATGAAAACATGAGTAAAAAGCTCACATTAAGTAACCACATTAACGTCTCTACACTGATGAAGTTAAAACTGCTCTAATCTTGGCCAAACCATAAACCCACGTTTCCTTGGGAACTTGTAAAGATGAAAATAAAACCCTATCATCAAATCCCTGGTCTACACAATGTGTTGAAAGACTTTGAAGGGGATATTTCAGAAACTTTAGTGATCTGAAAAATTCCCACGCAACTTCACCAGGGATTAGGTAGAAGATAAAATGTTCAGCAAGCAGCAAGGACAAACATTGCTTCAACAGGATGTCTGGGGTTCCTGGTTGTCAGGCAAACACTAGCAAGTAGAATCATTCCCCTAGAGTAAGGAAGTGGTCCACTGCCCTACAGACTTTAATCATCATGACAAGCCAAATAAATCAAACTTTTGTTGGAAATAAAACAATGCACATCATGTATGTACACTACAGCAGGACTTTTCACTGACATGTCAAGAATCTAATTAATGTGGATAATTTATTAGTGGACTATGTGGCATACAATACAATTATTATGATGCCATCATCTATGCAGAGACATTGATGCAGAAGTCAAAAATAAACTCTATTAACTTCCAAGATGGATGCACACCGAACAACAGCTTAATTTCAGCTCTTCCAGTGTGAAAAAAGACTAGGAATAAAAACTAGTAACTCTGCCAGCTTAGGTAAAATTCAATTACTGGTTAGTAAGTACGCTGCCTAGATACCAGCAAAGAAGAAATCTAGGGAACCAGAAAGAAAATAAACTAGAAAAAAATAAAAAGAAAATACTGATTGAGAAGAATCCTGTAGCTGTTTAGACAAGAAATGGCTTCCAATAATTTTGAGAAAAAAATAAAACAAATGTATTCAGAGCTGTTTAAAATAAATGAAACAATAAAGAGATATATCAACTCAAACAACAAATGGAAAAATGCAAGATGAACTGATAAAACTGCAAAAAATCAAATGTTGAAAAGAAGAAATGACTGGCTGAGTATGACACTTATCAAGGACAGCAGTTTAAAAAAAATAGTAGAGTTAGAAGGCAGAGCACGCAGAGAAAACATGAGACTTTCTGTAGTACCAGAAAAACTGGAAGGAAAAAAATGTAGTAATTTTATGAAAGCATAATAAGCAACAGAGCTGGTATTCCACAGCACAATTTGTCGACTGAAAGGGCACAACAAGTGAATGCTCCAAAGCTGGTCTTGAGAAAGCTGCCAAGACCTGTATTAGTAAAGATGCAACTGTGCCCGCAGAAAGACTGGATCCTGACAAAACTGTGGCAGAAGGGCAAAGTATTAAGGAGAGTATATGGAAAATAATCATTCACTGTACACCAAGCAGATGAGAAGCAAACTTATCCCAGAAATCAGGGAATGTCAAGAGGCAGGTGTGAGATTCAAGCTGCAATATCTATTTATCTCCAGAATATATATATATATTATTTTTTTTGGGGGGGGGGGGATCAAATACATTTTTTGATGTTGAACAAGCTTTGGAGGAAATGCAAAAGTTTATCCAGCAAACAGTTATTCATCAAACAGAAAGGGGCTCTGCTTCTCATTCTTCTGACAAAGCTCAGAAAGACTTTGCCAGTGATACCTTTTTCCAATGTTCCAAAGGAAAATGCTTTTGATTTAGAAAAGAGCACAGTAGTTGACCAGAAGACTCAGCAGTACCTTGGGCAAAAAACAGAGTATGGTGTTGGCAGATTGAGATGAACAGGAAGACCAACAACACTGAATTTAGTGAATAAATGTGAGATTATAAAACATCAATCACATTTTTAAAGAAAAAGAGGCTTAGAAAGATTGAACTTTTGTTGCCTTTGTTAAACCTGTGGGTGGACTATACAATATATCTATATATATATATATATATATATATATATATATATATATATATATATATATATATATATATATCTATATATATATATATATATATATATACATATATATATATATATATATATATATATATACATATACATGATATAGCTTCAAATGGAGACAACAGAAAACAACTGTATAAAAGATCAATGTGCCAAACATTAGTGGGTGCGTGTAGCTCAAAACCTGGTAGTAGTCCTTTAAAAAAAGCTGTCATGTATAATTAGTGGGAGTAATACTTCCAATGATGACGGTTATGCTATCCATATTGCTCTACAATGTTAATGGTCTCACAGGTATAGACAAAAAGGTAAAAGTATTTAATTATATTAAGAAATGCAGAGTGCAACTAGCAATGCTACAAGAGACGCATTTGGAAAGAAATAAACATGTGAATTTCATAAAGACAACATTTCAGGACAGATATTCAGAAGAATATCAGGGGCAAAGGAAAAGGTTAGTACTTATTAGCATTACTAGAGAAGCTCCAATAGTGATACAAGAAAGAAAAAAAATGATAATGGTAGTAACGGCAAGGAAAGAATATTACGCTGGCACATATTTATATCTCACCTTTAAAAGTGCTATAATGGAGCTTAAGAAAATTATGGGAGAATAATCAGCTTATAGCAGGGAATATTACTTACAGGTGGGACTGGAACTTGAGGATGTATCGGAGGATCCAAAAGGGAAAATATAACAAAAGAGGTTCAATTTCTGAAGACATTTATGAAAATATTTGGTAAAGAACATGCAAATTCAGTAGTAGGAACTTGAAGAGAATTTACATATTACTCCCTTAGGTACAATAAGTGGGCTAGAGTAGCTAGAAATTATATTTCACATGAATATTTGTATTTAACTGAAAGCTTCGATACATATCCAATAACTACTTCAGATCATGTGCCAAGAAAAACGAAGACAAAAGTGCAGAGTAATGATGTAAAAATCAGACACTGGCACTTTCCCTCCTACCTGTTAAAAATTGAGGAATTTAAGGAATGGGTAATGGAAATTATTTGAGGATTATTAGGGAAGATAAAAATTTCTTCCGAAGTTATAGCTAGTGAGTGGGATAAAGTGAAAATGGAGTTTAAAAATAAAGTAGAAATAAAAGAAAAAGATATAGTTACGAAATAATAGGAATTATTTACAGGGGCTGACAAAGATTAAAGTATTGCAGAGCAAGGGGAATCTCCCAGGACAAGAAGAGTAGCAGCTGCACAGTGCTAAAGAGAAAATATGGGACTATCTGGATAATATGCATAAGTTTAGAAACATTGATGTTAAGCGACTGTTTTCTGATAATAACTCTAGAGCACAAAAACTTTCAACACAATGACTTATGCAACACAAAGTAAAAAAGAGTTGTCGTCAAACATAGGGAGTCTATAACAAAAAAAAATAGCCAGAGATCCAATAAAGTATTAGAAATATTTCATAAACGTTTTGAAAAGTTATATAATGCAAAGAAATATAAAATCAAGAAAGAGCACAAATGCAAGTTAAGGGAAAGGCAGAATGGGAAGACACCAAGAATTTATTTGGACTCAGGTTACAGATTGCCCTCCCTAGCAGGGATAGATATCAGAGTATAGGCAAAGAGAAAGAAATAAGGGAGTCCTAAATGAAAGAACAGCACTGGTAGAGTTTTTTAAAAGAATCAGGAACAGAAGCTACCATTAAAAAAGGAATTAGTAGAGCATATAAAATACTGCATGATAACTATATAAGAATCAATCAGATGAGGTTAGACAGGATTGGGGAAGAGGGATTGTTCAGCGATAGTTCAGTGTTTGTGTCGTGCATTATGTGTTCGTGGTTTTGGACGTTCAGTTTTATAATATAGACCCATTCTATTGAATTCACAAAGAAACAAAGGAAGGATACATGTCTCTCTCCCAAATATGCAACAAAATCTAGAAGATTCAGGATTTTTTCCTGTAAATGTTTACACAGATATCTGTATTCCCCAATTAGACTCCAGAGAATTTTTCCTCAGGCAGACAGTAAATGTTGTAGGTGTGAAGGGGAAAAAAAGGTAATTGGGAACATATTTTCTGGAAGTACGGTGAGTTGGTGGACTTTAATGATTCCTTGCGGGATGCAATGTCAGAGATGCTGGGTGGGCAAATTGGTCTGACGAGGGAGATTATTGTTATGAGCTATAATACAGAACTGGAATTGCCTAGACATGGCAAGGCCTTGCTGTGTCTAATAATGGTGGCTGCCAAAGCAATTACTAGAAAATGGAAATCAAACTCTAAACCAACTATACTGGAATTAGTGAATATAGTACTAGAGATAAAACAAATGGAAGCGAGATCTTTAGAAAAGGGTAAGAGCAAACTACATAGAAAATCTGGGAATTGTGGAAACAATACATACAAAGGAGGAATGAGGTCTAAAAGGTGGCAGGACTTAAGTTATGTAATGTTTGAGTGAGAAAGATTGGGTAGATTACAAGTGATGTATAATGTTTGCCAATGGGAGTGTGTCAGTATAGTTTGTAATGTAAAATGTTTGCAACTAGAATTGTGTTGGCGTGTTTGGTTTCATTTATATAAATGTATGACTGCCCATGTAGTAATAAAGATGTTTTTTGTTTAACAAAAAAGGCAGGAATTGAATAATTTATGTAATATTGCTTAGGGTATATGATATACAGCAATATATGTGAAGTATAATGTTTATGTTGTTATAGTTTGATTACTTTATATGTGAAGTATAATGTTATGTTAATGCAGTTTGATTACTTTTATATAAATCTAAATTTGTCTGTGTCACAAGTGATAATTCAATAAAGGTGTTTGGGGGGGGGGGAGAAAGAGCACACATGTAAATAAGTATGTAAACTTAAGTAAGCCATTGTTAGAGGCAGATGAAGCTCAGCAACTAACAGTTAAGATAGCAGGAGAGGAGATAAAAAAAAGTGGTAATGTATAATCAATCTGCAGGAATGTCTCCAGGATGGTATTCCTTTGGAAGATAGGAGGGAAGAAAGTGATACAGATTTGGAAGGTTTAACTGAATTTTAAATGAAGGGGAAGCACAAATATATTTGAAGAAAACTGTGGTGGCTATAATACATAAAGATGGTAAAGACCAATCAGATCCAACTTCATGTAGACCCATTTCAATTTTAAAGTATGATGCCAAAATTGACAGATATGGATCAATGTGGCTTTGTGGAGGGGAGGCAAACATTTGACATTAATAGAACAATGATAATCCAGAGGAAAGCAGAATGTAAGAAAATACCACTAATTTTAGTGGGTCGTGATGCAGAGAAAACATCCAACAGCTCGGATTTTACAAGTATATCAATAGAATGGGTCTATATTATAAAACTAAACGTCCAAAACCACGAACACATAATGCACGACACAAACGCTGAACTACAAAAAAAGCTAAGGAGGTAAATATTGAAAACTGGAATGCCAAATGCAGTTTCAACAACAGCAGCGCCAGACAGGTAAGTAAAACCTACAAAAACAAACTTATTAATCACACTTTTGCAGGGGGGGGCAAGCCCCCCACTTATATATACCAACTCCGAGAATGCACTACAGTGGGGAAAAGGATATATTTCCTCTTCGCCACAATCACCCTGCTGGCCACGGAAATACGTTTGGCGTTCCGGATTTCGATATTTATGTCCTTCGCATTTTTCATAGTTCGGCGTTTATGTGTCACTCATTAGGTGTTTCCGGTTGTGGATGGTCGATCATCTAATATAGACCCCAATGGAAGCATTTGCATTCCCTGATAATAAGGTTAATCAGAAGGGTTTAAGATGCATCAAAGGCCAGAATAAAAGTGGGAAGGTTCTTCTCTGATAAGTTGTATCTGACTAAGGGAACCAGGCAGGGGTGTCTTCTTTCCCCTTTGTTATTTGCTATATATTTACAGCCAAAGGAAAAGAAAACAAGGGATTCAGAAATTCAAGGATATAACTGGTATGGCAATCAAGAAAGATTGAATTTATTTGCAGACATTATTTTGTACCTGATAAATCCAGAAAAGGGCATTTCAGTGTTGTGGAACATTTACAGACAGTTTCAGTCTTTCTGGGATATAAACTTAATGAAGCAAAAACAAAATGTATAGCCTCAAACCATCTACCCACACATGAACTGGTTCAGCAATACCCATATTTATGGGGACACAATAAGATGAAGTATTAAGGAGTATGACTTAAGGCTTTTGTTACAGCAGCTAAGGATATGTAGGAAGAGACAAAACATAAAATAATACAAAAACTAAGAAACTGGAAGCTCTTATTTATGGATATGAATATTAAGATACTAGCAGTGAAAATGTTTTAGTCCATTTAGTTTTATACACAGGTTAGGCATACTTTTATCAAACAGAAGAGAAGATGTGGGCAATAATAAAGAGTTGAAAAATTATCTGGGAGGGGAAGAAGGCAAGAGTTATGTGGGATAAGCAGAGCCTTCCAGTGGAACAAGGTGGTTTAGTATTACCTTATTTAAATTGATATTTTAGAGCTACAAAGTTAAGGCTCACACACAAGCAGAAAGTTAGAGGGAAAAATCAAGAAATAAGGAGATGGTGGGATTTTGTATGCAGCTCCTTTAGGAGAATAACAGCCATACAGAATGTTATGAGGTCCGAATGGGAAAAAAAGTCAGTAAACAAAGGAGAGAAGTCGTGCTGAAATTGACTTCATCCTCAAGTCTTGGTGAGTACCTTTACGAGTTGAACATAGTTTTTCACAAAATTTCACCAAGACATTGATATATAGACTATATTTATATAGCATGTATAACGCATAGATGTAGTTCAAAAATTAAAGACAGGTGGGTGCATAAGATCCAGGATAAAAAAGTGCCCAATCATGGTAGGTGCACTGGTGCCAGGACTGGGGAAAAATGACAGTGTAGAATCCTCAAAATACAGAAACATTCCTTTAGTGGGACCAGGCCAGGCCCAGGTGGAGGATGGCTCCCCCTGTTGTAGAAGGAAGTAGCAGTTCAAAGAAATCACTTGCAAAGGCAAGTGGGGCAGTGGTTAAGGTGTATGCCTGTCAATCACAAGATGCAAGGTTTGATTCTCACCATGGGCTGGAGATTCACAGGTTGAAGGTATATATTTAAGTCTCTCTGTTGATCAGTGGCAGTGAAAAACATTGAGCTGCTTCCCTGCCCCCCGTGGGAGTGGTTACCGACTTGAAACTGTAGTTTTATTGGCCAAAAGGGGTCATTTCCAAAACTCCTTCATCTTCCTCTCTTAAAACCTAGTTGCCTCGTGGTTTTGGCGTCTTTTCAGGCTTGTTGGCTGTTGGTGAAGCACCCACCAAGAGGAGAAAACGTTGAGAGAAGAAAGGAGCCACGTTTGAGATTTTAAGTATTTTTCCTCTGTTTATTTGATAAGTTTTTCTGCATAGCTGCCTAGTTTGAGCATTTTCTGGCTTGTTAAACTTGATTTCTGCATTAGTAGCTGTATTTAGAGCACAACCAAAAGCTGTTTACTGAATTTCCTGTTTGCACTTAATTTTAAAATTGTTTTTTTCTCAAAACTTGCATATTTTCTGTCTTTGACCTAGCACTCTTGTGTGGGGTAATTTACTGCACTGTTATAACTTGATATTACTTGTGAACCTCTGCTATCTTTGAAAAAACAAAAACAAAAAAAAATCTTGTTTTTTCCCACTTTTCTGAGATTTAAAAAAGTTCAAGTTACAGGCTTGCTGTTCTTGAACTGTTTTGTAAGTTTCTGTGATGCCATTTTTGCTTGGGCTAAAGGAAAGTCTCTCTGTTGATCAGTGGCAGTGATAAACATTGAGCTGCTTTCCTGCCCCCCGTGGGAGTGGTTACTGACTTGAAACTGTAGTTTTATTGGCCAAAAGGGGTCATTTCCAAAACTCCTTCATCTTCCTCTCTTAAACCTAGTTGCCTCGTGGTTTTGGCATCTTTTCAGGCTTGTTGGCTGTTGGTGAAGCACCCACCAAGAGGAGAAAACGCTGAGAGAAGAAAGGAGCCACTTTTGAGATTTTAAGTATTTTTCCTCTGTTTATTTGATAAGTTTTTCTGCATAGCTGCCTAGTTTGAGTATGTTCAGGCTTGTTAAACTTGATTTCTGCATTAGTAGCTGTATTTAGAGCACAACCAAAAGCTGTTTACTGAATTTCCTGTTTGCACTTAATTTTAAAATTGTTTTTTTCTCAAAACTTGCGTATTTTCTGTCTTTGACCTAGCACTCTTGTGTGGGGTCATTTACTGCACTGTTATAACTTGATATTACTTGTGAACCTCTGCTATCTTTGAAAAAACAAAAACAAAAAAAAATCTTGCTTTTTTCCCACTTTTCTGAGATTTAAAAAAGTTCAAGTTACAGGCTTGCTGTTCTTGAACTGTTTTGTAAGTTTCTGTGAGGCCATTTTTGCTTGGGCTAAAGGAAAGTCTCTATGTTGATCAGTGTCAGTGAAAAACATTGAGCTGCTTCCCTGCCCCCCGTGGGAGTGGTTACTGACTTGAAATTGTAGTTTTATTGGCCGTTTTGGGTCAATTCCTGGCTCTTTCCAGCCCCTGCTATCAAGCACGCTTTAGAGTGCTTTAGCGCGATTTAGCGCGGAGTTGCCACTAGAGCAGCATCGGTTTAACAAGGTTAAACTTTTTCTGGCTCCATAAAGTCTGTTCTTCATTTTTTCCCTTAGAACTGCTCTACTAGTAATCTAAACAGTATATCCCTTAACTAAAAAGCGCAGCACTTGTTCCTAAAAACTTTTACTTGTCTTAAAAGCATCTTCTTTTCAGGTTTAGCACTTCTGTATTATACAAAGTCCCTTCACTAACAACCCCCCCCCCCCAGGAGTACCCACTTCCTTACTACGTCCTCTCTTATTCAGTTACACCCCTAACTTCTAAATTTCTCTAGCATGTCGAAGGGCCAGATGCTGGCGTCCTCTCCTGTCCAGTTGGTGAATTTGGGAATATTGAGGCAATGTTACAATTGCCTCATGTACACTGACAACCCTCTCCTCCTCCCACATAACACAAATACTTGCGAGAGATGCAGCTATTTAGCCAAACTGGAGGCAGAGCTCTCTCAACTCAGGACTGGCAAGACCAGACAGGAGGAGAAGGCAACTACACACACCACAAAACCAGTCTCACATAAAGCTATCACAACAATGAATCAAACACATAAACACACAAAGTCATACTCGGAGGCTCTGAGCAAAAATTTACCTAAACAGCAGAGGCCTCCAAAGCAGACATCCAAGCAACTCCCACCTCATGACACACCACAGGCAACACATAAACCACAAAATCAGTGTGCAAAGCAGTCACAGCCCTTAAGGCCAAATACAACACCAAACATACTTGTCATAGGTGACTCCATAGACAGACACACTGACGTCCCACTCACCAGGCTGAACAAGGAGAGGGTCACAGTAAGCTGCCTATCGGGCGCTAGAATCCGCCACATAACACAAGCACTCGGGTCACTCCACAGCAAGTACAAATATGACACAGTCATTGTCCATGCTGGTGTGAACAACCTGAGACGTACCTCCCTGGACTACATGAAAAGAGACATAGAGGAGCTCTCTGATTATGTAGCCCAGGCAGGTATGACCCTGATCCTGAGCAGTATCCTTCCTTCACCAAGAATGATGCCACAACATAGAGACAAGATGATCAGCTTTAACAACTGGCTTAATTTCTGGTGTCATTCAAAGAGGATCCAGTGTCTGTCTGCCTGGGATGACATGCTTGACAAGCCACGCTGCTTCGCAAGGGACGGCTTGCACCTGTCACCTCTGGGATTCCTGATATTGGCTAAGGCTCTTGCCACCCCCATAGTGCCTTTTTTAGGCAAGGCTCAAATTCTAAACCTACCACCCTAGAAAACAAAAATGGGAAGAAACCAAGGGTAATGCTGCTCAATGCCAGAAGTCTAAATCTCAAAATGCACGCACTCGAGGCCCTTCTCAGTATGGAGAACATCGATGTCTGTGCTGTGACTGAAACCTGGTTCAAGGCTCCTGAGAGCACCCCGGCACTATCAGGTTTTACCTCATATCATGCGTTCCGGCCCCAAAACCTGGACCACACCACAAAAGGAGGGGGTGTATCCATATTCATCAAGGATACCCACACCTCCAGGTTGGTGGCAATGCAGGAAGCATCGGAAACCATCCAGGTGCAATTAACCATAGGCAAAACTGCTCTACAATTTGTAGCATGCTACAGGCCACCCTCTCAAACTCAGGAACCCCACACAGCCTTCCTGAAGACACTGGAGGGTATAAATGTATCTCCAAACACCATTATATTGGGTGACTTCAACTACCCGAATATAGACTGGGAACATTACTCAAGCCCCAACTTTCTAGCCCAAAGGTTCCTGGAGTTCATAAATTCAAATGCCATGGAACAACTAGTCACCGTTCCCACAAGAGGAGAAAATATACTAGATCTCATCATCACAAACATGGGGACAAAATGCTCCACACCGGAAGTATATCCCTCATTGGTGAGATCAGATCACAAACTTATCTCACTGGAAATCCACATCCCGCCCCACCCCAAACAAAAAGACCACAGTGAAGAACTTCTCTAAAGCAAACTTCACACTACTCAAGACTGGTGTGGTATCCTTCAAGGCCCCCGAGCCAGTGGAAACCACAACCCAAGCTGCGGAAGCCCTTACAAATGCCTTCTACGAACACCTCCAGGACTGCATGGATCAGGCAATCCCTAATAGAACCAAGACTCTTTCCACCAAGGGCAAACGTCCAGTCTGGTGGACCCCAGCCATAAACAAACTTTACAATAAGAGGAGAAAGCTGTTACATGATAGAGCAAAATCCATAAAAGAGAAGACACCCTTGATCATTATTAGTAAAAAAAATACGAGCACTCATGAAATCATCCAAGGCCAACTTTGAGAGAAAATTTGCAATAGATTCAAAAGACAATCATAAGGCCTTCTTCAGCTATGTTAGAAACCTGGGTGGAAACTCCCAGATATGCGCAGAATTAGTCCAAAATGATACAAAATCACTGAACCCACAGACATTGCCAACATACTGGCAGACAGGTTCAGTGCAAACTTCACCCCTCTCCCCAAAAGGAGAGATAACTATCCCAGCGGAGTGTAGCCTCCCAGACATCTCAAATGCGCAGGTGAAAGCTGCTCTCTCTAAAGCTAAAAGCACAGCATCAATGGGACCGGATGGTGTCCCCGGCTGTGTGCTACACGAACTCAACGAGGAACTAAACCCGCATATAAGGCAGCTGTTTAATCTTAGCCTTACCACAGGATACGTGCCCAAGGAGTGGTGTACGGCAACTGTGGTCCCACTCCACAAAGGCTGTGCCTCTACGGACCCTGGTAATTACCGCCCCATAAGCTTAACAAGCCTGGTCTGCAAAGCTATGGAGAGGATCATAATGGAACTCATAAACAAAGACAAAGGGGACTTGCAGACATTGGACCCAACCCAGTTTGGCTTTGTCAAGGGCAGATCATGCCTTTTGAACTTGGTCGACTTCTTCGAAACAGTCACCAAGGTCATTGATAAGGGAAAGGCAGTCCATACAGCCTACCTTGACCTTGCAAAAGCTTTCGACACAATACCCCACTCAGGTATTAGAGAGAAACTTACCAGCTTAAATGTAAACCCATATGTCACAAGATGGGTTGCAAACTGGCTAAAGAACAGAACCCACAGGGTTAGAGTTGCTGGCGCCATGTCAGACTCCAAGCCGGTCACAAGTGGTGTCCCACAGGGCTCAGTACTTGGCCCCCTGTTGTTCGGCATCTACTTCTCAGAAGTACAGGCAAACATAGGAGGACTATGGCTGACCAAGTTTGCAGATGACTGCAAACTGGGCGCCATAGTGGAAAGTACATCGGACACAGATATCCTTCAGAGGGGTCTCACAGAAACTGATAGCTGGTGCCAGAGCCATGGCCTGAAGTTAAATGCCAAAAAAATGTATAGTCATACCCTTCGGGAAAAACAAGGTAACCCCAAGCTACCATATAGGTGGCAATCCATTAAGCACAGAAGAGGTTATCAGGGACCTGGGGACCCAGGTTGACAGTGGCCTTTCTTTGACACTCACATTGCTAAAGTGGTTAGAAAGACCTTCTACATTGCCCACCTGATCATGAAGGGATTCACATCCAGATCAAATGAGGTCATTGTTCCCCTGTACTCTTCACTTATCAGACCAATGATCGAGTACAATGCCCCATTCGGGATGTATCTCACCCGACACCTGCAGCAATTGGGGAGACCCCAAAAGTTCCTCACCAAAAGGATAAAGGGACTCCAAAATCTGTCATATGCTGCCAGACTGAAGAAACTCCAGCTCTATTCAGTCGCATACCGCCTGCTCAGAGGTGACCTGTGCCTGACATACAAGGCCATGTCCAACCCGGAATTAATGGACATGCTCCACCTCAAAAAATCCAAATCTACCAGATCCACTAGATCAAGCAACTTAAACCTTAGCACGGATATAAATAGGACATGCTGGAGGGATAGATTTGTCACCCAGAAACTCCCTATGCTGTGGAATAAAATCCTGGTCCATGTGAGGAAGAGCACCTCGCTGGCTCTGTTCAAGAGAAATCTTGACCGGTAGATGGGAGATCGTAGGTTTACCCCGGGAATCATCTCTGTCTCACTGCTGGACAGAGGCACAACAAACTAATGGGCACAGTATTTTTTAACATAAGGGGTGGCGTAAGCCACAAAACTTTGGGCTAGGCTTATAAATGCCTTAGGGCAGATAGCCTAGTATAAACCTATGAACCTATGATGGGCCAAAGAAGAGTCAAAGACGATAGAATGGACTACTGAGGATAAGAAATAATGTATTGTTACTACTATGCAAAAAGCCTAGAATTTCCAGACACAAGATGTACAAAAAGATTGAGAGAGAAATTAGAGGAAAGAAAAATACTTCTACAAGAAAAACTGTCAGAAGCCGCAAATAAAAATTTGTGTTCATTAATACAACAGATTTGTGAAAAGCAGTATATATGCCAAGAAACGTTGATCTGTTTGGAAAAAAGCATCATCCAAGGAAGTGCGAAAATATAAACAACAAAACCTAGAGATTTTTTAAAAGCATAAAAAAGAAATATGGACATGGGAAAGAAAAAGAGATTTGATATGGTGCAATATTTATTGCAAATGCAAATTAATCAATATAAAGAAGGCAGCCCCAAAGATATGCTAAGAGAAATACAGGCAAAGGCATCCAGACATGGAAAATTTCACAATAAAAAAAAAATAATATCACAAAGAGGGAATGTAGAAAAGAAAATACGTAAACTAGAAGTAAAAAAAAAAAAAAAAATAGAAGTTGAAGTTATTGAGTGCCTACAAAGTGAAGGATTTGATGCAGAAGGTCTAACATATTACATCACAGCATGATGGAATTAGTCCCCAAGCTAGGGAGAAACAGGAAGATCAGGAGACATCCGGAGAAGAAATTTGGATGTAGGAAAGAAAACGAGATTTAATATAGTGTAATAGCTATGCAAATGAGAAAGCAAAACTAATCAATACAAAAATAAGCCGCACCAAATATATATGAAGAGAAATACAAGCAAAGGAATCTAAACATGGAAAACGTTACAATACAGAAAATAAGAACGAGGAAAAGTAGAAAAGGAGATTAGTAATGGAGAATTTAAAGAAAAATAAACTGAGGTTATGGAATACCTGCAAAATGAAGGATTCAGTATAGAAAATCTAATTCAGAAAGCTCCACAACAGGATAGAGCAATGGACATCCAAATTTAGGGGAAACCAGTGGAACGGGAAGCAATTGGTCAGGTGCCATATGAAAATATTTTGGAGACCTCCACAGGAAACCAATATAACACTTTCACTTGAAGATGGACAGCAAGGGCAAGAAAGTACAGTTGTGTACACTAAATGTAGATGTTCGAGTGTATTCACTGCTGCAATCATCACCTGTGGGTTATCCCTGCTGTGGTACCCCTCGGCCGGCCCAAATACCAGAGTCAATGTTTTTCTGCATCGGTTGCTGTCGCTTAATGGCAGAAGTCAAGTCGTCAGTGCTATAAAGGAAGTCAGCCGATGTCATTACATCAGTTTTTCTTGCCCTAACCAGAGGCCTAAGTAAATATGGTAAAGTGGTTCTGGTGGCTAAAAGCCACCATCAGAAACTTAACTCTTCCTAAAGAAAGAAGATACAAGGGAGAAGGAGGGTAGGAAACCAGGAATGCAACAGTGAATACACTCAAACATCTACATTTATGTTAACTGTACACAACTGTACTATGTTCGTGTTTCACTGTTGCAGTCATCACCTGTGGGAGGATTCCCAAAGCTGAGGAGAGGGGTGGTTAGGATTAGTAAGAGACCTAGGAATGGGTCAGCATGCTCTGCAGAATTGCAGAGGCAAACCCTGCCCTAGCTTTAGAAAATAAAGGTAGGTGGCAATGCTTGGTAAAGGTATGGACTGAAGTCCAGGTGGCAGCATCCAGGATGTCCCTGGTGGGAACTCCTCTGAGGAATGCTGTGGAAGTGGAGGCTGCCCTAGTGGAATGGGTTCAAATAGACTTGGGGGGGGGGGGTTCCCATGCAAACTGTAGCAAAAATGAATACAATGTGATAACCATTTGGAAATAGTTTGTTTGGAAATGGGCTTCCCCTCTGTCCCTGGGGCAAAGCTGACAAGTAGTTGGCCTGTTTTCCTGAAGGGTTTAGTAAGGTCTAGATAGTATCTGAGCTGCCTGTGCACATCTAGTGAGTGCAGAATTCCTTTCCCCTTGTTTTGAGAGTTAGGAAAGAAGGTGGGCAGATGTATGGCCTGGTTGAGAAACACATTAGATACCACCTTAGGCATAAAGGAGGGATTAGTCCTCAGGGAGATCCTGTCTGCATGAAAGATGATGAAGGGCTCAATGGCCATCAGTGCCTGAAGTTCTGAAACCCTGGCTGAGATAACAGCTAGGAGAAAAGCAGTCTTCCAGGAAAGCTATCTTAGTTCTGCTGAAGCAGCAGGTTCAAATGCTGGTAAAGTTAGTTTTTCCAAAACATAATTCAGGTCTCAGGCTGGAGTGGGTGGCCTTCTAGGAGGTCTGATATTAGAAGCCCCTCTGAGGAATTGCTTAATCAAAGGATAGGAAAACAGGGGCTGTTCTGTATCAAAATGAGCTGAAATGGCTGAGGCATGGATTTTAATAGAGGAAAAGGAAAGGCCACTATTAAGTTGCTCCACTAGGTAGTCCAGGATGAGAGGGATGGAAGGTTGTGAGGTACTGCCTCTCCTCTGGATTGGCTCCAGGAACAGAATCTTTTTCCATTTTCCTGCATAAGATTTTCAGGTGCTGGGCCTTCTGGCCTCTGTGATAATGTCTAGGACCGGTTTGCTTAACAGAGGCCCATTGTTTGCTTTTAGAGTATTAACCAAGCTGACAGTTTGAGAGTCTGAGAGTCTGCAAGTCTGGGTGCAGCCCCCCCCCCCCAGAGTTAAGAGGTCTGAGATCGGGGAAGCTGCCTGGGAGACTGTGAGGTCAAGCTGCGCATTAAGGGGTACCAATATTGTCTGGGCCAATCTGGAGCAATGAGGATGGCCTTTGGTCTCTCCTCCCTTATTTTGATCAGTACTTTGGGTATAACAGGCAGTGGAAGGAATGCGTACAAAAAGAGGGTATTCCAAGGGAAGGTCAAGACATCTACCTTCCATGCTAAGTGGTGATACTCCCTGATACAGAATTTTATCAGCTGATGGTTGGGATGCGAAGCAAAGAGATCCACCTCCGGAGTCCCCCATGTCAGAGTGATTTGTAAAAAGATTTTTCTGTGCCATTCATGGGATCCAGTAAGTTGCTGCTTAAGTGGTCT
Source organism: Protopterus annectens (assembly GCF_019279795.1). NCBI lineage: Eukaryota > Metazoa > Chordata > Ceratodontiformes > Protopteridae > Protopterus > Protopterus annectens. Next base: position 596,846,017 of record NC_056737.1, read on the forward strand.
GCCAGGGTGTTCTTGGTCCCTGGTAGGTATTGTGCTATCAGGTGTAATACCATGGAAGAGGCTGCCAGCCAGAGGTTCATGGCTAGCCTGCAGAGATGGTAAGATTGGGTCCCTCCCTGTTTATTGATATTCCACATTACTGTGGTGTTCTCTGTTTTGATAAGGAGAAAGTACAGGTGTGTACACTTACCATACTTGTAGATGTTCGAGTGTATTCACTGTTGCAGTCCTTAACAAATGGGTTATCCAGCTCCCGGTAGCCCACAGTTGGCCAGAATACCAAAGTCCTTGGTATATGATGTCGGCTGCCTTCAGTTTAAGCCTGTCAGGACTTCGGGTACAAAGGAAGGCAGCCGATGCCATTTCCTTAGTTTTTCTTGCCTTAACTGTCAGGAGCCCCCAAAAAAAGGTTAGACCAGGAAAAGAAAAATCCAGTCTGTGCCCTAGGAAAAAAGGGGGATGAAGGGGGGGAAACCAGGACTGCAACAGTGAATACACTCGAACATCAACATTTATGGTAAGTGTACACAACTATACTATGTTCATCGTGTTTCGCTATTGCAGTCCTTACAAAATGGGTTGATTCCCAAAGCCCAGGAAAAAAAACAAAAGGGAGGAGGAACACCCACTGTTTAAGGGTTGGTAAGGATGCCCTGCAACACTGCAGTGGCAAAACCAGCTCTGGACTTAGAAAACAAGGGTAAATTGTAATGTTTAGTGAAAGTGTGGACAAAAGTCCAGGTAGCTGCTTCCAGGATGTCCTTAGTAGGTACACCTCTTAAAAAAGCTGCTGCGGTAGAGGCTGCCTTAGTAGAATGGGTCCTAATACTCTGTGGAGGAACCTTGCCATGCTGTAAGTAACAAAAGTGAATACAATGAGCAATCCACTTAGAAATGGTCCGTTTAGAAATAGCTTTCACCTGAGCTCCAGGAGCACAACTGACCAACAACTGATCCGACTTTCGAAAAAGTTTAGTCCTGTCCAGGTAAAATCTAAGCTGTCTATGCACATCCAGGGAATGAAGTGACCTTTCTCCTTTATTCTGAGGATTAGGAAAGAAGGTAGGCAGGTGGATAGACTGGTTAAGAGTCAGGCGAGAAACCACCTTAGGCGTAAAAGAGGGATTAGTTCGAAGAGAAACCCGATCTACATGGAAGATGATAAAAGGCTCTACTGCCATTAAGGCCTGCAGCTCAGAAACTCTTCTAGCTGAAGTAATGGCCAAGAGAAAGGCAGTTTTCCAGGAGAGAAATTTTAAATCTGCTGAGGCAGCTGGTTCAAAAGGAGGCCGAGTAAGTTCCTCAAGTTCAAAATTAAGATCCCAAGCAGGAGTAGGTGCACTTCTGGGAGGCTTTAAATTGCTAGCTCCCCTGAGGAACTGTTTCATCAAGGGATGAGAGAAAATAGGTTGCTCAAAGGAACAATGAGCAGAAATAGCTGAAGCATGAATCTTGATAGAAGAAAAGGAAAGTCCACCATTAAGCAAGCCTGCCAGATAGTCCAGAATAAGAGGAAGAGTAGGTTGAGAAGGGCCTTCCCCTCTAGTCTGCATCCAAATGGAGAAACATTTCCACTTATCTGCGTAAGATTTCCTAGTGCTAAGCCTCCTGGCCTCACAAAGAATCTCAACCACCTATTGGGAAAGGTTTAAATTATGAGCCAGGCTGCCAAATGCAGAGTCTGAAGATGAGGATGCAGAATTTTTTCCCCTCCTGGACCAAGAGATCTGGCATCAGGGGACGATGCCAAGGCTGAGACTTGGAGAGACTGTGAAGTACTGGATACCAGTGCTGCCTGGCCAGTCTGGAGCTATAATGATGACCCTTGGTTTTTCGTCCCTCATCTTTAACAGCACTCTGGGAAGAAGAGGCAAAGGAGGGAATGCATAAATCGAGAGCTGTGTCCAGGGGAAGGACAGAGCATCCACCTTCCAAGCTTTGTCGTGATGATCCCTGGTGCAAAAAGTTGGAAGAAGGTGGCTGGTCGGAGATGAGAAGAGATCCACCTGGAGAGTGCCCCAACGGTGAATGATGCGATAGAAGATGGTTTTGCTTAGTTGCCATAAGTGAGGATCCAGGACCTGCCTGCTCAACCGGTCTGCCGTGTTGAGCCTTCCTGGAAGAAACTGAGCTAGCAGATGAATGCCCATGGAAGCTTTGCCTGCACAGGGGGCAAGAGTGAGTCCCCCCTTGCTTGTTGATGTACCACATGATTGTGGTGGTGTCTGTCCCGACTAGAAGAGTACAAGGAGAGAGAAGATGCTTGAAAGCCATCAAGGCCTGCTGGACTGCCATCAATTCCTTCAAATTTATGTGCAAATGGACCTGTTGATAGTTCCAAGTCCCCTGAATGCATCTGCCCCCTAGATGAGCTCCCCAAACGTAGTCCGAGGCATCTGTGGTGAGAGTCTGACTGGCAGGAGGTGGACAGAAAGGCAGGCCTTTGTTCTGTGCACAGGCCGACACCCACCAAAGGAACTCCGTCTGCAGGCAGGGAATCAGAGGAAGAATCAAGTCTAAATCCTAGTGTGTTGACACCAAAGGTTTTTGAGGTACCATTGTATTTTCCTCATATGCAGTCTGGCATATGGAATCATCAGAATACATGAAGCCATCAATCCCAGGAATTGCCTTGCAGAGGGCTGGGTCATGCTTGCTAAAATCTTGAAGTAATTTGAAAGATCCATTTGCTTCTCTTGAGGGAGAGATACCATCTGGGCGGCTGTGTTTAGACTCGCTCCCAGGAATACAAGCTCCCTGGTGGGTACCAGTTTTGACTTCTTTTCATTGATAGTGTAGCCCAAAGATGTGAGAAGGTTCTTTATAAAGTCCAAATCCTTTAGGAGTTGCTCTGGAGAGTTTGCCTGAATAAGACAATTGTCCAAGTAAGGGTAAATTTGAATGTTTCTTTGCCTGCAAAAAACAATGACTGGAGCCAGGCATTTTATAAAAACTCTGGGAGCAGTAGATAAGCCAACAGGCAATGCAGAGAACTGGAAGTGCCTATTCCCCACCCTGAAGCGAAGGAACTGCCTGCAGCTTTCCAGCATTGGGATGTGCAGATAAGCTTCTTTGAGATCCAGAGTCACCAGCATTGGCAGAAACTGCTGAAGAGTGAGCATTTTGAACTTGGGAATCACCAGAAAAGTGTTTAGAATGAACAAATCCAGAATAGGGCACCAGGTGCCCTATTTTTTGGGAACCAGGAAAAGTAGAGTAGAAATCCTAGCCTATCTGTAGTGCAGGAACTGGCTCTATTGTTCCCAGGTTTAGCAGAGAAGAAACTTGTTTTTCTGCTTCTGCTCTTTGATGTGAGGGGATATCTGGGTATCCCTGGTGGGCTGGGAAGGTGTGAAAGGAGAACTTGCAGCCTTGGGACACTATTTTGAGCACCCATTTGTCGTCCATGATGGTGTACCAGACATCTGCAAAAATGGCTAACATTCCCCCCCAAAGGAAACCTTGCGCCCGCAGAGGCAGGAAGGGGAAGGCCGGAGTCATTAGGAAGGGTCTATATCAACATATCGAATGCTGAAAACACTGAATGCAATTTCATCAAACTGAAATGTTCGAAATCTCAAAAGAGCGAATTGACAGAACATCAAGCTCTTTCCCAGGGAAAGAAATCAGTGCTCCGTGCAAAAAAAAAAAAAATAATAATACTTCATACACTGACACAGCCCCCCCCACACCCCCCTACTTAAATATACCAACTCCGAGACCGCACCACAGTGCAGTAAATAGCAAACTCCGATGACGGCCCACTGATTTCTTTCCCTGGGAAAGAAATCGATGTTCCGTCAGTTTGATCTTCTGAGATTTCGAACATTTCAGTTCGATGAAATTAAATTCAGCGTTTTCAACATTCGAAATGCTGATAGGAACCCATTGGGAATACTTGCTTTGGGAAGGTTGCTTAGAACTCCCCAATTTTGAAGAGGAAGCCTGCCAGTGCTTAGTCTTTTGAGGGGTGGAAGTCTGTCCCCTAGAAGACCTGTAACCCCTAGGCCTTGTGCGACCCTGTTTACTAGGGTCAGGAAAAGTCCAATTCTTAGAAGGGTAATGCCTACTAAAACGAGAAAGCTGAACTTGCAGAAAATCCTTAACAGTTTGCATAGATTTGGTCTTATCCTCCAACTTTTTCAACACCTCTTCTGCTTTGCTACCAAAAAGATTGTCCTTGTGCAAAGGCACACCCAGTAATTTAGATTTGACAGGTTCAGAAAGGGGCTGTTCCCTGAGCCAAGCATGTCTTCTAATAACAGAACCAGTGGCTGCTGCCCTGCAAGAAGCCTCCAAAGTGTCAAAACCACAATGAAGAGAATGTTTAGTGACAAGAGTGGCAGAATTCAATAAATCTTGCATGTCCTTACTCTCCATCAGGGAAGGAACACCAACAATTTTAGCCTTGATGGCCTCCAAAGTATGCTGCTGATACTTAAGCATATGAAAAAGACAATTAACAGACCTAACAGCCAGGGTGGAAGAAGTATAAACCTTTTTACCCCATCTATCCAAGGCCCTAGATTCCCTGTCAGAAGGAACAGGATTTTTACCATGGCTTTAACACCTTTAGGGCCTCGAGAAATACGACCTTTTGGGTCAGCAGTAGGATTCTTGAAAAGGAACTGATGAGAATCAGGAACTCTATAATACGTGTCAGGTTTTCTTGGAGCAGGAGGAACACAATTAGGAGTCAAATAAATCTCCAAGAAATCATCAACAACTTCCAAAACCGGAAGGACCGCCAAAGGCTTATGCTGAGGCAAATTAAAGAATTCCCTAATCCGTTTCTTGGACTGAGGATAGTCCTGACTTTCCCATTAGAAATGCTCCCTAAGAGTATTCAGAGCATCCCCAAAAGAAAACTCTTCTGAAGGGGAGGCAGAAGGGATGGAGTCTTCTGCATCAGAATCCTCAAAACCAGAAAAAAGTTGAGAGTTTCCTCTTCATCAGAAGAGATGCCGGAAACCTCACAGTCTGAGGCAGACAAAACGTCCAGGGACAATTCCCTAGCCCTCTTAGGAGGAGGAGGCTAAGAGCGCCTGATAAGGGTCAAGAGATCACTAGCCATCTTAACCATCTGAGACTGGACTGCGGCATTAGAGGGGAGGTCGGCACCCGCTTTGGAGTAGATGTTCGGCTGAAAGGCCTGCTAGAAAGCCGGAGGGACTCAGGAGGCCTAGCCACCGCAGAAGTCCGAACCAAAGCCGTCGGTCTGGATCTGGTCTCCGGGCGGAGAAGACAGGCCTCAGAAGCCGGCGCCATCTTAGCGGCACCAGGTCCATCTGAGGCTGCAACTGGCGGAGGGTCAGAAGACGAAGTGGAAGCCTGCGGAATGGAGGAATCATAAAAGGTCTCTGCAGACACATGCTGCTGAACATCTGCAGACTGCAGGGGCGATGAAAGCACCTCACTGACTACCGCTGGGCTGACAACCAATTTAACAGGGACGTCATTGGTTAATTTGACCCCAAGCCTGTTGCAGTCCTTATCCTTGTGCTTCTTAGGAACATCTGAAGGCGGCAAACTAGAAGACACCATACCGATGAACTCAGGCCAAACTCCGAAATGCTTGAACAAAATCCTAGCTCTACGGCAAATGGTAAGCGGGTTGAAAGAAGCACAGAGAACACAATCACGGACGTCGAGCTCAAGGCCCAAACAAGTTATAAAACAGGAGTGAAAATCACGGTGCTGAATCTGTTTTCCACATGCAAGACGGTTATTAACTTTCTCTGACATTCGTTAAAGCAAGAAAAGAGGGTCCCAATGGGGTACTTATCTGAGGACGTCTTCAACTAAGCAGTCGGAATACAAAAAGAAGGTACTCGGCTGACCGGCACTCATGCAAAAAGCTTCTGCCTTGGGCTCCGCGGAAAGAAAGACTGAAGAAATGGCGTTGGCTGCCTTCCTTTGTACCTGACGTCAGGCTTAAACCGAAGGCAGCCGACATCATATACCAGGAACTTTGGTATTCTGGCTGACTGTGGGCTACCAGGAGCTGGATAACCCATTTTGTAAGGACGGTAACAGTGAAACATGATGAACATCCCCTGGGTTGAGATGGAGTTTAAAGGATGTCATAGTCTTTTGTACTGCCATCATTTCCTTCTGGTTGATGTGTAAGGGAAGGTGCTGGGCATCCCAAAAAACTTGGGTGCACCTGCCTTCTAGGTGAACTCCCCAAGCTATGTCTGAGACGTCGGTGGTAATGGTCTGCCCAGTTGAGCAGAGGGTGAAGGGAAGACCCTTGTTCTGGACATAGGCCCCTGCCCACCAGAGAAACTCTGCCCTTATACAGGGGATCAGAGGTACGGAAGTCTCTAGAGGCTGAGTGTGCTGGCACCACAGGTTCTTTAGGTACCACTGAAGTTTTCTCAAGTGAAGCCTGGCAAGAGGAATTAGAAGGATGCAAGATGCCATGTATCCCAAGGCTTGCAGGAACTTCCTCGCAGTGAGGTGACTTCTGGAAGCCAGCTGGGTAAAATAGAGAGGCAGGAAGCTCTGTTTTTCTGGGGATAGGAATGCCATTTGGGATGCTGTGTCCAGCAGTGCCCCCAAGAAAATGGAGGGTGTTTGCCGTGATTTCTTCTCGTTGATGGTGTACCCAGAGGAGGTTAGGAGTGTTTTGACAAAGAGGAGGTCCTTGAGGAGCTTTTCTTTAATCTGTCTGAATGAGGCAGTCGTCCAGGTAAGGATAAATTTGTATATTTTTCTGTCTGCAAAAGGCTATGGCTGAGGCTAAGCATTTGGTGAATACCCTGGGAGCAGTAGATAAACCAAAGGGTAGCGCAGAGAACTGAAAGTGTTGTGAGCCTGCTCTGAAGTGAAGGAATTTCCTGCAGGATTCCCTTACGGGGATGTATGTAGGCACCTTTTAGATCTAGAGCAACTAACCAGGCATTTTTTGCCAGCATAGGCAGCAGCTGCTGCAAAGTTAGCATTCTGAATTTGGGGACCACCAGGAAGATGTTCAGAATGGATAGATCCAGGATGGGGTGCCAAGTGCCCTCTTTTCTGGGAACAAGGAATAAAAGCCTTTGTCTGTTTGATCTGAGCGGACAGGTTCTACTGCCCCTTGGGAAATGAGAGTTTGGACTTGTTTCAATGCCTCTGCCCACTGATTTGGAGGCAAGTCTGGGTACCCTCTTGGAATTAGGAGTTCGTTGAAGTAGAATTTGTATCCCTGAGAAATTATCTTTAAGACCCACTGGTCCTTTGTAACAGAAAACCAATTTTCTTTGCAGAGGGAGAGCCTCCCTCCTAGTTTTTACTGAGTGAAAGGAGGGCATTGGGGAGAGAGGGAATCATTGGGAGTTTTTGCCATAGAGGGATGGCTTAGAACTCTCTGCCTTTGGAGTGGAAGTGATCCACTGTTTGGTTCTCTGCTGTCCCTGGGATAGGAGTCTGTGTGGTCTGTCCCTGCGGTGCTTACCTAGCCCCTTGTCTGCTAGGTGCAGGAAAGGACCAGTGTTTTGAGGGGAAAATTCCTGATGAACCTAGGGGTTGTACCTGAAGGAAATCTTTTACTGTTTGCATACATTTTGCTTTGTCTTTCATCTTTTTAAGCACCTCTTCTGCTTTTACTCCACATAAGCAGTCCTTATCCAAGGGTGCATCAAGTAATTTAGATATGACATGATCAGGGACAGGTTGTTCCTTCAACCATGCATGTCTCCTAATGACAGATCCTGCACTGCTGCCCTGCTTGAGGCTTCTAGGGCGACATATCCACAGTATAATGAGTGTTTAGCAACATGACAAGTAGAGTGCAGTAAATCTGCTCTTTCGAATTGGCACAGTCAGGAAAGGCTGGAATCTTTTAATAGTTCCAAAGTGTGCTGCTGATATTTAATATGTGGAACGGACAGTAGAGTGCTCTGATAGCTAAGGTTGCAGAGGGGTATACTTTTTTTACCCCATCTGCTCAGAGCTCTGGATTCCTTGTCAGGAGGAGTAGTGACCTCCAGGTCTGCAGCAGGATTTCTGTACAGTATTTGTGAGAATCCGGTACTCTACCGGTCAGGTTTCCCAGGAGCAGGTGGGAGGGCATCAGGAGTTGAGCTGGACTCCTGGAAGACATCGTCAACCACCTCTAAGATAGTGGTGATGGCCAAGGGTCTGTGCTGAGGCAGGTCTAGAAACTCTCTTAGTCTTTTCTTAGAATGAAGAAAGTCCTGGGATTCCCAGTGGAAGAGTTCCCTGAGGGTGTGAAGGGTTTCCCCAAAGGAAAGATCATCTGGTGGGGAGGCAGGAGGAATGGATTCCTCTGCATCTGAATCCTCATAAGCAGTAAGAGGTTGTTGTTCCTCTTCAAAATCTGAATAATCAGACTCCTAAGAATCCTGTTCTGTCAGTATTTCAAGGGAAGGGTCTCGTTTCCTTTTAGATGGTACGGCCTAACTACTCCTGATAAGGGTGATAAGATCGTCCGCCATTTTAAGCACCTGAGCTTGGGTTGGTGGAGCAGAGGAAAAATGGTGGCTAGAGGTAGTTTTCCTAGGAGTGGCCTTGCCTCTAGGCCTAAGAGTATCCATCAGTCTGAGAGAAACGGTAGTCAGAGGAGAAGGCATTGTTTTTTGTCTAGATTCGGTAGTGCAAAAAACCTCCTCGGAAGCCGGTGCCTGCGTAGCGATTCCGAACCCAAACAAGGCAGAGACAACCAAAGGTTCAGAAGACGAAAATTTCTGCAGCATACAGGACTCCGAAAGGGTCTAAGTAGAGGTCTGTGAAGGTATCGAATCGGGCATTAGGGGCTGCAAAGGCACCTTATTGAATTCTGTAGAACTGATGACCTGCTTAGCAGTAGAGTCATTGGAAGGCTTAGCCTTATGTTTTTACAGAATGTCTACGGATGGTTGGCTGACAGATGCCATTTCGGAATGCAAAGACAGAAGACGAAAATACGTGGCTACAAAAAGAGCTCTACGACAAATGGTTCTCCCATTAAAGAGGGCACAGAACTGGCAATGGGGGACATTGAGATCTGAGCCTAAACAAGTGACGCAGTATGAATGGAAGGCTCGGTGTGGTATTTGCTTTACACAGGCGAGACAATCATTAACTTTTTCAGACTCGGTTAGTGCAAGAAAAAAGGATCCCCAGTGGGGTACTTGGCTTTAAAAATTTTCAGCTGTAATTCGAAACTCTGGTAGCGACCGACCGGCGAACTGCTTCTGCTATGGACGCCACGGCAAGAAAGACTGACATAATGACGTTGGCTGCCTTTCGTTATACCACTGACAACCTGACAGCCAGCAAGTGACAGCAGCCAACGCAGAAAAACATTGACTCTGGTAGTCGGGCCAGCCAAGGGCCATCACAGCGGGGATAGCCCACAGGTGAAGACTGCAACAGTGAAACATGAAGAACATCAGGAAAGTGTGGAAACTCTGACACAGTCAATGTTGAGGAGTGATAGGCTAGTGAGTTCCCATATGACAGAGCAATGGATGGCACAGGATGAAACTGAAGAGAATGTGCCACAGAAAGATGCCACAGAACTTTCTATAGAATGCCCACAGGAAATGGAAAACAAAAAAATGTGCCCTCAGTTTAGAAGAACATGAGCAAAGAGACTAGCTGCTTGATTTAACAAAGATGGACATTATTAAGATCGATGAAAGAAATGGACTGCAGAAGATCAATAAAGCCCAAAAAGTCAGAAGTTTGATGAAACAAATGAACACAGTAATTAACACTGTTCATAGAGCTCCATTTAATATAACAGAAGTAAAGTGGATATATTACTGTGCAGCAAAATTAATAACTGATAAAGTTCTACCACAAGAACACAGGATAGTGAGGGAAAGGAAGGGGAGAAATTGAATACCTGCATGGAATATCGCATAGAGAAAACTATAAAGCAATTAAGACAAGAAGTGTCACTGTTAAAAGTGTACAGAAGAGGGAAAGTACAGTTGTGTACACTTACCATAAACGTAGATGTTTGAGTGTATTCACTGTTGCAGTCATCACATTTGGGGTATCTGCTTGCAGTAGCCCTCAGTCGGCCCGATTAACAAAGTCTTGGGTCATGCGTCAGTTGCTGTCTCTTCTTCCATGACGTCAGGGGTCTAAAACATGCAGCCAACGCCATTACATCAGTTTTTCTTGCCCCAGATGTCAGGTGCCCTCCTAATGGGAAGCAATTAAATATATAAATATACAAGGTTATACCTCCAACAAAAAAGTAAATACACCAAAAAGCTTTTAAGCATAGTAAAGGAGAGTAGAGGTATAGCCAAAAGAAGTCAGGGGGTTGGAGGGAGGGCAACCAGGACTGCAACAGTGAATACACTCAAACATCTACATTTATGGTAAGTGCACACAACTGTACTATGTTCTTCGTGTTTCACTGCTGCAGTCATCACATTTGGGTAGATTCCAAAAGCTAAGGATGGGAGGAGGAATTCAGATAGCATTAGGACCAGCAATAAGGCCCTGCAAGACTGCAGTGGCAAAGCCAGCTCTGGATTTAGAGAAAATTAGCAAATGGTACTTTTTGGTGAAAGTATGTACAGAACTCCAGGTAGCAGCTTCTAGGATGTCTCTGGTAGGGACGCCTCTGTGAAAGGCTGTAGAGGTAGATGCAGCCCTGGTTGAGTGGGGTTTGATCCCCTGTGGGATAGGTTTTCCATGGTGCTTATAGCAGAAATAAATGCAATGGCCTATCCATTTAGAAATGGTTTGCTTTGAAATAGCCTTCCCCTCTGTCCCTGCAGCAAATGCCACCAGCAGTTGTTCAGATTTCCTTTGAGGTCTAGTCCTGTCCAAGTAGAATCTAAGTTGTCTGTGCACATCTAAGGAGTGCAGTATCCATTCCCCTTTGTTCTGTGGATTAGGAAAGAAGGTTGGCAAATGAATGGACTGATTAAGGGCCACACTGGATACCACCTTGGGCATGAAAGAGGGATTGGTTCTGGGGGACACCCTATCCGCATGAAAGATGATGAAAGGCTCCACTGCCATAAGGGCCTGTAATTCAGATACCCTTCTTGCTGAAGTGATTGCTAAAAGGAAGGCTGTTTTCCAAGAAAGGAATTTTAAATCTGCAGTAGCAGTTGGCTTGAAAGGAGGAAGGGTGAGTTTCTCCAATACAAAGTTAAGGTCCTAGGCTGGAGTTGGAGCTCTCCTGGGTGGTCTTAAATTTTTGGCCCCTCTGAGGAAATGCTTGAGCAGTGGATGAGAGAAGAGGGGAGGTTCTGTGTTATAATGAGCAGAAATGGCTGTGGCATGAATTTTGATTGAGGAAAAAGACAGGCCCTTGTGAAGTACCTCAGTTAAGTAATGTAAAATCTGAGGTAAATTGGGAGCTGCTGTGCTCATCCCTTGAGACTGGTTCCAGGCACAGAATATTTTCCATGTTTCAGCATAAGATTTTCTAGTACTAGGCCTCCTTGCCTCTAAAATGATATCCATCACTGGTTTACTGAGGGATGGTAAAGGAGAGCTTAGGTAATTAGCCAGGCTACTAGGTTCAGTGTTTGAAGGTGAGGGTGCAGAATCTGATTCTTCTGCTGAGACAACAGGATAGGAGTCTGAGGCAGGTGCCATGGGGCCAACAGTGACATACTGCGCAAGAGGGGGTACAAGTGTTCATGTGGCCAGTCTGGTGCAATCAAAATCGTCCTTGATTTGTCCTGTTTGATCTTTAGTAGTACTTTGGAGAGCAGAGGCAGAGTTGGAAAGGCATAAACTGATAGTTTTTTTCCAGATGAAGGACACAGCATCCACTTTCCAAGCTTGTTTGTGGGGAGTCCTTGTGCAAAATTTGTCCAACTGATAGTTCTGGGGGGAGGCAAACAGGTCTATATCTGGGCTCCCCCATCTGCTTGTCAACATGTTGAAAATCCTTGGTTCCAGTTTCCACTCGTGTGGGTCCATGAGGTTTCTGCTCAGTCCGTCTGCCAGTGTATTTAGTTTTCCTGGCAGGAATTGAGCTTGTAGATGCACATGGTAGGTCAAGGCTGTGTTCCACAAAGCCATGGCTAGTCTGCAGAGGGGCTATGAATGGGTACTCCCTGCTTGTTTATGTACCACATAACAGTGGTGTTGTCCATCTTTAACATTAATTGTCCTGGAAGAATGTGGTCCTTGAAGGCTGTCAGAGCATTCTGTACAGCTAACATTTTTTTTTTGATTGATATGCAAGTGCATTTGACTTGGGTTCCATTTGCCCTGAATGCACTTCCCTGCCAGGTGAGCCCCCCCCCCCCCCCCCATGCATAGTCTGATGCATCTGTTGTTAGGGTATGGGCGGCAGGGGGTAGTGTGAATGGCAGTCCCTTGTTTTGGTGACAGGCTTTTTAGATACCATTGTAGTTTCCTCATATGCAGTTTTGCACATGGAATTAGAAGAATGCAGGAGGCCATGAACCCCAAGGCTTGTAGTATTTGCTTTGCAGATATAGCAGGGTTTTTGTGGCCACTTGTTTGAAGTAGGTTGCGAGGAAAGACATCTGGGAAGTTGTATTCAATCTTGCTCCCAGGAATATAATTTGTTGAGTGGGTACCAGCTGTGATTTCTTTTTGTTTATGGTGTACCCCAGACAAGTTAGCACCCTTTGTACAAAGGCCAGATGATTCAAAAGTATGTCCTGTCTTTCTGCCTGAATTAGGCAATCATCCAGGTATGGGCATATTTGAATATTTCTTTGCCTGCAAAATGCAATGACTGGAGCTAGGCACTTTGTGAATACCCTGGGCGCAGTTGATAAGCCAAAGGGCAGTGCAGGGAACTGATAGTGTGTGTAGCCTGCTTTGAAGCATAGGTATCTTCTGCAAGATTCCCTGATTGGGATGTGCAGGTATGCTTCCTTTAAATCTAGTGTTGCCAGCCAGGCATCTTTGCCTAGCATAGGAAGTAATTGGTGAAGAGTCATCATCTTGAATTTTGGAATCACCAAAAAGGTGTTTAGAGTAGACAGGTCCAGGATAGGACGCCATAAATTGTCTTTTCTGGGTACCAGGGAAAAGTCTTGAGTAGAAACCTTGTCCCTATTCCTCTTCAGGTACCAACTGAATGGCCCCTATGCTTAAGAGAGAGAGTATTGCTTTTGGGTCTCTGCCCACTGACTTGGAGGTAGAACTGGCCAACCGCTTGGTGTTGGTAACGTGTGGATGTGAAATCTGTATCCTTGGAACATTATATTTAAAACCCATTTGTCCTGGGTAATGAGTTCCCAGTTCTTTGCATGAAGAGCAATCTTTCCCCCCAAAAAGGCAGTCAGTTGAGAAGTGCTTGGAAGTTTTAAAAAGAAGTCTTTGAGACAGTTTACCATAGGGGGGAGTTTTATTACTCCCGGATTTGGAAGTGGAGGCCCCCTACTGCTTAGTCCTGTGCGTAACCTGGGACTGAAGCCTGGATGCACTGCTGGATCTGGGTTTGGACTGAGAAGGTCTGGAAGAGGCAGGAAAGGACCAGTTCTTAGAAGGCCAATGCCTACTAAATCTTGGAGGTTCTACTTGTAAAAAAACCTTAACAGTTTGCATAGATTTAGCTTTTTCCTCCATCTTTTTAAGAACAACTTCTGCCCTGTTGCCAAACAGGCGGTCCTGATTTAAGGGAGCATCCAGTAATTTAGCTTTAACAAGATCTGGCAAGGATTGCTCCTTAAGCCAAGCATGCCTTCTAAGTACAGATCCAGTTACAGCAGCCCTCCAAGATGTCTCTTACTGAATCAAAACCATATTGCAAAGTATGTTTTCCAACTTGCTCAGCAGAATGCATTAAATCCTGTAAACCCTTATTTTCAGCACAATCAGGAATAGACATAATTTTCTGTTTAAACAATCCAATAATATGCTGCTTATACTTTAACATATGAAACTGGCAGTTTAAGGCCCCAATGGCCAAAGTTGCAGAAGTGTATACCCTTCTTACCCCATCTATCCAGCGCTCTGGAGTCTCTATCAGAGGGGGTAGGATTTTTGGCAGTAGTAGCTTTAATGCCCTTGGGTCCCCTGTGAAATGGTCTCAGGAGCCGCAATAGGATTTTTGAAAAGGAACTTGTGAGAGTCAGGAACCCTGTAATATCTATCAGGTTTTCTGGGAGCAGGAGGTAAAGAGTCAGGGGCCAAGATAGATTCCGAAAAGGCATCAACAATGTCCAGTACAGGAGGTATGGCTAAAGGCCAGTGCTGGGGCAAGAGTAAGAAATCCCCAAGCCTCTATTTAGAATCAGAAAAATCCTGACTTTCCCAATGAAAATGCTCCCTGACAGTATGCAAGGTTTCATCAAAAGAGAAATCCTCGGGGGGGACGGGCAGAGGGAATAGAGTCCTCAACAAGAAACAGAAATTTCAAAATCCTGGTCAGAAGTATCATGAGCAAACTCAGTCTTAGGTCTCTTAGTGGGGGAAGGTTGGCAAAAAGTAATAAGGTCTTCAGCCATTCTTATCATTTTTTTAGGCATAGAGGCCTGACCATGCGGTCTTGGCATCAGTTTTCTAGGCATGGTTCGAGTTTTAGGCCTTGAAGAAGAAGATGGCATCGGTTTAATATGCAAGTCAGTAGGCCTGAATACACCCTCAGAAGCCGGTGCCTACACAGCAGCTCCACATCCATCCAAGGTAGAGGCATCCGCAGGTTCCACAGTTGAAACATCTCGCAGCATACTGGAATCCGAATGGGTCTCAGTAGAGGCCTGCGAATCTGAAGTAGCGGGTATCAGGGGCTGCGAAAGCACCTCACTGAGTGAACTGGCGACTGGCTTAGGAGAAGCATCGGCAGCAGCTTTGGACCTAGGTGTCCTGTCTCTGTCTATCTTTGCATTTTTTCGGAATGTTGGTAGTTGGATGGCTTACTGAAGACATATCAGGATAATTGAACAGAGCACCAAAATATTTAGAAGCGAAAATATACCGATGGATAGTTCGTGGTTTAAATAAGGCAAAAAAACGACAGTGAGGTATGTTGTGGTCAGGGCCTAGACAAAGAATATAGTTCGAATGAAAATCTTTATGAGGTATTTGCTTTCCACAAGAAATGCAATCATTTACTTTTACTGACATCGGTTTAGAGCAAGAAAAAGTTTCCCCAATGGGGTACTTAGCTTTTAGTTGAAGACTTCGGTTCTGAAACTTGAAAACGAAAATTTCAGGAGTCGGCCGACCACTTGCTAACTGCTTCTGCTTTAGGCACTGCACGGCAAGAAAGACTGATGTAATGGCGTCGGCTGTATGTTTTATACCCCTGACGACCTGACGTCATGGAAGAAGAGACAGCAACCGACGCAGAACACAATACTTTGTTAATTAGGCCAGCTGAGGGCTACTGCAAGCAGATAACCCAAATGTGATGACTGCAACAGTGAAACACGAAGAACATCAAATCAACAAAAATACTTAAGACGTGATAAAAGCAATGCGAAGTATTACAACAGATCAAGATCCATCATGCACTATCGCACATAAACTAAAAAATCTCTGCACAGGTGAAAAAAACTTAAAAGATATGCAGATAAATATAAGGGAAAAGCACAAAATAAACAATTTACTGATGACCTAAAAAAAAGTTATATAGAGAATTGGGAAACAAGGTAAAAGGAACTGAAAGACCACCAAAAAAAGAAGAAATACATATATTTTGGAGCTGTATTTATGAAGATCCTGTGGAAGATAACAAATATGCAAAATGGATAGAACAAGTAAAAAAAAAAAGAATAAGAAGTTTAAAGGTACAGGATATGAAATGGGATGAAGCAATAGCCAGAGAGATTGAAACAAAGTAAAAAAAAAAAAAAAAAAAAAAAAAAAAAAAAAAAAAGCCTCTAACTGGAAAACCCCAGGCCTAGATGCAGTACCTAACTTCTGGTTAAAAGTATTAATATCTTTGCACGAAGATTTAGCCAGGAGTAAAAACTATTTATATGCGCACCCCTAACAGACAACAGCTTGGCTAAGAGGAAAAACAATGCACCTACCTATGAGTGAACCTGCAAGGTACCCTAAAAATTATAGACCAATAACTTGACTTCCGATGATGTATATAAACTATACACTGGAATTGATGCTGACAGAGTTTATAAATATTTAGAAGGAAACTCAATTATGGCAATAGAACAAAAGGGCAATAAAAGAAAGTCATATGGAACAAAGGATCTTGTTGCTAAATAACATCATAGTGGAGAACTGTAAAAAGGAGAAGAATCTAAGTATGGAATGGACCAACTACAAAAAAGCATTTGATAGTATCCCACATTAATGTGTAAGACACACCATACACTGATAGACTACATTACAGTGAAAGACCACTTTGCAATTAAGCCATTATAAAGGACAAATTATTATCTCAGGGATAAAAATTCAAAGGGGGATATTACAGGGTGACTGTCACCGCTGCTATTCTGTCTTGCCCTTAATCCATGAAGCTGTCTACTTAACAGCTTATGCCACAGGTATAATTTGGCTCCTAGAAAACAACAAAGTGTAAAGACTTATCTTCTCTTTGTCGATGATTTAAAACTGTAAAGCTCATCATATGAAGAACTGCAAGCACAACTGCAAGTTGCCAAAACTTTTTCAGATGATATCAGAATGTCATTTGGTCTTGACAAAATGTACAAAAGCAACCTTTAAAGCAGGAAAACTGCAGCACCAAGAAAACGTCAGTTTGGGACAAGAATGTGAGATAAAAAGAAGAATCACGCTCCGGTAAAGGACAACTGACACACAAACTAGTTGAATACGTTTATTAAGCGCTTTCATCCATTTGTTACACTTAACTTCATCAGAATAACACCATATTCAATCAAGTAACATTTAAATAGCCCCCTATTAAAACCATGTGATCACTAAAAGCCTGTATAAACTAAGGGACTAGGCTCACATCTAGTTGATAACTAAATACACTGCCTTTTCAAGCCATCTGAGTACAATGTATAAAAATGTTGTAGCTCATAAAAAGCACGACTCTTAAAAATTGGTTTGTTAAAATTACTTAGATGACTAAAGAAAAAAACACCCTCCAACAGAGAACAATGCTGAATCCATATACAAAAGATTTTTAAACTATTTAAGAACAAAGCTTTAGCATTAGCACATTGGCTACTGAAATGTAGTCATTGAGACCTGGGGGGGGGCATGAGTATTAAGTTTTATTTGCCAATTCAATTCTTTCAATTCTACTAAATCGCCCTGTGGACCACCAATTAAGAGAGTTGAACTGGCATATAAAACTTAAGCTCCATGCACCCCCAGGTCTCAGTGACTACATTTCAACAGCCAGTGTGCTAAGGCTTCGTTCTTATGTAGTTTAAAAATCTTTAAACCAGTTTTGTTTTAATAGGGAGTTATTTAAACGTTACTTAATTGAATATAGTGTTATTCTGATGAAGTCAAGTGTTACAAACAGACGAAAGTGCTTAAAAACTGTATTCAACTACTTTGTGTGCCAGTTGTCCTTTACCGGAGCGTGATTTTTGTTTCATCAGTATGTGTTTAGGTTATTCTGGTTGCTTTGTATAATGTGATATAAAAGAACTTGAGCAAGATGGAGCGTATAAATATTTGGGAATTGATGAAGGATCAACAATAAAACATGAACAAATGTGAATAAAACTTAGTAAAGAATACTTTAGAAGACTTAAATTAATCCTGAAAACAGCACTGACATCTAAGAACAAAATTCAAGCTATAAACCAATTTGCTCTTCCCGTCTTAACTTACAGTTTTGGAGTGATTGACTGGCCCCAAAACGTGCTGGATAGATTAGACAGGAAAACAGGAAAACAAGGAGGATACATCATGCTCACTAAATGATTTATAAAAATCAATCAGTGCATACCAAGATTATATATTCCCTGTTCCGAAGGAGGGGTGGGCCTCCTTGAAACTGATTACATGTACAGATCAGCAATCGTGGGAATGCACAAATACCTGCTGACCAAACAAGACCCAAATGTAGTGAATGTTTTGAAACATGAAAATAAATCTAAGATGACTTCTCTGCTTAGTCTAACAGAAGCATATCAGCATCAAGCAGGAATGGAAATGAAACGAGACGTAGATAAAAATTAGGCAGCAACTGAATGTGCCAAAATACAAAAGAAAGAATATAAGGTGAAGGACCAGACGAGAAGGCAAGAAATGTGGAAATGCATAAATATAGTTGTAAGTATGGAAAACTTCTGGAAGAACTTCATATTGATCAGGATCAAACGCAGGAATGGTTAAGGAGAGGCAAATTCAGACCAAGAGATGAAAGGTTAATACTGGCAGCCCAAGACAGTGGGCTACATACACGGTTTACAAAGTCCATTGAACATGTGGGGGAAACAGACAAATCTAAGTTTTGTAAAACAGAACTGAAAACAGTTGCACACCTCGTTATTGGTTGTGATATACTAATAGCAGAAGAACTGTATACTGTAAGGCGTAATAATGTAGCAAGACTGTTACACTGGGGTTTGTTCAAACATTATGGTACTGAAGTGGCTGAAAAACACTGGAAACATGGGCCTCAAAGCATTATAGAAAATGATGTTTACATCACACGGGAACACCCATTACCTACAGTTCAAAAGATAGATGCTCGAAAACTGGATATGGTGGCCCATGAAAAGAAGACAAAAGTAGCATTGATCATTGAAATCGCCACACCCAGTGATTACAGTGTCTTGCATACAGAGCGATACAAAGTCATAAAATATCAGGATTTGCACGTAAAAACGAGCAATGCAGAAGAAAGTACCCAGACAGTTCCAATAGTAGTAGAAGCAACAGATCTTATAAAAAAAGAATCTACAATAGTATTTAGATATGTTACCAATACATGTAACCCCATACGAATTGTAGGAGGAGTCATTACTGGGCACACTGCGGGTGCTGCAAAGAGCACGTCTGGCTGAAATCAAAGATTGAAACAATACTAGTTGCATGAACTTTAATCGTACTTTGACTTAGGAATGGGGTCCATTCCCTTCATGGTACTAGAAACCCAAAAGACTTGGAGAAATTAAAAAAGTGAAAAGAAATGTTATAATGCATAAAGTAGCCAAAAGTATTCCAAGAACTAAGCAGACACTAGAATGGAGAAAGGAGATTTTGCCGATGGGGACAACTATAAGTAGGAGGTACACAACAGGCAAGATAGGGCTGGAATTTACTGGAGAAAACTGGCAAAGGAACCAAGGTATTGACAGCAAATAACTAGAGAGGGAAAGGTATTAGAATGGGATTAGGGAAGAAGACATTTGGATTGCGGGCTAGAGACTGCCTTCCCTATTGGGGATTGAAGGGTATAAGCTAAGAGAATGTGATAGGGGCGTCCTAAGTGAAAGACCTGCTCTGGCAGAGTTTTTATCTCTACCTAGAACAGAAGCTGCTGCTAAAAAAGGGATATTAGTAGAAAATATAAAATGTTGCATGGTAACTATAGGAATCAATGACAGGAGGTTAGAAAAGACTGGGAAGAGAGATTGGATAAGCAATTTACAAGGGAACAATGGAAGGGCAGATGTAGCATTCCCAAGTATGCAACAAAGTCTGGAAGATTTAGGATTTTGGCTTGGAGGTGTTTGCATAGATATTTTGATATGCCAAGCAGACACCAACAAATTTTTTCTCAGGTAGATGGCAAATGTTGGAGGTATGATGGGAAAGAGGTAACTGGGAGCATACATTCTGGAAGTATGAGTTGGCAGACTTTAAAAATTCCCTGCAGAGTACTCTGTCAGAAATATTGGGTGAGCATATGGGTGTAACTAAGAAAATATTTATTCTGAAATGGGACACAGGATTTGGATTGCCTAGACATACTAAGGTCTTAAGTCTAATTCTGGTGGCTGTTAAAACAGCAATTACCAGAAAATGGAAATCAAAGTCTAAACCTACTGTATTTAAAGTACTGAATTTTCTAACAGAGGTTAAAAACTGGATGTGGGAGCTTTTGAAAAGTAAAACAGCAAATTACAAAAAAAAAATGGAATTTGTGGAACAATACATGCAGAATAATGTTCAGAAAGACAAGAAGTGAAGATTAAGATAAGGTAGGAATTGAGCAATTTATGTAATGTAGGACTGATGTTACTTATCAAAAAGAACATGTGATCTATAACGTATGCAACTGGAAACATGTTAATATTGCTTATTTTGAAATAATGTATGTTTGCCTATATCGTAAGTGCTAATTTAATAAAGGTGTTTAAAAAATATGCTTTCTCCATAATTCATACAGTTCTGAAATTCCAAGGATCCCTGTTACAGTCTCTAGTATTTAACTGGACACCTTGTCTCTCTTTATACATCGCCTGGCTTGCTGCTTTTATGTCCCCATATATCCTCACTTCACAAACATTTTTGGATTTTCATGATATGACTGCTTAGCAGGCACTGGGTGATTGTCATTATGTCCTGTTTGTACAACTCCTTTAGCTGAGAGTGACATCCTTCTGAAGCAAACCAGGGCAGACCCCTTTGTGATTGTAGCCCATGTCCCAGAGGCCAGGACAATTTTCCAATTGATTAAAAGTGTGAGGCTTTGGATAGTGTATTCAAGAAGGTCACCTCTTCCTTGTTTCATTCATTTATTGTCTCTAACTTTTACAAGCTGTCTAGTGGACTACACTGTGAAAAAGCTGGGGGATCTTCTTAAACCTGGTATTAAGGAAGCTGTGGAAAAGACACTTGCTATGGCAGCAACAGCAAGGTTTCACTTTGCCTGGTGTCATTTTGACTGGCCTAACTTCAAGACTACGAAAAAAAAACACTTAAGAACTACCAAGGCAAACCAAATGAAAATGGAATACAGCAAAAATATCTTAAGTTTGCCTCCACAGCCTGCCAAATGCTGTAAAGTATTATAAAAATACTTTAAAAGCAAAACTTTAATAAAATAATTGACCACCAAGCTTTTACTAAATAGGTATATTCCTTAGCAACTGGTTTGAAGGTATTACTTATCAACAAGCATCCTATTGGTTGCCTTAAAAGTTTTACTCAGGAGGCGAGCCTAAGGAAATTACGATCTGATGAAGGCCAAGAGCCGAAAGCGCTTATCGGATGGTTACAGCTCACCTTTGTGGATGATTTTGCTTACGTGTTGTTTATTTCAATTATTTTATTAAAGTTTTGCTTTTAAAGTTTTTTATACTTCTTTAAAGCATTTGGCAGGCCATGGAGGCAAACCAAAGATATTTTTGCTAACTTCAAGACTAAGGCAGGATACTCAAATGTCTACTGCACAATATGGGATACTCTCAGAATCTGGTTGAGTACCTCCAAAAGGAGGTGCAAATGTTGATCACAGCTTATGTTCTTCCCCTTGTTCTAGGTCTCCTAAGAGTCAGGCAGTTATGGCCACTTGTGTTGCGTGCTCTAAGTAGCCGCAGAGTGACTGCCAGTTCAGCTTCTGCAGCTTTAACTGCTGTGTGTAGGATTACCTGTAGAAGGCAGGTCCTTTGAGTTTACATCAGCATGAAGCATCCTTATGTACACGTTAGCTCTGGATGTGGAAAAGGATAGCCATGTCTTATGGCATTTAAGTTCCCCTCTAAAAGAGTTTTCTTCATAGAGCAAACAGTCTTCACAGAGCTCCTGAAGAAGATCAAGATTTAATTTCATCATGTACACCCAGCATATTAAGTATGTCAAAGTCTAGATGGTCTTTCTCCATGTGGTCTTGCCCCACTTTCATCAGGGTGCTTGGTTTGTGTCACAGGATATGATAGACACTTGGGCACTTCACTTTTTGTGATCTCTGCAGGAGGGTCTGTCAGTTTGTTTAGGGTGGGTAACACATTCTGTAGAAAATGTTACCATTTGTTCTCTTCTTTTTGCCCATAGTTTTAACACTGGGGTGCTCACTGCAGTGGCAGAGACTTTGCAAGAAAAGGAACTTGATGGTTCCTTTACCTGGTCAACTGGTTCCTGATAGCAATGAGTCACCTGGCAGAATCTCTAGCTTGGGTGCTGCTATGCTTCAGACCCAGGGCTCTTCTTAAATTAAGAAAAGTATCCTCTCTGTTCTAACTCGGAGGACTGCATTCATGAGACAGAATTTGGACATTCTTCAATGTTTGTCATTCACTCCAATGCAAAAGTCAAAGAAAACAGTGACAGCTTGGATAGGAATGCAGAGGTTCAGCACTTTTGAGTTTTACTGCGACTCTGATCATTACAGTTCCCTTTTGCATACATCATCCTGCAAGAATTACAGTATGTGGTGTGATGTCAGTGGCCATAAAGCCATCATGTCCTAGCGCTCGTGTTTTTCCCCTCACATAGCTATCAGCTGACACCAGCTCATATAATTGAACAGGTCTACCAGACCTACCTTAGCCTTCACCAGGTTCAACCTGATCCCTGCCCAGGGGAGGTGAAGAGATTGAGGACAGTGGTGTGGAGTCATACTGCTGCCAGCGAGTGTACTGTACGTCTTGTCCCTTTGTGGCAGGCTTGCCTGCTCTGTGATCACTGCCCTTGAGAGGTGTATTTACACTTACAAGCATAAACAACCTCTTGTCTATGCAGTTCACCACTCATGCAGCAAAGAGCTGGCCAAGTTCATACAATGCATGTTTCCCTGAACCAAGACTGCCTCCCTTTAACCAGGATGGGAAAGCGGACACTGCTTGCTCACTCCTATTCTCTCCTGTGGCCCCTATGCCTATGCAACTAATCAAACATAGGCAGTTTGGGATGTACTCGTGCACCACGGCTTAATTTTAAACCATTGTCACTGGACAGTGGAGTGGTCGACCATTCGCATCAATCTCTTTGTGGGCATTTTCTTCTTGCTGGAGGACCTGCTATAGGTCCAAAGTCTGGACCTTTTACTTGTCATTTTTACATATTTTTTGTTTTCTTTCTGTATGGGATAGTCCCAATATTAATTAATCATGTTCCCCTCATTTCTGATATCCTACAGGATGTTCATATTTTTACCATACTTTTGTAGCTATATTGAATTGCTAATTAGCATGTGCTTGAATTAGCCTTCATTTTTCATAGTGTTATCTGCACTGTTAGTGAATTGACTTAAATGTTTTGTTCACTATACAATTACAAAATGATGGATGCTCTTTTTTACACCGTAGCCCTTACGTTCCCGTATATTGTGTATTTATTTTCAGTTCGTTATTTTAAAGTTCATTCTTAATTATACAACATCTTGCAGATTTTTCTTCCTAGGACTTCAATGAAGAGAGGATTTTCAAGTTGGACATCCCTAGTAAAAATAAATAAATTAGAACATAGTGGGTTGGGAAGCTTATCTGAGCTCCTCCCTTACCAAAGGGAACATGCATTCCTCAGTAGTGGGTGTTTAACACAAACAAGGTACTGCCAAGGAGACTGTTTTTTCCCCTTAAAGCTCTGGAGGTGAAGTTGAGACCAGGACCTTTCCTGTGGCAGTTAGGCAACCGGCCTGCGTTCTTCTACGCGAATTTCCAGTGTGTTCTTTCCTTATTACCTGCTATGGGGAGAGAGGTTATGAGAATCTGATAGGCCATGGACCGCAGGAATCATGCAAACAGTTGTGACCACCCATCAAACAATATGCTTTCCCACCATCTCCAGATATGTACATGTTCATTGGAAAATGAACATACTGGCAAACTCCATTTACTACCTTGGATTTGAGAGTTATGGACTCGTGTTTGGTCAGAGACTTCTGAAATAGGGAGCCTTGGAGATCATTTTGTTCAACAGACTAGGTAATGTGGTCCTCCTACTCATATTATTTCAGTAGGCTTTTTGGGGAGTTGCTTATTTGTATGTCCCCTTGCTTGTTGACTATCAGACCAATTTCCATGATTACACAGACAGTTATCAGGATATTTTGTTTAAGCATGTAACATATCCATTTATGCTGCCCCACCCCCTTTGTAAATAGGTGCCTCCTATGTGTCCCTGAGATACACCCTCCCCAACAGGTAAGGACAGGCAGTTCCTTGCAATACTTCTCCCTTAACAGCTAGCTCTTTCAGTATCTGAACTGCTACTCAGACTGTGGTCATCTTAATCAGGGCGTCATCAATGTATGGCTCGCAACCCAGCCTAGGACAATAGGGAGCTAATGGTAGACACGATCTGTCTCGATATCACTTCTGTGGCTGAGAAGATTCCTGCATGCTTTTCCTCTGTTCTGTCCAATTCTGTGCCTTATCACAAAATTCAGAGGAGAAAGACAAGCATTCATTCTTGACTCCTTGGTCAAGAAAACTTTAGGTCTGCAGCAGTACAGGAAACTGTCCCACTACAAGCCAATGAAGCCCTCCTCCGTTGAGGAGACATCTGTTAACACTTTAGGTGGTGTTTTTTTTTTATTTAGATGCCTTGCTCCTGCTTAATCTGAACCTAGAAATATTCAATGCTGGCTCTCTTGGTTAGCCTGCTAGTGATTAGGGTTCATCTTCAGTGTCTGTATTATGAGGGCCTCTGTTTTTTGTTGTTTCGTGCTAAACTGATATGAAGAAAACTCAGTAACCATTTGGAAGTATCATTACATCCGAGTGATGCCTCCAGGTGCATCTGCAGTTAACTCCTACTGACACCTCTAGGTGTCAAATATTGCTTATTCATATTTGCATCAATTATTCTAAAAACATACTATGTTCAAGGTTTTAAAATATTTAATTTTAAAGCTTACACAATGGCAAACTCAACTGCATTTGAGATTTAATATTTGACCTCTGCTTAGTGCAGGTAAATATATATGTTTTTATGATTTTAATTTATATAGATATAATTTTCACATTTTTCTAAATATCTCAACAATCAAGTAACAGGGGCAGAACACCTTAGTCTCATATGACAGCTCATAGCTAGATGATTAAAATGTTGCTGACAATGTGTACAACTTGAGTGGTTGTAGAGATATTGTAAGCTGTTTATAAAATATTACAAATGTAATCGTTACCATGTTTCCTGTTAATTATAAAATTCAGTTTAAGACCTAGAACCTAAAGAATACTACCACTATAAAGATAGGTCGTGTTGAAGGGCTTGCCATTTATATTTCTTTCATAATCTCTATGGTTCCACAGATATGAACATTTATTTGAAAGGTGAGGACATAATTTGATTCTGTCAAAAAGCTTAGGCTCCGCCCATTGGAAGTTACAGAGCAAACTTCCTGAGCTCCATTGGAGTGAATAAATTTCTAGCTTCTAGCAGGGAAAATCTGCTAGAAGTCATGAGCCCTACAAGTCTTTTCTAAATCCTCCCAAGAGTACCTGAACACCTAACAGAGGTTGGTAATAAATTCTAAACATTAAGCACAACTGTAGAGAAAGCTCTGATACATTATATTTAATTGAGATGCTCAAGTTTGGCAGCTCTGAAATGTGTCACTTTGAAGACACCATACTTGTTAGTTTTCTCTACTTACATGAAGCTATATCTATTTTTTTTCAGAAGGATCATTGCCTCTTATGACAAAACACATGTTCCTTTCTGAAAGTGGTGTCAGAATTTTCCTTAAACCATTCCCCTTCATCCCGTGTTTTCTCACAGGACAGGAATTAAAGTGGAAAAAGTTTTACATGCTGCTCATTCATTCTCAGATGTGATTCTACCTGAAGAACAAACCTGAGTTGGGAATGGCAGAAAAGCTGTTTTTTCTCTCTTAATCCAAGGAAAAGGTGCTGTTGTTTACAAGCAAACCTTTTACCAGTGGACTGCCCACTGTACTATCATTTGCCTTAAGACACTGAGTCGTCCAGTGGACAATGTGGTCATAGGCCATTCCACAAAGGGTATAGCTGCTTTAAGTACTTGGTTAAAAAAATGACTCTAGTTTTCTTCAGCCACTTAGTTGTCACAGCACACCTTTGCCAAGCATTATTATGTAGACTTTAATTCTTAAAAGTGGTTTTCCTTTAGTTCTTTAATTCTTCAGAACTTGGTCTTCTGAGCATTCATCACTTGGCTATCATAGGTTTCTGAATCTCTGATTCTTCCAAATTTAGACCCACTAAGAAGGGTCCTTGATGCTAGCTGTACCATATTACTATATCATGTACAATGTGAGGAGACCCTCCTTGGTATTACTCAAGTACAGGCTCACTGGTCCTCTTTCAAGACAGCAGCTCCATCTACTGATTGTTGCTTGAGTTTCCTTTAAGGCTGGCATGTACGTATCTGTGTCCTAGTACTGTATCATTTATTGTTTACCTTAGTTTAGAAGAATGAGCTTGTGAAGTAACTAGAGACCAGCAAGCTTTCACAGGGAGCTAATACAGATCATGACTTCATGTGTGCATGCAGATGGCACATGTGACCCTGATGTGGGAACATCAGAGAACAACTAAACTGAGAGAAGGATTTTCCTAATCATAAACCACCATGCAACAGATCAAATGATAAAATATGGACACATTTTACCCTAACAAGTTTCTCACCTGAAGAAGTAAAGGTGACATGCACCACTCCATTAAGAAAGAGCTATCACATTTTGCCGAGAGGACAATCACTTGCTGGAAAAAGTAAGCTGGATAGTGACATATTGGGAGGCGGGAGACCATTTGATGTACTGTTTTTGAGTCTGTCTATATGATATACTGTTAAACGAATTTGTCACACACACGTGCTGATCTATGGTCCTTCCACCATCAGCAAACACTTGCACGTCACAGTGGATGTGGCTGACCGTGCACAGTTCTTGTGTGAACTGCCAGCAAACCAGCATAATTTCATTTTATGGCTGTTTGCTTGTGCTTTCTTTTTTTTAATCTTCTTTACCACAGCATCTTCCACCAAAATGCTTATATTGCATTCCTCTGAGGAATGGTTTTCACTCAGTAAAGTAGTGATTCGTAGCATTTTTGAAAGTTAATGCTTTTCTAGCGTACTTTGCTTATGAAGCCATCGGTGCTGGCAAGCATTCAGTTTTCAATGATTGTGGAAGAAGTCCTTTGTTTGTCAAGGAGTTTGTCTAACAGGTCTATGCAATTGTGAAGTGGAAGTAGTAAGTGATATGGACCAATACCATTGCCTTAGCGCATGCTTTCATTTTTCTTACGTGGGCTCACACGTTCTGCATTTGGACTGACTCACAAGTTGAGGAATTTGTTTCATCACCTCAAAAATAGTGTTTTCATTTGCTGCCTCTCTCTTTATCTATAGTAGCTAAAAAGCTTTGCTTTGCTTTTACATCTTCTGATAGTTAATGGAGTCTTAGCCAGGACCACATTCTCAGCACAGAAAGTACAGTTTTGTACCTACCATAAATGTAGATGTCCGATAGGTATGCATCTGCAGTCATAACATATGGGTTGTCCTGCCTCAGGCAGCCCTTCGGTCGGCCGGATTCCAAAGTCTGGGTCTGGCCTCGGCTGATGTCGCACTTTCCCTGACATCAGAGCGTCTGGGGTATAAAAGCATCAGCCGACGCCATTTTCCTCAGTGTTTCTTGCCCCAGATGCCAGGTGCCCTCTAGGAAGGCCAAATTTGTAGGAATGCAGAAAAATTCCAAACATTTTCCAAAAAATATATACATATATATATATATATATATATATATATATATATATATATATATATATATATATATATATATACACAAACAAATACACCATAATAGATCCCCCAGCTAGCTAATGGAGGGGTAAGTACCCTAGGAATACCACAGAGGGGAAGGAGGGAGGGTAACCCTGACTGCAGATGCATACCTATCGGACATCTACATTTATGGTAGGTACAAAACTGTACTATGTCCTTCAAGGATGCATCTGCAGTCATAACATATGGGTAGAATACCATAGCCAATCTGGGGGAGGAGGTACTAAGAAAAGGATGGTGTAGTTAAGATCCCCTGCAGGACTGCTGTAGCAAAACCCGCTCTGGATCTGGAGTATAAAGGTAAATTGTAATGTTTGGCAAATGTATGCACGGAGCTCCATGTAGCAGCTTCTAAAATGTCCTTGGTAGCCACACCCCTTAGGAAGGCTGTAGTGGTGGCTGTGGCCCTTGTGGAATGAGGCCTGATGTTTGCAGGAACTGTCTTTCCATGAAAGGAGTAACAAAATCGAATGCAATTTCCTATCCACTTTGAAATTGTCTGTTTGGAAATTGCTTTTCCTTGTACCCCAGCAGCATATGCTACAAGGAGTTGGTCAGTTTTTCTGTTACTTTTAGTTCTGTCCAAGTAGTAGCGTAGTTGTCTGTGTATATTGAGAGTGTGTAAAAGTTTTTCCCCTCTATTTTGTGGATTTGGGAAGAATGTAGGCAAGTGAATAGCTTGGTTCAGGGATACCCTAGATACCACCTTTGGCATAAAAGTAGGATTGGTTCTTAGTGAAACTCTGTCCTGATGGAAGATAAGAAATGGCTGTACTGCCATTAAAGCTTGTAACTCAGATACTCTTCTTGCTGAAGTTATGGCCAGAAGGAATGCAGTTTTCCAAGACAGAAACTGTAGATCCGCCGATGCTGCTGGTTCAAAGGGAGGAAGTGTTAGTTTCTCCAGCACAAAGTTGAGATCCCAAGTAGGTAAAGGGGGTTTTCTTGGAGGATTGATGTTTTTCATCCCTCTCAGAAATTGCCTGAGGAGAGGGTGCGAGAAGATAGGTGGATCCACATTGTATTCTGCTGAAATTGCTGAGGCATGAATCTTAATGGAAGAATAGGACAGGCCATTGTGGAACAATTCTGATAAGTATTCCAGAATATGTGTCATGCTTGCCACTGTCACATCTAAGCCTTTTGTTGTGTTCCAAATGAGAAATGTTTTCCATTTTGCTGAGTATGTCTTCCTTGTGGAAGGCCGGCGAGCTTCCATAATAATGTCCTTTACTCTCTGTGATAAGATATTTTGAGGGGGATTTATGGAATTTTCCAGGCAGTTAGCTGCAATGTTTTCAAGTTGGGATGCATGATCTTGAAATTGTTCTGCGTCAGAAGAGGAGGCCATAGGGGGAGAGGCCATGGTTTCGCCTGTGACATGCTCCTCAATAGTGGGTACCAATGCTGCCTTGGCCAGTCTGGAGCTATCAGAATCACTCTTGGCTGTTCCGCCCTGATCTTCAGTAAAACCTTTGACATTAATGGGAGAGGTGGGAAGGCATATACTTTTAGAGCTTTCCAGCTGAAAGAGAGAGAGTCCACCCTCCAAGCTTTTGGGTGGTATGTCCTTGAGCAGAATGTCTTCAGTTAATGGTTGTGGGGGGAGGCAAACAGATCTATCTCTGGCTTTCCCCATGCTTTTGTTAAGAGTAGGAAGATGTCTGGGTGCAGCATCCATTCGTGTTTTCTTTCCCTGGCACGAACTGGGACTGTAGTTGGATATTGAGTTTCAGGCATAGTTCCCATAGATTCATAGTCAGCCTGCATAGAGGGTAGGAATGTGTGCCTCCCTGCTTGTTTATGTACCACATGACCGTGGTGTTGTCTGTCCTTATTAACAGATGGCCTTGATGGAAGAAAGGTTTGAAGGCCTCGATTGCGTGCATCACTGCCAGCATTTCCTTTTGGTTTATGTGCATGTGCAGCTGTCCTTGAGACCATAGGCCTTGGATACATTTGCCCTCCATGTGTGCTCCCCATCCTCGGTCTGAAGCGTCCGTGGTGATGGTTTGTTTTGTTTTTGGTTTGTTGAAAGGCAACCCTCTGTTGGACTGGCAGGCATGAGCCCACCACAGGAATTCCTTTTGAAGGCAAGGAATGATTGGTATCAAAGTTTCCAAACTGTGACTGTGCTGAGACCATACACTCCTTAGGTACCATTGTAATTTTCTCATATGCAGCCTGGCCTGTTGAATCAGAATTATGCAGTATGCCATGTAACCGAGGGCCTGCAGGATTTTCCTTGCAGTTAGCTGAGTTTGTCTTGTCAGATTCATGAAGTAATCCGGAAGTTGTTTTTGTTTTTCTTCTGTGAGAAAGGCCATTTAGGTGGTTGTGTCTAGATCTGCACCCAAAAAGGTTATCCTTTGGGATGGAACAAGTCTTGATTTTTGGCTGTTGACTGTGTATCCCAAGGCCTGCAGTAGGTGGATGGCATAGGCCAAGTCCTTTATCAAAATTTTCTTGTTGTCCGCTTGTATAAGGTAGTCGTCCAGATATGGGTAGATTTGAATCCCCTGAAGTCTGCAGTGTGCAATTACTGATGCCAGGCATTTCGTGAATACTCTGGGCGCAGTAGATAAGCCAAAGGGCAATGCTGAGAATTGATAATGCTCTGATCCTGCAAGAAATCTGAGGTGTCTTCTGCAGCTTGGTCGAATAGGGACATGCAGGTATGCCTCCTTGAGATCTAGAGTCACCAGCCAAGACTCCTTGCCCAGCATGGGAAGAAGTTGCTGTAGGGTCAGCATTTTGAATTTTGGCACAATGAGGTAAGTATTCAGTGCGGACAGGTCGAGAATAGGCCTCCATTGATTTTCTTTTCTTGGAACAAGGAATAATTTGGAGTAAAATCCTTGGCCTTGTTCTGAAAGAGGTACCTTTTCTATGGCTTTTATTTGAAGTAAGTTGTTGATCTGCTTTAAAGCCTCTGCCCTCTGATTTTGTGGCAGGTTTGGCATTCCGTTCCTTCTTGGCAAAGTGTGGAAGTGGAACCTGTATCCTTTGTCTATTATTTGCAGTGTCCATGTATCCCTTGTAACATAATGCCAGTTTTTTGAGAATAAAGAAAGCTTTCCGCCCAAGGGTGCTTCCAATTGAGCCCTGGTAGGCGGAATCAAAGTTAAGTCATTGTGTCTGTCCTGGTGTAGTAGTTGTTGTTGCTGTTGCTGCACTACCTCTCTGGTTGGTAGGCTGCCACTGACGGCCTCTGTAGGAGCCCCTAGCTTGCCCTCTACCTCTGGGACGCCTGTTCCTGCCTCTCTGGGCTCTGTCCGAATCTGGAAAGGACCAATTCTTAGTAGGCCAGTTTCTGCTGAATCTCGGTGGTTGTACTTGCAGAAAATCCTTAACTGTTTGCACAGATTTTGCCTTTTCTTCAAACTTCTTTAAGACCTCCTGAGCCGAGGAGCCAAATAATTTTTGTTTTTCCATTGGAGCATCCAGGAGCTTAGCTTTAACATGGTCTGGCAAAGATTGTTCTTTCAGCCAGGCATGCCTATGAACAACTGCCCCAGTCATAGCTGACCTACATGAAGCCTCCAGTGCATCATAACCACATTTTAAAAAATGATTACTAACCTGCTGTGAGTTATGTACCAGATCCTGAAGGGATTTACGGTCAAGGGGTTCAGAAGAAGAAAGCTTCTTATTCAGTTCATCTAACAAATACTCTTGGTACTGTATCATATGAAATTGGCAATTTAATGCCCTCGCTGAAAGAGTTGCAGAAGTATATACCTTCTTTCCCCATCTCTCTAAAGCTCTAGACTCCCTTTCAGAAGGTAGAGGATTTTTGGCAGTGGCAGCTGCAACCCCTTTAGGGCCCTGAGAAATGGTATCTGGGTCTGCGGAATGGGCCTTATATAGATGAAAATGAGAATCTGGGACCCTGTAGTATCTATCAGGTTTGGCAGGTGCCGGGGGGAGAGTATCAGGGGCTGTACTAACATCATTGTACACATCATCAATAACATTCAAAACAGGAGGTATAGCTAAGGGCCTATGTTGAGGCAAATGCAAAAAGGTCCTTAATCTCTTTCTAGAATCAGAGAATTCCTGACCCTGCCATTGAAAATGCTCTCTCATGGAGTGTAGAGTCTCACCAAAAGAAAACTCTTCAGGAGGGGAGGCCGAAGGGATAGATTCTTCAGCATCAGAATCCTCATAGGGCGAATAAGCCTCCTCCTGGTGATCTGACAACTCAGATCCATCCGTGGACTCATCTGAAGAGTGTTGGTCAGAGGGCTCAGTCCTAGGCCTTTTGTCTGGTGGTGGGTGAGAGCCCCTGTCCGGGTGAGGCTGAGAACCTCTAATTAAAGAAATAAGATCCTCTGCAAGGCTGAGGATCTGAGAACTAGAAGAAGGCCTCTGGGAGGTAGACTTGGGAGGCAAAGCTTTAGAAAGTTTAGCAGCTTTAGCCCTGGAAAAAGCCTTAATGGACATGGAAGCAGGGGGTCTAGCTGCCCCATGTGCAGGAGTAGATTTGTCCAAAGGTATGGTGTCGGACATTTCCTGGACACTGGTTTTGGTAGGTAGCTCAGTAGCCGACTCAGCCGGGGGCTCCAGGGCCGCGGTGGTCAGCTGAGTGGATTCGGTTAAGGGAAGCTCCGAGGACTCTGTTTCGGCCAAAACCGAGACACTCGCGGTAAGCCTTACCGTGGTTTTAGCCAAAACCGCGGGCCGCGAGTGTCGGTCCTTGTCCTTCTGTTTATTCACCAAATACGATGTCGGAGTCTCCGACGGCATCTTATATGCAAAATTACCCCCAAAGAATTCCTCTGCAAACTCCGACCGACGTCTAAGAGTTCGTCGGTTGAAGGAAGCACAGGCTGAACAGGCCGAGACGTCGTGGTCTGGGCCTAAGCAAGGGAGGCAGTAAGAGTGGAAATCCTTATGAGGTATTTGTTTCCCACAAGTTAAACAATTATTTACTTTATCTGACATCGGCTGAGGCAAGAGAGAGTCCCCAACGGGGTACTTAGCTTTTTCGAAGTCTTCGGTAGCTGAATCACAGGATCTGACCGACCGGCACTTGCGAACTGCTTCTGCTTCGGGCACCGCGCGGCAAGAAAGACGGAGGAAAATGGTGTCGGCTGATGCTTTTATACCCCAGACGCTCTGACGTCGGGGAAAGTGCGACATCAGCCGAGGCCAGACCCAGACTTTGGAATCCGGTCGACCGAAGGGCTGCCTGAGGCAGGACAACCCATATGTTATGACTGCAGATGCATCCTTGAAGGACATCCAAAAGAAGCAACCAGCACATCATATGAATACTTAACAGCGCAATGTATAGCTTGAGACGTGGAAGAAATCATATTGTGCACTGCAGTTTTTGAGTCACTGTCAACTATATTAGTCACACTTTTATTCATGTTGTCAAAAATAGATAAAAGGTACTGAATTGTTGGCATATGATAATTAGCATGAAAGGCTACAATAGCTGATGTATACACTTTTTCCCTATACCCATCTATAGTTCTAATACCCATGTCAATTGGGAAAGCATTAGAAGATAGGAAGGTTTGTCAGAATCTGTAGACACAAATGCAGGATCACAAACAGAAGTAGCTGTATACAAATCCTAAGTGTCAGGGACTTTCTAATACCCATCATACTTTTTTGGTAAAGGTGGTTGTGCTCGGGAGTTATAGACACTGAAAGGAATGTCCTTCTAAAGCTTCAAGAATAGGAGTGACAGGAGAAAGCTTGATAACTTCCATATGTAACAGACTGTAATATCTCTTTTGGGACTCAAATACCCGTTTACTCTTCCAACTGAAATGTTAAATCATCTGAATTATTTCTCCAAAGGGGAGCTATAAATGAGGAGAGTCAGAGGACAAAGTGTTATCAGGTTCATATTCATATCCTGAAGGGGAATGAATCAGAGAAAAATCCAACAGGTCAGACTCAGATTCAGAGGAATAATCTTTCTCATAAGATGCATCCCTTTTTCTTTTGTGGAGGTAGATGGAATGGAAGCAAAAAACTGAGAGAATTTAAGAGTCATAAGGGCTTTGAATAACCCATAAAAAATCTTGCCATTTTTGCTGTGGATCTCTTGAAACAGGAGTAGTGAAAAAAGGTGTTTAATTTTTCTTCTTTATAATAGTTTCCAAGGAAGCCATATTAGAAAGTCCCAACCCCAGACTTGATTAAGGAAATCCTCACTTACAAGGAATTGAGGAACACCATCTCCTCTTCAGAAATTTACAAGCCTTTGTTTCCCCTTTGAAGCCTTGATGCCATCTGACTGCTCAGACAGGAAATGCCAAGTAGGCTGTTCCATCTCTGCCTCCAGAGGGTGTCATGACAGAGGAAACAGACACAGAGGCTGGACAGTCCACAACGCTCTCAGTCAACAGGTACATGTAGCTCTGACCTGGAGAAGGAAGCTGAAGTAGCAGTCTTCCTTCTGTTTCTTAGCCTTCTTTTTCACCTGTGAGGGGGAACGTTGGATGGATCCTTTTGAATGGCTGACAGACTGAGCTACAAAAGATATCTTGGCTTCCTGGGCTGATAGCAAGAATGGTCTTAGAATTTTTGCATATGCATGTCCCTTATGTACCAGCATGTAGATCTTCTGTCTGGGTTTAAGAACAGACATAAGAATCACCTAAGCTTTGACATACTGGCCAGACACATGGTATCCTTTGCAGGACATGTCCCATCTGTCAGCATTACTGCAACAGTGATTTAACGATGAACATCAAAAATTCTGACAGTTAGCAACTCTTGCTAGTTTATTTATTCAATTTGCTAAGCAAGGTACAGCACTGATCCAAATGAACTTATTACACACTCTGTCTGGACAAATACAGTAGACAAGAACATAGACCAGTTACTACACAGTCATGGACTAAAGGTAGAGGAGTCTCAGTTTACATAAAAAATAAACTGGTCTACTACCGTAGATCGAAATTGCACTATTTCGAAATATGATAGTAGTGTCCCACTAATGCAAAAGTGCACTTTTGTGAAAGTCACTAGAACGAACGAAGGGTTAGGGCTTGGGTAATGGATAGTGGATAGCTAGTAGGGCTATCCACTATCCTTAACCCAAGCCCTAACCCTAAGATCCATGACTACCACACTGCAGTGCAGGAAATTGCATTTCCTCCACTGAGCAGTAGTTACGGACCTATTTCCTGTACTGTGGTGCAGTAGTCACGGACCTTACGGTTAGGGCTTAGGTTAAGGATAGTGGATAGCCCTACTAGCTATCTACTATCCTTAACCCAAGCCCTAACCCTAAGGTCAGTCACTACCGCACCACAGTGCAGGAAATGTCCCGTTCGACTTAGTGACTTTCGTGATTTCGTTGAGGTGCAATTTCACGTTAGTGGGACACTATAATATTTCAAAATAGTTTAATTTCGATCTACGGTACTAGACCCAAAATAAACATACCTCAAGGCTGGTCAAACAAGATGATGCACTTGAGCATCTCCACTTTCAAATCACCATAGGCAAAATGCCACACCACTTTCTTGCAAGCTATAGGGCTCCTTCTGTGACCCAGGAAACATGTATTTAAGCTTTCTGGAAACACTCACCATCAAATCTAATACCATATTCATGGGTAACTTTAATTATATCACTATCAGCTGGGAATTGTATACCACACCAAACATGCAGGCACAGAGATTCCTGGATTTTGCAAACACAAACTATCTGGTCCAGATTGCCAATACACTTACCAAGGGTGCAAACATACTGGATCTGCTCCTCATTAATAGAGGACAACACTGTACACCTGTTGTGCAATTTCCTCTCTGGTAAGGTCAGACCATAAAAATGATTTGCTATGAAATAAAAAGTAAAACTCAAAACTCCAACTAACCCTACAATAATCAGAACAACTCCAAAGCAAACTTCCTAATATAAAGTAATAAACTGGCAAAACTTCAAGCCACCTTAAACCCTGAGAACACTGCTGTGTGAACTGCTCACAGAAACCTTATACAAGCATGCTAACAGCTACATAGAGGCAACTGTACCCACAAGGAATAAGTAAAGAACTACCTCAAAAACAAGCCACTGGGTATACAATTAATGAAGATAAAACAAAGGTTATAGCTATAAACAATGTACCCACACATGAATTGGTTCAGCAATACTCATATTTATGGGAACATGGCAAAATGAAGTATTTAGGAATAATGATTAAAAAGGACTCTGTTAAGGCAGCTAAGAGAATATGCGTGGAGAGACTAAATAAAAGTTAATACAAAAACTGAGAAACTGGAAGCTCTTGCCTATGGATATGGTAGTGAGATGCAAATATTTAAGTACCTTTCATTTTATTCACAAGTCAGGCATATTTTTATCAACTGGAGAAGTTGTGGATAGTAAATGATAAAGAATTGAAAGATTTTGTTTGGGGGTGGAAGAGGTGAAGAGGTCAAGAGTCAAGGTGGATAAGTTGATCCTATCAAAAGAACAAGGAGGTTTAGGATTACCGGATTTGAAAGGATATTTTAGAGCTACTCAGTAAAGGCACTAAACATAACACAAGCAGAAAACTAGAATTCAAATTAGAAAGGGATAATGAGGAAGCAGGGGGGGCAAATTCAAGAAATAAGGAAAGATTGGGATCTTGGACAGATCCTTAAGGAAATGAACAGCAGATACACAGAATCTATTCATAAAGTCGCAAAAAGTATATGAAGAACTAAGCCAGCACAAAAATGGAGGAGAGAGAGAGAGATTCTGCCGATAGAGAGCACTGCAATTAGTGGTATAGACACTAGGCAAGAGGTTGCCGGAATTTACTGGAGGAAACTGAAAAAGGAACTAAGGTATTGGGAACAAATAATTAGAGAATCAAAGGTAATACAATGGGAAGAGACCAATAAAGCATATGGATTGCAGGCAAGTGACTGTCTTCCCTATCAAGGGTTGTTATCAAGAGTATAGACAAAGAGAAGGGATAGGGGAATTCTAAATGAAAGACCTGCATTGGATGAGTTTTTTATGGGCTCTACAACAGAAGCTGCTATTATAAAAAGGGATAATTAGTAGGACTTATAAAATATTGCAAGCTACCTATAGGAATCAGTCAAGAGAGATTAGAAAAAATTGTGGAGAGAGACTACATATGCAATTAACAAAGAAATAATGGAAAGACATGTTTGGCTCCCAACAAAATCTAAGATTGAGGATTTTTGCCTGGAAGTGTTTCCATATATACTTTTATGCTCTAAGCAGACTCCAAAGATTTTTTCCTCACGTAGATGGCAAACGTTGGGGGTGTAATGAGGAATAAAGAGATACTGAGGGCATATGTTCTCTGACTGTAATGAGTTGACAGACTTTAAAAATTCCCTGCAGAGTAATCTGATAGTTATACTCATTTGCTCGCCCAGTATTCCTAAGGAAATTATTTTTTTTGAGCTGTGACACAGGATCGGAATTGCCTTGACATAGCAAGAGCTAGTTAAATTTAATTATAGCGGCTGCCAAAAAAGCAATTACTAGAAAATGGAAATAAAAATCAAAACTAACTATACTTGTAGTGAATAATGCAACAGAGATAAAAGAACAGGAAATGGGACCATTAGAAAATGGAACGAGTAAATTACATAGGAAAAATGGAAACTGTGAGAACAATACATGCAGAAAAAATGTTTTGCAAGAGGAATGAGGTTTAAGAGAAGGCAGGAATTGAACAATGTATGTAACACGATTTTGATTATATGATAAACAATACAGCAGATGCTTAACATTTGTAAATGAGAACTTTTTAATATGGTTTGATTACTTTTATATAAATGTAAGTTTGTTCATTTCACAAGTGATAATTCAATAAGAGTATTTAAAAAAGCCACCCTGGTGGCATCATGTTAACAGGCAGTACAAAAGTAGGAAAACAATAATGGCAAAATTAGGTGATAAAAGCATTCTCAAACTAAACAAACAACTCGGAGAGCAAATAAAGTCTACCAAAGCCAAATATGAGGTAAAATTAGCCTCACAGGCCAAGGACAACCACAAGGCACTCTTTAGCTATGTATACAATGGTAATATATTATTGTGTGCAGAGCTCATTGTTAATGGGGCTACTTACACTGAGCTAAAAGATATAACAAACCAACTGGCAGGCAAATTCAGCTCTATCTTTACACCCCCCCCTTTCTCCTTCAGCCTCTACTCAGGAAATACCATTAAATACTACCCCCCCACACACACACACATACTATCACTAGGAAACATATTCTTCATGCGCTCTAAGGCAAAGAACACTGCCTTGATGGGCCCGGACAATATCCCAGGCTGTCTTCTAAATAGCATGAAAAAAAGTTATGTACTCACCATAACTTTCCATTTGTGTTGTTCATTTTCATTCTTCCTCAACAGATGGGTTTGGATCTGAGACTCAGATCTTACTCAGACACTTCTACCAGAGCCTTAGATCCAAAACTTTTGAGCTCCTCTCTTTATCCATAATGCTCCACCAACCTAATAAACCTCCGATCGAGTTTGTTGACCCCTAGGTATAAAGGGGCCATATCTTAAAGCAGTTAATATAAACAGAAAATAAAATGAAGCTAGAGTTCAAACAGGGAACAAAGGTTCCCTAGAAGACTCTTAGGTCATTCCAGAAGAAGGGAATAGCGACAAGTGAGCGGGAAGTTGAGGAAAAATGAAAATGGACAACACAGTTGGAACATTATGGTGAGTACAAAACTTATGTCTGAGGTTGTCTTTTTCATTCATTCTCAACTGATGGGATAAAGTCCCCAGCTACTCGAATCTTGGGTGGCCCTTCATGGAAGGTTATCCCAGAGTGCTGCAGAGCCAAAGCCAGCTCTCTTCCCAGACACAAAATCCAATTTGTAATGAGCAATAAAAGTGTGAGCATTAGTTCAAGTTGCAGTTACAAAGATGTCAGCTATGGAAGTCCTTGATCGAAAGGATGAAAAGACCACCACAGACCTCATGGAATGAGCTCTAAGAGGCGTAGGCAAGGATAATCCTCTTTCAGTACAGACAAATCAGTTAACCATTTTAGCCAGTGTAACTTTGGAAACTGGTTTGTCCAATTTGTTAGGAGAAAAAAATCAAACAACTGGTGTTTTCCTGAAATCTTTGATTCTAGGGAGATAAAAGTAGAGTTGCCTATGGACTTCTAAAAGATGGAAGATGTACTTGCAGTAATTTTATAAGTTTGGAAAAAATCTGGGATGTTAATAACCTGGTTAATGCTGGACTCAGAAGCTACCTTAGGCTAAAAAGATGGGTTGGTCTGCAAGAACACGCTGTCTTTGTGGAAAAACAGGTATGGAGGTTCGGAACATAGAGTCTAGAGTTCAGATTCTCACCTAGCCCGGGTGACAGCAACCAGAAAAATAGTTTTCGAAGACCACAATTTTAGACCTAACTTGGCTGAAGGTTCAGAGGGAGTTAAGATCAGGGTGTGAAGCACAATACTCAAATCCCAAGGAGGAGCAGAATCCTTTAATGGAGGTCTAAATAAAAAGGCCACTTTGAGAAAGACTCTACATAATTTAGAAGAAGCTAAGGTAGAGTTATTTTCTCACCTAAGTGAAAATTTGAAATGGTAGCCAACTGGACCTTAAACAGTACAACAACTAGCCGTTTCATTGAAAATTGAAGCTAAAAATTCACATTTATATGGTACAGGGGCAGAAAATGGGTCCAGTTCCCTGGTAAGGGCCCAGAACATAAATCTCTTCCATTTACTTTTGTAAATCCTTCTAGCAGAAGCTTTTTGAGAAGATAACACAATATGACAGACAGGGGAAGGCAGCCTTGGCTGTCTAGCAATCATTGGAAATAGAGAAACCATGAAGTCAGTTTGAGGTCTGTTATGCCTGGATGAGTCATTTCTGTCGGGTGAGAGAGAAGGTCTGGAGTTGGATTCAGTATCCAGGGTAGATGTAGAAGGTGAGTCCAGAGAAAGAGGAACCAAATATGAAGACGCCAAAAGGGGGCAAAGAGGATAACTGTGCTCTTCAACCAGAATGCTTTCTGTATAGGTTTGGAGATGAGGTACTGGTGGGAAAGCATAAAGGAGAATGGAGGGACAATCACTGACTAGAGCCTCTCTGACTCTCCCATTGGACGTATCAGGGCAAAGAACATGCTGCATTTGTTGTTGAGGGGAAACACAAATAGTTTGCAGCACAGCTGCCCCATCAGTAGAAAATTCTCTTCGCTACTTTGATATTGAAAGACTACTCATGAGGCATCAGAATGGACCTGCTTAGTTTGTCTGCAGTTACACTGGTTTTCCCTGGGATGTGAGTTGCTATTAGAAAACGACCAGAAGAGATCTCCCATTGCCGCACACTCATTCCTTCTCTGCAATATGGGTAAGACTTGGGTTCTTCCCTGTTTGTTGATGTACCAGACTACTGACATACTATCTGTCTAATAGCAATTGTTCCAGATGGGAGAAAGTACTGAAAGGCCTGCAATGCTAGGAGAACTGCTTTCATTTCCAGGACATTAATAAGCTTCTTGGCCTCTTCGGGGGACCATGTACCTTGAACTGTCCTTCCCAAGTAGTCCCCCACCCCAGTTAGGAGGCATCCATTGTCACTATGTCTGTGGGCAAGGGGAGAACAAATGGACGGCTTTCGGAGATTTTGTTTGAATGTAGTTTCACCACAGATTTTGCAAGCCAGTGTAATCTTGACTGGAGTGGTTAAAGGATGCTGAAGAATCAACGGTTGAGTTGACAGGGTCCACTGACATATTTGCATGTAAAACCTGGCCAGAGGTACAAGGGTGACAGCAGCTGCCATGGATCCCAATGCCTGTAAAATTAGTCATGCTGGAAGAGAAGAATTTTGTGTTACTTTTCTGACCTGGGATCTCAATGTCTGGTTTCAAGCAAGAGGAAGAGATACTATCTGATTTACTGTGTCCAGACGAGCAGTTATGAACTCCAGACTCTGCGTAGGTGTGAGTTACGATTTGTTGTAATTGACTGTGATGCCTAGATGGATGCATAACTAGAAAAAGTAGTCCCTTGTCTGTAAGGGGTCAATGCCTGGTTGGGGCAGTTAGGAGCCAGTCGTCTAAGTATGGAAACACTGAGAATCCCAGCACTCTCAAGTGAGATGCTACCACTGCCCTGCATTTGATGAACACCCTGGGGGCGGTGGTAACAACTAAGGGCAGTGCTTTGAAATGGTAATGAGTGGCTCCCAGCTGAAAGTGCAGATATCTTCACAAGTCCATTTTCATTATGATGCGATAATATGCATCCTGAAGATCTATCAAGCACATCCAATCTTCCTTTCACTGTACAGGCAAAATGGACTGAACTGTGACCATCCGGAACCTTGAATATTGCATGAACTAATTTAGTTTGCCAAGATCCAAACTGGTCTCAAGTCCCCTGTCTTTTTGGCACCAAGAATAGTGAACATGTCAGAGATCCTCTATGGTCTTTGGGGTGGGGGGTGGGGGGGGTCTCCTGGATGACTTTTTTTTTTTTTTAGCAGCTTTTCACATTCTAATGCTGCTGCTGCTGCTTCCCTCTGACTGGGAGAAACATTGGGATTCTTTTCATTTTGTAAGGGCATTTTGGAAAAATGGTATAATAAAAACCTCTGAATATAATTCTGTGCACCAAGGAACCTTTTACTATAGACAGCCAGGCTATTTGATGCAAAAACAAATGCTTCTCTGACTGCCTCCAGGGGGCATCAGTCGGGCCTCCCTCCAGGAGCACTGGTAGGGCTTGTCTGAGAATGAATCCTGGAAGCCCTAGTTTGGTGAGCCACCTTTACCCATGGGGATGGAGTCTTCCATTTGAGTTCACCCCCCCCCCCACCTCTGGGAGAACTATATCCATGTGAGTCTTGAAAAGGACCTAAGAATTGTGAAACCACATTTTTCGATCTCTCTGGTGATTACCTGAGAAAGGCCTTTGAGGAGCTGAAAAATGTCTGCCCACATCAGACAGGGTCTTTCCCTCTTACTCACATCTGAAAGTGTGCGTCTTTTACCTGCTTCATCAAAAGGAGCATTGATGAATGAAGACTTAAAGGGATTCGAAAAATCACAGAGTTACATCAAAACATGTCTCAATGGTTTTGCTGAACCCACCGCCCACGCGGTACCTTTTACTGTGTGGGAGACCAGCCTCATGCACATATTAAAAATCAACTGGAGAGTGATCATCTGCAAGGAGATTCAACTTGGGTCCTCAGCAGACCTGGAACAGAAAGAGATGTGGAAAGTTTTTTGGTCAAATCTCTTTGTAATCTCGCAAAATGTGCCAGGTAGTTCAGCGACTAGAGTGCAAACGTTGCTGAAGCAAACACACACTTGCCAAATCTGTCCAAGGCCCTGGACTCCCTATTTGGGGGCTAGACAGAAGAGCTCTGTTCAGCAAACTCTTTTTTTGGTGTCTGCCACCACAACCACAGCATCAACCGGGACTCCCCTTGCTCCAGTGTGCATGGTCCTTAGGAGAAGCTAAAATTTTATCAGGTCATTTAAGGATCGGCTTCACAGTACCCAGTTTCTTTTACACCTAGCGATAAAAAAGATCTAAGACTTCTTGAGCCAGGGGAGTCACCCAAGTAATAACCGGGCCAGACCTGGAAAGCCTCCTTGAACACAGATTCCTCCTGGTAGGGGGTATTAGAGGACCAACCACTGTTTGGTTTTAGGAGCTCTAGGATGTCTCCAAAGGATGTCTTTGGGTGGAGTTCCAGGAGACCATTCCCCTTCATCAAAATCAATGTCCACTTTGAGAAATTCCTGAGAGAATCTAGTGTGAATGGGGGGGTGGGGTATAGAGGCTGTCTCCAGGAATCAGTGAAGGATAACCCTGGCAAACCCCGCCCTATCTCTAGAAATGTGGTCTAGTTTGTAATGCTTGGCAAAGGTGTGCACTGATGACCAAGTAGCTGCTTCGAGAATGGTAGAGATATCCAGGCCCTTGAAGATGGCTCCAGAGGAGGCCATAGCCCTGGCGGAGTGTACTTTAACAGTACCCTGCAGAGATTTTCCATGGTATTGATAGCAGAAAGTGATGGGCTTGAAAATCCAGACAGAGATTGTCTGTTTGGGCACTGCCTTCCCCAGGGCCCTGGGGTGAAAGGAGACAAAAAGTTGTTCAGACTGTCTGATGGACCTGGTTTTATGCAGATAAAACCGGAGTTGTCTGTGAACTCCCTAACCCATAGGTGGATGGCCTGATTGAGGAACAGGTCATTCACCACCTTTGGCATAAAGGATGGGTTAGTTCTAACAGTGACCCTGTCATTGTGGAAAACTAGGAAAGGATGAATAGCCATGAGGCCTTGTAGCTCTGATGCTCTTCTGGCAGAGGTCAAGGCTACTAATAACACTGTTTTCCAAGTACAATGTTTCAGGGAAGCTTTGTCTGCTGGCTCAAATGGAGGAAGAGTGAGCTTTTCCAAAACAGTTAAGATCCTAAGGCGGTGGAGATGGTTTCCTAGGGGGGTCTGAGGTGAAGTATCCCTTTGAGCAAAAACTTAGCTGGGAGTCTGGATGCTAGAGGGGGAATATGAGGGGGGCATGCTGAGATTGCAGACAAGTGAGCTTTAAAGGAAACATAACCCAAACCTGTCTGCAGTAGCTCACACAGGTGAGACAGGACTAGAGAGGTCTCGCTTGCAAAGTGGGTTCAACTGTCTTTTATGACACCATATACAGACCCTTTTCCACTTTGAAAGGCAAGATTTTCTTGTATTGGGTTTCCTGGCCTCCTGCAGGACATTGAGCAGGTCCTCATTGTATAGGTGTCTGAAGGGGATCAGAATCCTAATCAACCACAGGGTGAGGTGCAGTGCCTGCCACAGTGGGCATATCAGGGATCCCTTGAGCTGTGTGAGAAGGTCCACTCTGGGGGTAACTTGTGGTGATTACCCTTGGACAACTGTAGAAGAAGGTGGAACCAGTGCTGTCTTGCCCAGTAAGGAGTCACCAACAAGATTTTTGGTCTGTCCTGCTGGATTTTCAGTAGGATCTTCTGAATGAGTGAAAAGGGGAGGAATGTATATAGATATTTCCTCTTCCAGGAGATTGAGAAGGCATCTGTTGCCACAGCCTGTAGATGTGGTATCCTGGTGCAAAAGCCAGAAAGTTGCCTGGTGATGGAGGAGGCAAACAGGTCTATTTGAGGTGTCCCCCACAGTGCACCAGATCCAGGATGACATCCCTGTGAAGCATTCAATCGTGGTTGTTCATGATGGTTCTGCTCAGGTAGTCTGCCTGGGAATTGTGGAGAGAGGGGATGTAGACTGCCAGCAGAGTCACTCCCTGTGAGGTGGCTAGTTCCCATACTAGAAAGGCTAGTCTGGAAAGTAGGTGTGACTTGGTCCCTTTCCTTGTTTGTTGAGGTACCACAGGACTGTGGTATTGTCCGTGAAAATCTTCAAAGGGCCTTGTTGGAGGTAAGGTAGGAAGGCCTGAAGAGCCAGAAGAATTGCCCTCATCTCCCGAACACTGAAGTGTTCTAGTTTGTGAGGCTTTGGCCACAGGCCCTGCACCCTTCAATGGCCCAGAGTTGCTGCCCAGCCCAAGTCTGAGCCATCTGTGTGCATGACCTGTGTGGGTAGAGGTGGATGGAGTGAGAGACCTGGGTTGTGAGTCCCCCTCTGCCAGCCACCACTGGATTTCCTTTTTGAGGCATGAGAGAAGGGGACCCCTGTACTCCAGAGGATGAGAGTGTTGGGTCCAAACTGACAAAAATACCACTGTAACTTTCTCATACACAGTCTTGTTAATGGTAACATGGGGATAGTGGCTGCCATGTAGCCCAAGAGTCTGAGGTACTGCTTTGCTGTCAATTCTGTAGAGTGAAG
Source organism: Protopterus annectens (assembly GCF_019279795.1). Classification (NCBI taxonomy): domain Eukaryota; kingdom Metazoa; phylum Chordata; order Ceratodontiformes; family Protopteridae; genus Protopterus; species Protopterus annectens. The sequence continues at coordinate 596,890,347 of NC_056737.1, forward strand.
GACCAGAAGCAGATGTTCTGTCAGGGTTTGCCGCTTTTGGGGGGGATTTAGGCTTTTATAAGGTCTGTGTGAATTCTGCACTCCAGGAAGACAATGTCTTTTGTAGGTTCCAGGTAGGATTTTGGGAAGTTTAGCTGGAAACCCAGAAAAGTACAGTTTTGTACCTACCATAAACGTAGATGTTCGAGGATCCACATTGCTGCAGTCCTAACTATTGGGTAGTCCGCTGTCCAGTCGGCCCGAATACCAAAGTATATGGCTGACGTCGGTCACGGCGCATTAGACTGACGTCAGTACGTCAGGGTACTAATGCGCATGACCGACGTCATCTCCTCAGTCTTTTCTTGCCCCAGATGTCAGAAGACCCTAAAAAGACAAGGCCAAAACCAAAAACACCAAACATACCTGCACCAAAATTATAGACAATATATACAAAGGTACCAGAATATAACCTCACCAACACAACCACCCCTAAACACAGAGGGGAAGGAGGGAGGGTAAATTGGACTGCAGCAATGTGGATCCTCGAACATCTACATTTATGGTAGGTACAAAACTGTACTATGTTCTTCATTCCACATTGCTGCAGTCCTAACTATTGGGTAGAATCCCAAAGCAGAGGTAAGGGAGGCTGGCAAATCATAAGGAAGCAGGAGCTGATAACATGCCTTGCAAAATAGCTGTTGCAAAACCAGCCCTAGACTTAGAGTAGAGAGGAAGGTGGTAATGCTTAGAGAAAGTATGCACTGAACTCCAAGTAGCTGCCTCCAAAATATCCTTAGTTGCCACCCCTTAGAAATGCGGTTGAAGTGGCAGTAGCCCTAGTGGAATGAGGCCTAATCCCAGCTGGAATCTCTTTGCCATGATGGGAATAACAAAATGCAATGCAAAACGAATCCACCTAGAAATAGTTTGTTTTGACACAGGCTTGCCCTGCGAACTCAAAGCAAAAGAAACAAACAACTGCTGAGACTGCCTAAAATCCTTAGTCCTGCTTAAATAATAACGCAATTGCCTGTGTACATCTAAAGTGTGCAAAATCTTTTCCCCTTTATTTTGGGGATCTGCATAAAAAGTAGGCAAATGAATAGTTTGGTTTAAAGCCACACTAGAAACCACCTTAGGCATAAAGGAAGGATTAGTACGTAATGATACCCTATCCTTATGAAAAATCAAAAAAGGCTCAACCGCCATAAGGGCCTGCAACTCAGAAACCCTTCTAGCAGAAGTAATGGCCAACAAAAAAGCAGTCTTCCATGACAAGTATTTCAGTTCAGCAGTAGCCGCAGGCTCAAAAGGTTGTAGAGTAAGTTTCTCCAACACAAAATTGAGGTCCCAAGCAGGAGTAGGAGCTCTACGTGGGGGTCTTATATTCTTTGCCCCTCTAAGAAATTGCTTGAACAAAGGATGTGAAAACAATGGTGGGTCACAATCATAGTGAGCTGAAATTGCTGCAGCATGAATTTTAATAGAAGAGAAAGACAAACCTTTGTCCAATAACTCAGTAAGATATTGAAGAGCCACACTCAAATTAGGCTCAGAAATCTCCAAATTTTTTGCTGCAGTCCAAAACAAAAATCTCTTCCATTTTTCTGCGTACACTTTCCTTGTACTAGGTCTTCTGGCTTCCATAATCACATTTAAAACTTGCTGAGGAAGCTGAGACCTGCTGTCCTTCAAAACAGAATATGCCAGGCTGTTAGATGAAGAGAGTGAAGCTTGACATTGAGCAGACGACCGTCCCGCTGAGACAACAGGTGTGGAATCAAGGGTAAAGGCCATGGAAGCTTCCTTACCAGACTCCTCAGTAATGGGTACCAGTGCTGCCGAGGCCAATCTGGAGCTATTAAAATCATCCTTGGCTTGTCTTGTCTGACCTTTAGAAGCACCTTTGGGAGAAGAGGCAGAGGTGGAAAAGCATACACATGAAGATTTTTCCAACTGAAAGAAAGAGCATCCACTTTCCAAGCTGTGTGATGAAATCCCTTCGTGCAAAACTTTGGCAGCTGGTGGTTTAGTGGAGAAGCGAACAGATCTATGTCTGGAGTTCCCCATGACACTGTCAATGTTTGAAATACATGAAGATCCAGTTTCCACTCGTGGGGATCCATGATTTGTCTGCTTAACACATCTGCTAAGGAGTTCTGTGCTCGGCAGAAACCTTGCCTGAAGAGTTAGTTGCAAACTGAGCGCAGTCTCCCATAAAATCATTGCTTGTCTGCACAATGGGTAAGAATGTGTTCCCCCTTGTTTGTTGATATACCACATGACAGTTGTGTTGTCTGTTAGAATCAACACCTGCCCTGGAAGAAGTAACTCCTTGAAAGCCATTAATGCAAACTGGACTGCTAACATCTCTTTCATGTTGATATGTAGATGCTGTAGTCTGGCAGGCCACTTGTCTTGTATCCACTTTCCATTTAGATGAGCTCCCCAAGCAATATCTGAGGCATCTGTCGTTAGAATCTGACTTGCCTCTGGCCGGGTCACAGAGAGTCCCTTGTTTAGGTGACATTCCTGAGCCCACCACAAAAATTCCTTTTGAATGCAAGGTATTATTTGAATGACAGTGTCCAAATCCTGGCAGTGCTGTGTCCACAGATTTTGAGATACCATTGTAGCTTCCTCATATGCAGTTTGGCATTGGGAAGCACCAGAATACAAGATGCCATGAACCCTAAGGCTTGAAGGACTGTCCTTGCAGTCAGCCCGGACTGAAGAGATAGGTGATGGAAGTAACTGGAAAGATTCTTTTGTTTGTCCGGGGTTAAAAAGGCCATCTGGGCTGCTGTATTCAGTCTCACACCCAGAAAGCACATGTCTTGAGAGGGTACTAGACTGGACTTTATTTCGTTCACAGAATACCCTAGGCATCTTAGCACTGCTATGACATATTCCAAATGCTGTAGAAGGTCTTCCTTTTCTCGAGCCAGAATCAGGCAGTCGTCCAAGTAAGGATAGATTTGAATTCCTTTTAGCCTGAAGTAAGCTATCACTGGAGCCAGAACCTTTGTGAATACTCTCGCGGCAGTAGATAACCCAAACGCCAATGCAGACAACTGATAATAAGAATTTCCATCTCAAAACGCAGATACTTCCTGCAACTTAGTCTTATTGGCACATGAAGGTAAGCTTCCTTTAGATCTAAAGTTACCATCCAGTGATCTTTGCCCAGCAGAGGTAAAAGTTGTTGTAACGTCAACATTTTGAACTTGGGAATGTCCAGATAAGTGTTGAGGATAGATAAATCCAAAATTGGTCTCCACGTGTTCCCCTTTTTTGGTACTAGGAACAGGCGAGAATAAAATCCTAGGCCCCTTTCTGGCACAGGAACTGACTGAATAGCCCCTATTTGGAGCAACAGAGAAATTTGCTTGTGAGCCTCTTTTCTTTGTAGAGGAGGAATGTCTGGCATGCCTTTGAAAGGAGGCAAGGTATGGAAATAAAACCTGTAACCGTGGTGAATGATATCCAGAACCCATCTGTCTTGGGTAATTAAATCCCAATTTTCTTTGAAAAGAGACAGCCTTCCTCCCAAAGGTGCTGCCAGGCGAGAATGTACTGGCAGCTGAAAAGGCAGGTCATTGGGTCTGCTTACGAAAGGACTGACCCCTGCCCTCACCAGAAGTCTGAGCAGGTGAACTCCCTGTCCTAGGCCTAAAAGAACCTTGAGCTCTGCCTCTACCATGTCTAGACCTACCCCTAGACTGGGAATCATAAGCAGGATAAGTCCACCCCTTAGCAGGCCAATTTCTACTAAACTTCGGAGGCTGCACCTGCAAAAAATCCTTAACAGTTTGCATAGACTTAGCCTTGTCCTCCATTTTCTTTAAAACTGCTTCCACAGGCGAACCAAACAACACATCAGACTGTAAAGGAGCATCCAAAATCCTTGTCTTAACATGCTCAGCTAAGTTCTGATCCCTCAACCAGGCATGCCTACGAAGAACAGAACCAGTAGCAGCCACCCTCGAGGAGGCCTGCACAGCATCAAAACCACACTGTAAGGAATGCTTACCCACCTGTTCAGAAACATGAACTAAATCCTGCAATTCTTTACACTCAATACCTTCAGCCAGAGCATCCACCTTAGACTTCAATTGTGAAAGGAGATAATTCTGATATTTTAACATATGAAACTGACAATTCAACGCCCTCATGGCTAAAGTGGAAGAAGTATACACTTTCTTTCCCCATCTATCCAAAGCCCTTGCCTCTTTATCAGGAGGAACAGGATTTTTAACCACAGAAGCCTTCACACCTTTAGGCCCCTGAGAGACAGTTTCTGGGTCTGCCCTAGGACTCTTAAAAAGATACTTATGGGCTTCAGGCACCCTATAGTACCTATCCGGTTTAACTGGGGCAGGAGGCAAAGAGTCAGGATTCAGGGAAGCCTCTGCAAAAACATCTTCTACCACATTCAAAACAGGAGGTATAGCTAAAGGCCTATGCTGGGGTAAAAACAAGAATTCTCTAAGCCTCTTCCTGGAATCAGAGAAATCTTGACCTTCCCATTTAAAATGCTCCCTCATGGAATGCAGAGTCTATGAAAATGAAAAATCCTCAGGAGGCGAAGCTGAAGGAGTAGAATCATCCACATCAGAATCAGAATAAGGAGGATACTCCTGCAAATCTTCAGCCGAAGACTCAAAAGCCTCCGAACATTGCTCAAAACTCTCAAACTCAGGTTCCACCCTAGGCCTCTTATCAGGAGGGGGCATAGAACCTCTAATCATTGTAATCAAATCCTCTGCCATTTTTAGCATATGCTTCTTAGGCAAGGACCCTGAAACACTTGGAGAAACCCCCACTGAAGCTAAAGCAGGCCTGCCTCTTAAAGAAGCCTTAGAAACAGAAGGCGAGGCCCTAACCACCTTAGGAAGAGAGGGAAGAACAGCCACCTGAGAAGCCCCTTCAGGCTGGCCTACTTCCTGAGATACATCCTGTAACAATAAAGTTTCTCCCTGAGACTCCAAAGAAACTCCTGGCAGAACCTCCGGCTCCACTGAGCCTTCTAAAGAACCGACGTCCGGGACTGTCGGTTCTTCCACTCTAGGCTTCCCTGCTTTGTCCTTGCGCTTTTGGCTGAAGCGGGCCGGAGCATCCGACGGCATTTTATAATTACAACGCTTCCCAAACACTAACCTGGCACAGTTTAACCTTCTCTTAATAGTGCGTTTGTTAAACCTAGCACAAGAGCGGCATCCAACAACGTCGTGCTCAGGCCCTAAACAAGGTATACACAAAGTATGGTAATCCCTATGAGGTATCTGTTTCCCACAAGAAATACAGTTATTCACTTTTTCTGACATCCGGTTAAATACTGAGGCAAGAAAAAACCAAAATATTCCCCAACGGGGTACTTAGCCAACTTTGATTCGGTCTGAAACTCTGACTTCAGAAACTTTCAGAACGCCAACCTGCACTCGCAAAAACAGCTTCTGCATCGGACCATGCGGCAAAAAAGACTGAGGAGATGACGTCGGTCATGCGCATTAGTACCCTGACGTACTGACGTCAGTCTAATGCGCCGTGACCGACGTCAGCCATATACTTTGGTATTCGGGCCGACTGGACAGCGGACTACCCAATAGTTAGGACTGCAGCAATGTGGAATGAAGAACATCTGTAGGAGGGACACTACAAGGCCCGTGTGTAGCAGGAGGGTTTCCTTGTTGCCTGCCTGAATTAACAGGTCGTCCAAGTAAGGGAATAATTGGATTCCCTTTGTCCTGCAGTAAGCAATCACCGGAGCCAAAAATTTGGTGAGAACCTGGAAGCAGTGGAAAGCCCAAAGGGCATGGCAGAGAACTGAAAGTGAGAAGGCCCCATCAAGAACCTCAGGTATTTCCTGAATGTGGACTTTATGAGGATGTGTGGATATACATCCTTTATATCCAAGTTGCCCATGAACCCCTGGGGAAGTAGGTGAGGGGCTAGAGTAGGTAAAGTCAACATCCCAAAGGTTGGGACCTTCAGGAATAGGTTGAGATGGAAGAGGTCTAGTATTGGTCTCCATCATCATCTTCTTTCAGCTGTTCCCATTAGAGGTCGCCACAGCAGATCACCTGTTTCCATTTCTTCCTGTCCTCTGCATCTTGCTCTGTCGCACCAACCACCTGCATGTCCTCTCTCACCACATCCATAAACCTCATCTTAGGCCTTCCTTTTTTCCTGTTACCTGGTAGCTTTATCCTTAGCATCTTTTGCCCAATATACTCAGCATCCCTCCTCAGCACATGCCCAAACCAACGTAATCGTGTCTCTCTGGCTTTGTCTTCAAACCTTCCAACCTGGGCTGACCCTCTAATATACTTATTCCTAATCCTGTCCACCCTCGACACACCCAGTGCAAATATTTTAATTCTGCCACATCTAGCTCAAACTCCTGCCTTTTTGTCAATGCCACTGTCTCCAACCCATATAACATATCTGGTCTCACTACCCTCTTGTAGACTTTCCCTTTCACTCTTTACAGGTACTAGTCTGTCACAAATCACTCCTGACACTCTCCTCCATCCACTCCATCCTGTCTGTACTCTCTTCTTCACCTCTCTTCCGCAGTCACCGTTACTCTGAACTATTGACCCCAAGTATTTAAACTCATCCACCTTCGCCACCTCTACTCCTTGCATCCTCACCATTCCTCTATCCTCCCTCTCATTCACACACATATATTCTTAGTCATGCTGACCTTCATTCCTCTTCTCTCTAGAGCATATATCCATCTCTCCAGGGTCTCCCTCCACCTGTTCCCTACTCTCATTACAGATCACAATGTCATCTGCAAACATCATAGTCCACGGGGACTCCTGTCTGATCTCGTCTGTCAACCTATCCATCACCATTGCAAATAAGAAAGGGCTCAGAGCTGATCCTTGATGTAACCCCACCTCCACCTTAAACGCATCCGTCACTCCCACCGCAGACCTCACCGCTGTCACACTACCCTCATACATATCCTGTACCATTCTTACATACTTTTCTGACACTCCTGACTTCCTCATACAATACCACAACTCCTCTCTAGGCACCCTGTCATATGCTTTCTCTAAGTCTACAAAAACACAATGCAACTCCTTCTGACATCTCCATGGTCTGTCTTTTCTGAGAACCAGAAAAATCTTGGAGTAAAAACATCTTCCTTTTCCGTCTGGGAGCACAGATTCGATGGTGCCTTGGGCCAGCAGTGCTTGCAACACAGGCTACAGGAGGTGCAGCTATTGTGTTGGGAGGCTTTGGGATGTCCTTTCGTTCTGGGGGGATTTATCCAGGTCATGAAGTAACCATTTTGGAGGACTGACAGGACCCATTTGTCTGATGTGATGCGAGTCCACACAGGGAGCCAGTGAGGGAGGCAAATTGATAGAGAGGGAGGGGGCAAGGTAGGCAAGTAGTCAGATGCTACCTACCCCTACCTTGAATGGGTGGGCTCTGGCTACAGGACGGCGATGCTCTAGCTGGCGGTGGAGGCTTCCTGGTAGGTTTTCTAGTTCTATAAAGAGCTGCAGGGCAAGAGTGTTTTCTTAGAAACTGCGTTTTAGCTGGACAATTACTTTGAAATTTTGGTATGGGAGAAACAAGCAGGTGTTTCAAGTCCTGCATTTCTTTTCCTTTTTGCTGGAGTGACTTAAAGAGATCAGCCACTTTTGCACCAAACAAGCCAAAATTGTCCAGGGTTGCATCAATAAGCTTTGCCCTAAAAGTCATCAGAAAGGGGCTGAAGCTGATGCTACTGACCTAGCTGAGGCTTCAGCAGCATCATAACTGCACTTTATGGCATGCCTGGTAACCTGGGAGGCGAGGGCCAGAAGAGAAGACAGTGAAGCTTTGGCAGCACAGTCTGGTGTATCAGCCAATTCCTTGGTGGCTTTTTCCAGGAGGGATAGGGCATATTTGGCCATACGAGTCTGGTAATTTGTGGCCATAAAGGACAAGATAGCAGAGGTGTAAATTTTCTTACCCAGCCATTCCATGGTCTTGCTGTCTTTGTCAGCAGAAAGTATGGTGGTAGTGGGTAAGAGCTTAGAAGCCTTGTCTGTAGAGATGGAGATAGTGGCAGGGTCTGCAGGTGGGCATTTTAGGGGATACTTGGCAGTGGCAGGGACTTTGTACAGTCTGTCAGGTCTGTGTGGGGCTGGAGGCTGAGAGTCTGGATTTAAGGATGCAGAGGAGAAGGCATCCAAGAAGGCAGGCAGGATTGGAGGGACATCAGACTTACTTGGGGAATCCATCTGAATGAGGTTGTTTCTTTTTTGAACCTCAGTCATCTCAGAGGATTCCTGCTCCAAATGATCTTTCATCTTACAATATTGTTTCCCCAAAGGTCAAATCCTCAACTGGGGAGTCAGGGTCGACAGATTCTTCCTCTGGGGAACCATACCCCAAGGGAGAAGAGATCTGGGAGGTGTAGGAAAGTGATTCTTCAGAGGAAGAATCAGAGAGGTCTTCCTCTTGCCTCATGATAGGGTCTGAGGTCGGTGGCCTAGGGCTCAAAAGCAGAGAAGGAATACTAGCAGTCCCTGCAGTAGTAGGGCATAAAGCCATAAAGGCATTAAACAAGATTTGGCTTAAAGTCTGCCAGTCAGGCATACCTTCAGAAGGAGAAGAAAGGTGCTTCCTTTTTTTTCTTTCCTTTTAAGGGGCCTAGCTGGCATCTGAAGAGGGAAAGGCCTGGAATCTTAAATTTGTAAAGGTCCAGAAGTATCAGACAGACCTCCTGAATCTGCTGTTTCCCCCACAGCGTCTGAGACCAATGTTGGTAAAGCCTCTACAGACATGCCCTCTGCACGAGATTGTGCAGCTTCTTTAGAGGTACCCGCTATATCCAATGTGGCAGATTCAGATTTCTCTATCAGGCCGACATTGGCCACAGGCTGAGGGTAGGACATTAGAGGCGCAGCGGTAGTGGTAGGCCATATAGTCTTGGCCCTCTTTTTCAGTAGTTCAATGGGTACATCAGATGAAACATCCATCCCTAATGTAATCTGTTTTAACATTTGGTTTTCTAAGTATAGGTTTAGAGCATGCAGATGACTATGCAAAGTTTTGGGTACAAACGCCTGACAAATTGGACAGGCCTTGTGATTGTGTGATCGTCCCAAACTGAACAGACACTGATCGTGGGCATCCTTGTGAGGAATCTGCCAGCCAGACTTACACTTGCCCTTTCCGGATGACAGGAACAGGCAATACAAAAAAGAACAAAGGACTGAAAGGTTCCACAACGGGGTACTTATCTGATTTCTCAACTCCGACGTTAGTGAGAGCAGGAACACCTGGCATACGACCGGCGGCTGAGAAGTTCTGGGGGCTGGTGCATGCAGATGTCACTTTTATGGCCAATGTTCCCACATTAGACATCCCACACACCATTTGGGGATTGAAAACCTTTGCATACTGGCCGGACATATGGGAAGCAAGAGGAGTAAACCAATATCTGGAACACTGCAACTTGGGAATAGAAGGACATCAGACAATTCTCAGATATGGTGAGGACTCCAAAACAGTGGATCATATTAGGGAAGGAGAGAAAGTAGAGTTGTGTACACTTACCATAAATGTAGATGTTCTAGTGTATTCACTGTTGCAGTCATTACATTTGGGTTATCTGCTTGCAGGTAGCCCTCAGTCTGCCTGATTAACAAAGTCTTGGGTCCTGCATCGGTTGCTGTCACTTCTTCCATGATGTCAGATTGTCAGGGGTTTAAAACATGCAGCAGATGTCATTACATCAGTTTTTCTTGCCCCAGATGTCAGGTGCCCCCCTAATGGGAAGCAATTAAATATAAAAGTGCAAAGATATACCTCCAACAAAAAAGCAAATACACCAAAAAGGCTTTTAAACATGGTAAAGGAAAGTAGAGGTATAGCCAAAAGAAGTTAGGGGGCTGGAGGGAGGGTAACCAAGACTGCAACAGTGAATACACTCGAACATCTACATTTATGGTAAGTGTACACAACTGTACTATGTTCTTCCTGTTTCACTGTTGCAGACATTACATTTGGGTAGATTCTCAAAGCTATGGTTGGGAGGAGGAATTCGGATAGCATTAGGGCCAGCTATAAGGCCCTGTAAGACTGCAGTGGCAAAGCCAGCTCTGGATTTAGAGAAAATTGGCAAATGATAATGCTTGGTGAAAGCATGTACAGAACTCCAGGAAGCAGCTTCTAGGATGTCCCTGGTAGGGGCACCTCTGAGAAAGGCTGTAGAGGTAGATGCAGCCCTGGTGGAGTGAGGTCTGATCCCCTGGGGGATAGGTTTTCAATGGTGCTTATAGCAGAAATGATTACAATGGCTTATCCATTTAGAAATGGTTTGCTTTGAAACAGCCTTCCCCTTTGACCCTGCAGCAAATGCCACCAGCAGTTGTACAGATTTCCTTTGAGGATTTGTCCTGTCAAAGTAGAATCTAAGTTGTCTGTGCACATCTAAGGAATGCAGTATCCATTTCCCTTTACTCTGTGGATTGGGAAAGAAGGTTGGCAAATGAATGGACTGATTAAGAGCCACACTGGATACCACCTTGGGCATGAAGGATGGATTGGTTCTGAGGGACACCTTGTCCGCATGAAAGATGATGAAAGGCTCCACTGCCATAAGGGCCTGTAATTCAGATACCCTTCTAGATGAAGTGATTGCTAAAAGGAAAGCTGTTTTCCAAGAAAGAAATTTTAAGTCTGCAGTAGCAGCTGGCTTGAAAGGAGATAGAGTGAGTTTCTCCAAGATAAAGTTAAGGTCCCAGGCTGGGGTTGGAGCTCTCTTGGGTGGTCCCAAATATTTGGCCCCTCTGAGGAACTGCTTGAGCAGTGGATGAGAGAAGAGGGGAGGTTCTGTGTTATAATGAGCTGAAATGGCTGAGGCGTGGATTTTAATGGAGGAAAAAGATACGCCCTTGTGAAGCATCTCAGTTAAGTATTGTAAAATCTGAGGTAAATTGGGTGCTGCTGTGCTCATCCAGTGAGACTGGTTCCAGCCACAGAATCTTTTTCAATTTTTTAGTATAAGATTTTCTAGTACTAGGTCTCCTTGCCTCTAAAATGATATCTATCACAGGTTTGCTGAGGGATGGTAAATGAGATTTTAAGTAATTAGCCAGGCTGCAAGGTTCAGTGTTCGAAGCTGAGGGTGCAGAATCTGGTTCTCTTGCTGAGACAGCAGGGAAGGAGTCTGAGGCAGGTGCCACGGAGATAACCGTAACACACTGCACAGGAGGGGGTACCAGTGTTGGTGCAGCCAGTCTGGAGCAATCAAAATCATCCTTGGTTTGTCCTGTTTGATTTTTAGTAGTACTTTGGAGAGAAGAGGCGGGGGGGGGGGCATAGACTGATAGGTTTTTCCAGATGAAGGACAGAGCATCCACTTTTCCAGGCTTGTTTGTGGGGAGTCCTTGTGCACAATTTGTCTAATTGACAGTTCTGGGGAGAGGCAAACATGGGTTCCCCCATTTGCTTGTCAACATGTTGAAAGTCCTTGGTTCCAGTTTCCATTCGTGTGGGTCCATGAGGTTTCTGCTTAATCCGTCTGCCAGTGTAGTTAATTTTCCTGGCAGGAACTGAGCTTGTAGGTGCACTTGGTAGCTCAAGGCTGTGTTCCACAATGCCATGGCTAGTCTGCAGAGGGGGTAAGAATGTGTACCCCCCCCGACTGTTTATGTACCACATAACAGTGGTGTTGTCCATCTTTACCATTAATTGTCCTGGAAGAATGTGGTCCTTGAAGGCTGTCAGAGCATTCTGTACAGCTAACATTTCTTTTTGACTGATATGCAGGTGCATTTGACTTGGGTTCCATTTGCCCTGAATGCACTTCCCTGCTAGGTGAGCCCTCCATGCACAGTGTGATGCGTCTGTTAGGGTTTAGGCGGCAGGAGGTGGTGTAAAAGGTAGTCCCTTGTTTTGGTGGCAGGCTTCTGCCCAGCAAAGGAACTCTAGGCGTAGGCAAGTTATGATAGGAATCATTGTTTCTAGGTCCTGAGAATGTTGACACCATAGGCTTTTTAGATACCACTGTAGTTTCCTCATATGAAGTCTTGCACATGGAATTAGAAGAATGCAGGAGGCCATGAACCCCAAAGGTTTGTAGTATTTGCCTTGCAGATAGCAGGGTTTTTGTGGCCACTTGTTTGAAGTAGGTTGTCAAATGAATTTGTTTCTCTGGCTTGAGGTAAGCCATCTGGGAAGTTGTATTCAAGCTTGCTCCCAGGAATATAATTTGTTGACAGGGTACCAGCTGCGATTTCTTTTCGTTTATGGTGTACCCCAGACAAGTTAGAACCCTTTGTACAAAGTCCAGATGATTCAAAAGTATGTCCTGGCTTTCTGCCTGAATTAGACAATCACCCAGGTATGGGTATATTTGAATATTTCCTTGCCTGCAAAATGCAATAACTGGAGCTAGGCACTTTGTGAATACCCTGGACAGAGTAGATAAGCCAAAGGGCAGTGCAGAGAACTGATGGTGCGTGTAGCCTGCTTTGAAGCGTAGGTATCTTCTGCAAGATTCCCTGATTGGGATGTGCAGGCATGCTTCTTTTATATCTAGTGTTGCCAAACAGGCATCTTTGCTTAGAATAGGAAGTAATTGGTGAAGAGTCAGCATCTTGAATTTTGGAATCTCCAAAAAGGTTTTTACAGTAGACAAGTCCTGGATAGGACACCATAAATTGTCTTTTCTGGGTACCAGGAAAAGTCTAGAGTAGAAACCTTGTCCCTTTTCCTCTTGTGGTGCCAGTTGAATAATCCCCATGCTTAAGAGAGAAAGTACTTGTTTTTGGGCCTCTGCCCACTGATTTGGGGGTAGGTCCGGCCACCTGCTTGGTGTTGGCAAGGAGTGGAAGTGAAATCTGTATCACTGGGACACTATATTTAAAACCCATTTGTCCTGGGTAATGAGTTCCCAATTCTTTGCATGAAGAGCAATCTTTCCCCCAAAAGGGCAGTCAGTTGATAAGTGCGCGGAAATTTGAAAAGGAAGTCATTGAGAAAGTTTCCCATAAGAGGGAGTCTTATTATTCCCAGATTTGGAAGTGGAGGCCCCCCAACACTTAGTTGTGTGTGTCCTCTGGGACTAAAACCTGGGGTTTTTGCTGTGCCTGGGTTTGGCTTGAGAAGACCTGGAAGGGGCTGGAAAGGACCAATTCTTAGAGGGCCAGTGCCTACTAAGTCTAGGAGGCTGAACTTGTAAAAAAATCTTTAACAGTTTGCATAGATTTAGCTTTATCTTTCATCTTTTTAAGAACTTCCTCAGCCTTCTTGCCAAACAGGTGGTCCTCATTTAAAGGAGCATCCAACAATTTAGCTTTAACATGATCATGCAAAGATTGCTCCTTAAACCAAGCATGCCTTCTGAGCACAAACCCAGTAACAGCAGCCCTGCAAGAGGCCTCTAAACAAACAAAACCACATTGCAAAGTATGTTATCCAATTTGTTCAGCAGAATGCATTAAATCCTGTAATTCTTTATTTTCCACACAGTCAGGAATCAACAGAATTTTCTGTTTAAGCAGTCCAATAACATGTTGCTGATACTTTAACATATGAAACTGGCAGTTTAAAGCCCTAATGGCCAAGGTTGCAGAAGTGTAAACCTTCTTATCCCATCTATCCAGCGCCCTGGAGTCTCTATTAGAAGGGTTAGGATTTTTAGCAGTAGAAGCCTTAATGCCCTTGGGCCCCTGTGAAATAGTCTCTGGATCTGCAATAGGATTTTTAAAAAATAACTTGTGGGACTCAGGGATCCTGTAGTATCTGTCAGGTTTTCTGGGAGCAGGAGGCAGGGAATCAGGGGCCAAACTAGATTCCGCAAAAGCATCATCAACAATGTCTAGTACAGGAGGAATAGCTAAAGGCCTATGCTGAGGTAGGAGAAGGAAATCCCTAAGTCTCTTTTTTGAATCAGAAAAAAACTGGCTTTCCCAGTGGAAATGCTCCCTTAGGGTATGTAATGTTTCCCCAAAAGAAAAAAAACTCAGGAGGGGAAGCAAAGGGAATGGAGTCCTTTGCATCAGAATCTTCTTAAGTAGATAAGGGCAAATCCAGATCATCAGAAGAATCAGAAAAAACAGAATCCTGAAAAGAAGATTCATAATCAACTTCAGTCCCAGGCCTCTTAGAAGGGGGGGGGGGGGTTGGCTACTCCTGATTAGAGTTACTCGTTCTTATTTGTTTTTTAGGCATAGAGGCCTGAGCATGTCGCCTGGGCGTCATTTTTTTAGGCATGGATCGAGATTTAGGCCTAAGTAAAGAAGGAGGCGTCAATTTAATATGCAAGTCTGTAGGCCTGAATACACCCTCAGAAGCTGGTGCCTGCACAGCGGCTCTGGACCCATTCAAGGTAGAGACATCCACGGGTTCCATAGTTGAAGCATCTCGCGGCATACCAGACTCCGAATGGGTCTCAGTAGAGGCCTGCGAATCAGAAGTAGTAGGTATCAGGGGCTGTGAAAACGCCTGAGTACCGGCGAACTGGCGACTGGCTTAGGAGAAGCGTCGTCAGCAGTTTTGGACCTCGGTGGCCTGTCTCTGTCTTTATCTTTGTGTTTTTTTCAGAATCCCAGTAGTCGGATGGCTAACCAAAGACATTTCTGGATAATTAAACTGAGAACCGAAATATTTAAAGGCGAAAATATACCAACGACTGATAGTGCTGTGATTAAATAAAGCACAAAACCGACAGCAAGGTACGTCGTGGTCAGGGCCTAGGCAAGGAATACAGTACGAATTAAAATCTTTATGAGGTATTTGCTTTCCACAAGTAATGCAAATATTAACTTTTACTGACATCGGTAAGGAGCAAGAAAAAGTTTCCCCAACGGGGTACTTAGCTTTAGTTGAAGACTTTGGTTCTGAAACTCGAAAACGAAAATTTCAAGAGTCGGCCGACCGGCACTTGCGAACTGCTTCTGCTTCGGGCACCACGCGGCAAGATAGACTGATGTAATTGTGTCGGCTGCATGTTTTATACCCCTGACAACCTGACATCATGGAAGGGACAGCAACCGACACAGGACCCTAGACTTTGTTAATCAGGCTGACTGAGGGCTACCTGCAAGCAGATAACCCAAATGTAACGACTGCAACAGTGAAACACGAAGAACATCAAGGGGGGAAGTGGACAAAGGTCAGTTCACAGATCCAGTGGTAGTTGGAAATGGGAGCACCCCCATCCGGATCTGAGCTCTGAGAAATTTTCTCATCATCCTATTCGCATCAGCTTTGGATAAGTTTGTGGAAGAACTAAGAGACTATGTGGAGGATGGAGGTCCTAAATGCCTGCAAGGGGATCCCTCCAAAAAAGGGGAAGGGAGCAGAGAAGTGAATGGATCTGGTAGGACTGGAGGTATTTGGATCCAGGGTGATATAAATTTAGAAACAATCACTTCAGATCTGATTTTTTGACATCTTAGTTGGAGGCTTCAGTGAAGGGCTGATGAGGAAAACAATAGAAATCAGCTAAAGGATACTAGTAAGGGAGGTAGGAGAAAGTCAAATTAAGAATAACTTAAAAGCAACTCACGATTACTATGAAAATAACTCCCAAATCTCAAGAGCAACCAGATCCTAGTCTGAAGCTGAATGGGTGCAAACAATAGAGATACATTACATTGGTGGTGCACTGTGGGTATAAGGAAGAGCTCAAGAGTTTTGGAGCCGAGGATCTGGTAGAAGCAGCAGAGTCAGATTCAAGTCTCTGATCTGAACCTATCAGTTGAGGAAAGACAATATCAGAACACAAGTTATCAGGCCCTTTGGAATCACTACTTAACCATAGCCTCCAAACAGGCTTTGCGCCTCACAAATGGAGAACAGCAACACTCATTCCCCTGCATAAAGGTAGCCATCTACAGACACTGGAAACTAGAGACCCACAAGTTTCACTAATCTCAAATGCAAAGCCATTGAAATAATTACCTTGGAAATTATCAACAATGACATAGGGAACCTTCTAGTCATTGAACCCAACCCAGTTTGGTTCTGTCAAGGGCAGGTCATGCCTAATCAACTAACTAATTCTTTGAGAAGGTCACCAAAGCAATGGATGAGGACGCAACGGTTCATACTGCCTACCTTGACCTGGCCAAGGCATTTGACACAATACCCCCACTTGGGCATTGTTGACAAACTCAGGAGGTTAGGTATAAACCCTTATGTCTCCCAATGAACATCCAGATGGCTCACAGACAGGATGCAGGAAGTTAGAATTGGGGTGTTTACCTCCACAAATAGGCCAGTCACAAGTGGAGTCCCTCACGGACAGATCCTTAGACTGCTCCTTTTTGGCATCTACTTCTCTGAAGTCAAGGCCCACTAGATGATTAAACTTGCAGACGATTGCAAATTAGGAGCAGTCACAGCATCCCTCACCGACACTAATGTTCTCCAGGAAGGGCTGACGTGGACAAATAACTTCTGTCAGAGCCATAGACTAAAATGAAATGGCAAGAAATGCACAATACCACCCACCTGGAAGTCATTCACCCTTGGTAAATATCATATTAACACACCCCATCAGTTGACCCAGTAGTCACGGACTTGGGGATATATGTAAATCGTAATCTAGACTTTCATCATCAAGTGTTTACACTAGTGAGGAAATCATTCTATACTGTGCACAAAAACAAAGTTATGGCATCTAGATCCAATGAGGTCATTATTCCTCTGTACTTGGCATTCATCAGACCCATCATTGAGTACAATATCCACTTTGGTATGTACCTAAATTGGCTAGGCTTAAAAACGCCCCAGTGGCCTTTGCTTAGAAAATTTCTGATTGGTCTGGAGAGAAAGGGGAAATTTTATAGGACCAAAATAGGAGGGAATTTATTTTCTTCCACATTTGTTCTAGGTGAAGGTGACTGTTCAGTGCAGAATAAAGCTATGTACCATGGTATTTTAATGGGATGATTTGATCAATGAGGTTGTCAAGATGGTCATGGATAAGAAGCGCCAAGAGTTTTTCTGCTGTTTAGGGGAGGTACCAAACAGCATTTTTTTATTTAAAAGTGTGCAGAATTAGCTTGTTGCTATTAAGCCATTTAATAAGAAAAAAAAATCAGCTTGCAGTTGCTCTTGCATGGCCGAGGTCAGGTTTGAGTGAAATAAGACCAAGTAATCAGCATAGAGACAGAGAGACAGGGAAGGGCAGTCAAGTGGTAGTTTATTAATGAAAATGGAAAAAAAAAGAAGGGAAGGGAAGCCAAAATGGAGTGCTGAGTGACTCCTTTAAGAAAAAAGGTGGAGGCAGAGTGGGTGTTCAGAAACTGAAAACAGAAGTACCAATTGGAAAGATAATTTTGAAACTTCGCTCAGGAGTTGCATATGGGCTGATTCCAAATTCAGTTATGTCATCTAACAGAATGATACAGGCAATGAGATCAAATGTTCTGGTGAGGTCAATAAAGATGGCTCCAGTGATGAGGCCTTTGCCCATAGCCAGGAGGATATAATCAATTAAGTGTCCAGAATGCTGCAGAAGTGCTCTTACATGTACAAAAGCCATGCTGTTTTGAGGCGAGTAAATGCTGTTGTGAGATATAATGGGTGTGATGACTGTAAGCCAAGTGTTCAAGAATTTTACAAAGTATGAAAAGAATGGAGATGGGACAGAAGTCAGTGGCATGAACTGGTTGAGTTTTATGAGGGCAGGAGTTTGGCAATGCCCATTTTTTCAGATACCAGACATGATGTTCCGAGTTAAGCAGAGCCTACAAATGTGAAGAGGGCTATGAAGTCTTTACACAGGAATAAGAAGCAATAGAGAAGACTGTCAGGAGAGCAGGTGAGTCAATTTTAAGTCCTTCAAGTATTTAAGTTTGCGCTCTCTGAAATGGAGAGTGGGAATATAAGTGGAAGACAGGGTTAGAGGGAGAGGAAGAGTTATTAATGGAATCAGGGTTATGAAGTGTACTGAAGTGCTGACTGAAATCAGCTGTTGTGAGCTGACAAGAGGAGGAGTGGGTACTAAGTGGATTAGTATAGCCTGTCAGGCAGTTGACTGCTGGCCAGAATTTTTTAGTCGAGTTGGGAAGAGATGCAGATGCTTTTTTTCATAATGTGACTTTTGTGTCATCAGAGTAGCCAAATTGCTTAACTTAGAATAGTGCTACCTGAAGGTTGAGGTTGTGTTCTCTTTCCAAGTATGCCAGGCACTGTCCCAGAGAATGAGGAGGCTTTTGAGTTCGTATGTGATCCAGTTGTTTTTAAGGAGTTTATAGAGCAGTGTAATTTGAGGAAAGTGAGTCCTGGATGTTAGTGAGAAATTGTACAAGGAGAATAGTGCAGTGGTTAGGGTCAGCAGAAGAGAGAGAATATGAAACCAGTCTAATGAGGCTAGAACCGCCTATAGTTTGAGAATGTTGGATTGGGATTTGTTCCAAAATATAAGAGAGAAAAGGAGGGATTTTATTTATGTGGTGAGAAATATTGAAGCTGATTAGGCAATGTTCACTGAAGGAAGGGGGAGTTAATGAGAATTTGAGAAATAATGTTAGGCTTATTAGTAATAATAAGATCAAGAAATGAGTTAGGGTTTGGTCTGGTTGGATAAGTGACCAACTGCGAGAGTTTGAAGGATTTCCAAGATACTGCACTGATTAGAACTGAGATATTCTCAAGCAAAAGGGTTGTGAATCTTGCTAAGGAGGTGGGGGGGGTGTAAGTGACAGGAGGAGGAATATGAACATTTTTAGGGGAGGGCACAAGAAGTACCCAGTTAGGAAGAGTCTGTGGTAGTGTTGCTTTGAACTAAGAGTTGGACATTTAAATTAGATTTAAAATGCAACAATGTTCCACCACCAAATGTAGAACCAGGTCTCCCATCAAAATAATAGTTGTATGCACCCAGGGAAGTGGTGGTAGATGGAGTGATCATTGGGTTTGAGCAAAGATCATGTCACGCTTATGAAGTCAGGGTGATGGACAGAGAAAAATCTGTTTGGTTGGTCCATTTGTTCTTGATACTGTGGGTGTTAATTAAGATACATGATAAAAGAGATGGGTCAGAATTAATTTCAATGTTTCTACATATGAGCAGGAGTTTATAGGGGAGCACTTATACAGCAATCTGGGTAGTTTTAAAAGACTGTTTTGTAAGAGATGGGTTGGTAATATAAACAAGTGAAATTGGGTATGTCATGCAATGAAAAGTGTGTAAGAAAGAAGGGTTGCGGGGATGTACATACGTGGGTATATGAAAAGTGAAGCTGAATGGAAATTACTTGGGTAAATGAAATAAGGATTTTTAAGAGATGTATGAGAGGTCTACTTTCACTCAGTAGCGAAGGAAACCCTATTGCTGCTGGTGGAAGATTAACACAAGAGCAGCAGGACAGTGTACGTTGAGATGAAAAGATGGGAGGACATTTCAAAGGAGATGACCCCCCCCCAGGGATTTTTTTGGGGTGGGTGGAGTACATAGAGTTTGAAAAGACTGAAAGGTGGGGTTAGATATGTGCTTGACAGACAGTGATCATGAAAGAAGAGTGGAGGCAGGGAGATATGTTTATTTGTGTAGCTACATGCTGTGCTCCTTCAAGATGGAATGATGATGCAAGCAAAAATGTGAGGGGCTAGAAAGGAATAAAGATGCAAGTTTGGGGATTGAGAGAGAATAGAACGCAGGCATAAAACCACAGTACTGTGTGAGTTAGTTTGAAAATGAGCAGAAGACGCTGTAACAACAGGTGAGAGGGAAGCCTTCCAAACCAATAAAAAAGTCTTAATTTGAAATTGCTGTGCAATGGATGTTACAAGCAGCAAACTATGTCAAAAAAGTACAGTTGTGTACCCTTACCATAAATGTATATGTTCGAATGTATTCACTGTTGCAGTCATTACATCTGGGTTATCTGCTTGCAGGTAGCCCTCAGTCAGCCTGATTAACAAAGTCTTGGTTCCTGCGGCGGTTGCTGTCTCTTCTTCCATTACGTCAGGTCGCCAGGGGTATAAAACATGCAGCTGACGCCATTACATCAGTTTTTCTTGCCCCAGATGTCAGGTGCCCCCCAAATGGGGAGCAAATAAGTATAAAAGTACAATGATATACCTCCAACAAAAAAGCAAATACACCAAAAAGGCTTTAAGCATAGTAAAGGAAAGTAGAGGTATAGCCAAAAGAAGTTAGGGGGCTGGAGGGAGGATAACCAGGACTGCAACAGTGAATACACTTGAACATCCACATTTATTATAAGTGTACACAACTGTACTATGTTCTTTGTGTTTCACTGTTGTAGTCATTGCATTTGGGTAGATTCCCTAAGCTTTGGTTGGGAGGAGGAATTTAGATAGCGTTAGGACCAGCTATAAGGCCCTGCAAGACTGCAGTGGCAAAGACAGCCCTGGATTTAGAGAAAATTGGCAAATGATAATGCTTGGTGAAAGTATGTACAGAACTGCAGGTAGCAGCTTCTAGGATGTCCCTGGTAGGAAAGCCTCTGAGAAAGGCTGTAGAGGTAGATGCAGCCCTGGTGGAGTGAGGTCTGATCCCCTGAGGGATAGGTTTTCCATGGTGCTTATAGCAGAAATGAATGAAATGGCCTATCCATTTAGAAATGGTTTGCTTTGAAATAGCCTTGCCCTCTGCCCCTGCAGCAAATGCTACCATCAGTTGTTCAGATTTCCTTTGAGATTTAGTCCTGTTCAAGTAGAATCTGAGTTGTCTGTGTACATCTAAGGAATGCAGTATCCGTTCCCCTCTGTTCTGTGGATTGGGAAAGAAGGTTGGCAAATGAATGGATTGATTAAGAGCCACACTGGATACCACCTTGGGCTTCGGATGGATTGGTTCTGAGGGACACCCTGTCTGCATGAAAGATGATGAAAGGCTCCACAGCCATAAGGGCCTGTAATTCAGATACCCTTTTAGCTAAAGTGATTGCTAAAAGAAAAGCTGTTTTCCAAGAAAGAAATTTTAAGTCTGCAGTAGCAGCTGGCTCGAAAGGAGGTAGAGTGAGTTTCTCCAAAACAAAGTTAAGGTCCCAGGCAGGGGTTAGAGCTCTCCTTGGTGGTCTCAAATATTTGGCCCCTCCAAGGAACTGCTTCAGAAGAGGATGAGAGAAGAGGAGGGCGGGGTCTGTGTTGTAATGAGCTGAAATGGCTGAGGTGTGGATTTTAATGGAGGAAAAAGACAGGCCCTTGTGAAGCATCTCAGTTAAGTATTGCAAAATCTGAGGTAAACTGGGCACTGCTGTGCTCATCCCTTGAGATTGATTCCAGGCACAGAATCTTTTCCATTTGTCAGCATAAGATTTTCTAGTACTAGGTCTTCTCGCCTCCAAAATGACATCCCTCACAGGTTTGCTGAGGGATGCTAAGGGGGAATTTGAATGATTAGCCAAGCTGCAAGATTCAATGTTTGGAGCTGAGGGTGCAGAATTTGGTTCTCCTGCTGAGACAGTAAGGAAGGTGTCTGAGGCAGGTGCCACAGAGAAATGTGTAACACACTGCGCAGGAGAGGGTACCAGTGTTGGCGTGGCCAGTCTGGAGCAATCAAAATCATTTTTGGCTTGTCCTGTTTGGCTTTTAGTAGAACTTTGGAGAGCAAAGGGAGAGGGGGGAAGGTATAGACTGATAGGTTTTTCCAGCTGAAGGACAGAGCATCCACTTTCCAGGCTTTATTGTGATAAGGTCTTGTGCAAAATTTGTCCAACTGGTAGTTCTGGGGTGAGGCAAAAAGATCTATGTCTGGGCTCCCCCATTTGCATGTCAACATGTTGAAAATCCGTGGTTCCAGTTTCCATTCGTGAGGGTCCGTGAGATTTCTGCTTAGCTCGTCTGCCAGAACGTTCTGCTTTTCTGGCAGGAATTGAGCTTGTAGTTGTACTTGGTAGCTGAAGGCCGTCTTCCACAATGCCATGGCTAGTCTGCAGAGGGGGTAGGAATGTGTACCCCCTGCTTGTTTATGTGCCACATAACCGTGGTGTTGTCCCGTCTTTATCAGTAATTGTCCTGGCTGAAGGTATTCCTTGAAGGCTGTCAGTGCATTCTGTACAGCTAGCATTTCTTTTTGGTTGATATGAAGGTGCATTTGATTTGGGCTCCATTTGACCTGAATGCACTTCCCTGCCAGATGAGCCCCCCATGCATAGTCTGATGCATCTATAGTTAGGGTTTGGGTGGCAGGGGGTGGTGTGAATGGCAGTCCCTTGTTTTGGTGGAAGGCCTCTGCCCAACATAGGAACTCTAAGCGCAGGCAAGGTATGATAGGAATCATTGTTTCCAGGCTGTGACAATGTTGACTCCATAAACTTTTTAAGTACCACTGAAGTTTCCTCATATGCAGTCTTGCATATGGAATTAAAAGAATGCAGGAGGCCATGATCCCCAAGGCTTGCAGTATTTGCCTTGCAGGTAGCAGGGTTTTTGTGGCCACCTTTGAAGTCACCAAATGAATTTGCTTTTCTGGCGTAAGGAAAGTCATCTTGGCAAGTTGTATTCAAGCTTGCACCCAGGAATGTAATCTTTTGAGAGGGTACCAGTTGAGATTTCCTTTTATCATGTACCCTAGACAGGTTAGAACTCTTTTTACAAACACAATATGATTTAGAAGAATGGCCTGGTTTTCTGCCTGAATTAGACAATTGTCCAGGTATGGATATATTTGAATATTTCTTTGCCTGCAAAGTGCAATTACTGGAGCCAGGCACTTTGTGAATACCCTAGGTGCAGTAGACAAGCCAAAGGGCAGTGCAGAGAACTGACGATGCATGCAGCCTGCTTTGAAGCATAGGAATCTTCTGCAAGATTCCCTGATTGAGATATGCAGGTAAGCCTCTTTTAAGTTGCCAACCAGACATCCTTGCCTAGCATAGGAAGTAACTGGTGAAGAGTCAGCATCCTGAATTTTGGAATGTCCAGAAAGGTGTTTAGAGTAGACAGGTCCAGAATTGGTCGCCATGATTTGTCTTTTCTGGATACCAGGAAAAGTCTGGAATAGAAACCTTGTCCCTTTTCCTCTTTTGGTACTAGCTAAATAGCCCCCATGTTTAGGAGGGAAGGTACTTGTCTGAGCCTCTGTCCACTGATTTGGGGGCAGGTCTGGCCACCCATTTGGAGTTGGCAGCGTGTAGAAAAGAAATCTGTATCCTTGGGACACTATGTTTAAAACCCATTTGTCCTGGGTTATAAGTTGCCAGTTTCTTGAATGAAGAGCCAGTTTTCCCTTCAAAGGGGCAGCTAAGAGGTAAGCGCTTGATAATTTCAAAGGGAAGTCATTGAGACTGTTTACCATAGGGTGGTGCCTTGTTGTTTCCAGATTTGGAAGTGGAAGCACCCCATTGCTTAGTTCTGAAAGTCCCTTGGAACTGAAACCTGAATGTCTGGGTTTGGTCGTAGTGGCTCTGGAAGGAGCTGGAAAGGACCAGTTCTTAGTAGGCCAATGCCTACTAAATCTGTGAGGTTGCACTTGTAAGAAATCTTTCACAGTTTGCATTGATTTAGCTTTATCTTCCGTCTTTTTTAGGACTTCTTCAGCCTTACTGCCAAATAGGCGGTCCTGCTGTAAAGGAGCATCCAAAAGTTTTGCTTTAACATGATCAGGCAAAGATTGCTCCTTAAGCCAAGCATGCCTTCTAAGCAAAGACCCAGTAACAGCAGCCCTACAAGAGGCATCTAAAGAATCAAAACCACATTGCAAAGTATGTTTGCCAACTTGTTCAGCTGAATGCAATAAATCCTGCAAATTTTTATTCTCCACACAATCAGAAATCAACATCATTTTCTGTTTAAGACGTCCCATGATATGCTGTTGATATTTTAGCATATGAAATTGACAGTTTAAAGCCCTGATTGCTAAGGTTGCAGAAGTATAAACCATTTTACCCCATCTATCCAGCGCCCTGGAGTCCCTATCAGAAGCGGTAGGATTTTTAGCAGTAGAAGCCTTAATGCCCTTGGGCCCCTGAGAAATAGTTTCAGGGTCCGCAACAGGATTCTTGAAAAAGAATTTGTGGGAGTCAGGAACCCTGTAGTATCTCTGTCTGGTTTGCAAGGGGCTGAAGGCAAGGAATAGGGGCCATACTGGATTCCGAAAACATAATATCTAATACAGTAGGTATAGCCAAAGGCCTATGCTGAGGAGGAAGAAGGAAATCCCTAAGCCTCTTTTTGGATTCAGAGAAATCCTGACTTTCCTAGTGGAAATGCTCCCTTAAGGTATGTAAAGTTTCCCCAAAAGAGAAATCCTCAGGCAGAGAAGCAGAGGGAATGGAATCCTCTGCATCAGAATCCCCATAAGTAGGTATGGACAAATCCAGATCATTAGAAGAGTCAGAAGAAACAGAGTCCTGTTCAGAAGATTCATAGTCAAATTCAATCCTAGGCCTCTTGGAGGTGGGGGGTTGACTACCCCTGATTAGAGTAATTAAATCTTCAGCCATTTTTGATCATTTGTTTTTTAGGCATAGGGGCCTGAACATGTGGCCTGGGCGTCGGTTTTTTTAGACATAGATCGAGATTTAGGCCTTAACACTGAAGTTTGAGTTTGTTTAATATGCAAGTCTGTAGGCCTGAATACACCTTCAGAAGCCGGTGCCTGCTCAGCGGCTCCGTACCCATCCAAGGTACAGACATCCACGGGTTCCATATGTTAAGTATCTCGCAGCATACCGGACTCTGAATGGGTCTCAGTAGAGGCTTGCAAATCAGAAGTAGTGGGTATCAGGGGCTGCAAAAGCGCCTTACTGAGTACCGGCGAACTGGCTTAGAAGCGTCATCGGCAGCTTTGGACCTCAACGTCCTGTCTCTGTCTATTTCTTTGCGTTTTTTCGGTATTCCGGTAGTCGGATGGCTAACCATCATTTCTGGATAATTAAACCGAGAACCGAAATATTTTGAAGCAAAAAATGTACCGACGACGGATAGTGCGCTGATTAAATAAAGCACAAAACCGGCAGCAAGGTATGTCGTGGTCAGGGCCTAGGCAAGGAATACAGTACAAATGAAAGTCCTTATGAGGTATTTGCTTCCCACAAGTAATACAATTATTAACTTTTACTGACATTGGAAAGGAGCAAGAAAAAGTTTCCCCAATGGGGTACTTAGCTTTTAGTTGAAGACTTCGGTTCTGAAACTTGAAAACGAAAATTTCAGGAGTCGGCTGACTGGCACTTGTGAACTGCTTCTGCTTCGGGCACCACAGGGCAAATAAGTCTGATGTAATGGCGTCGGCTGCATGTTTTATACCCCTGACGTCATGGAAGAGATTGCAACCAACGCAGGACCCAAGACTTTGTTAATCAGGCCGACTGAGGGCAACCTGCCAGCAGATTACCCAAATGTAATGACTGCAACAGTGAAACACAATGAACATCAGAACTGGTCAGGGATACTGTCAAAGTCATAGTGGTTCTCCTGAGATCCAACAAAATAACTCTCAGAACAGTCAGATCCTGGGGCTCTGGAACCAAAGAACAGATTGGAGGAGGAGATAAAACTATGTGGGAAAGTGACAGGAAAGCTCCTGGATCTAATGGGGAACAGAGCCAAGATAACCTCCATATGGACCTGAGCTCTAAGGAACTTTTATCATACTCCTGCATTTGCTTCAGAAAGACTCCCGGAGAGCCTGATGGATTAAGCAGTAGACTGAGGTCTGTAATACTTTTTATGTGTCTGCATAAAAAGTGTGTGGAGCCGAGAAGAGATAGGGTCTATCATAAACTCTGGTCAGCGAGTCCTCAGACTGTAAGATGTGCTAGGGCTTAGGATCCGGTGATTTTTTTATCCACAATCTGGATGGTAGATTTGGGTGAAATAACAATGGGAACCAAAGACTTAGGATCCGAAAGCTTAGGGTCCACAGTTTTTTCATCAGACTGTAAGATGTGCTAGGCTTACGATTCGACAATATAGGATCTGTAATCTGGGTGATAGGACTGGGAGAAATAACAATGGGATCCGAAAGCTTAGGGCCACAATTTGTCATTTCAAGTCTAACGAACTCTGATCTGAAGATTTGAGAACTTTTAATGGTGGTTTACGGAAAGACTTTGGAGCGAATGCTTCCTGTGCTCTGACGGAGCATTTGAAGACTTACTGGGGTTTTGAAGAGGAAGGAAGCAAATCTTTTAAGTATGAATTTACTATGCCTGCCAGCTATGGCTCTAATTAAAACCTGCATAATAGTACAGTTTTGTATTTAAATGAGCCGCACCTAAATAATAAACTCGCTCCCTGTGGGCATCCAAGTTAGGGATTTTATGCCACAGGAAGTACATTTCTTGAAACCTGTTGGCTTGTCAGAAAAATAGAAACTAACTGAAGCAAGGACAGATTTTTTTTTTTTATGGAAGGAAAATATACCACCAACAGTAAAAATGAATACCCTGTTTAATATGGTAATAGTTAGAGAGGACAGAAGAAAGGCAAAATACCAACAATGGTAAGTCTGATAGACTACTATAAAAATAGTAGATGGTCTAATGCAGAAAACCCTGAAAAACTTTGAGGGAGGTTCAAAATATTATAGTTAAGGTAAAATATAGAAGAGGAATAAATATTGAGTAAAAGGAATTAAACCTTATTCACTTACAACTACCTAAATGGTAAGTAAATGCTACGGGAGAAGGATGGTGGTAAACGAGATCAGGGACATTGGGGATGGACTAAGGCATTATGGGTAGAGGGAGGAGCTCAAGAGTTGGATCCAAAGTCTGTAGTATGCAGCAGAGTCAGATTTGAGGATCGGACCCATAACCCATTCAATGAGGAAGAATGAAAAGGACGTCAGATTATTACTTTTAACTATTTGAGATTAGCTTTATGGCTTAGCCTGAAAAAGATACATTTAAGTCAGTGTTCTAGCCCAGTTAATATTCAAATAAACAATGTTTAACATGCTCGGAAATATAACAAAGACAATGGCCTTACTAATTTGAACTCTATTTGTTAATAGGTCCTTCAGTGGAGCCACCGATGAAGAAACAATCATGAGAGAAATTAATCTGTTTACAGAGCTTCTTGACAGTCCCGAGCTACATCTGAATGATACCTACATCATAGCAGGATATACCAATCCAGCTGCTCCCAGTCGTCACAATGAGATCTGGTTCCTTTATAGGCCATAACTGAACTCTGTTTGGATATTGTACTACAAAATACTGGAATTATATAGACTGCACTGGCATTCACAATGGACTACATCTTCATATTTAGGTATGTCAGATATATCCACTGAGAAGAAACCATCAAACTGCAAAATGCGAGACAATCTGTTTAGAAGTGCACAAATGAATATGGTTCTAAAAAATATATATGTTTTGTAACTACTGCTGCTCTCTCTCTCTCTCCCTCTCTAGCGGCTCTTAAGAAAAACAGGGAAACCATTACAATGACAGAAATCTAATAAATATTAATTTAAATATCAGTACATCCTAACAATTAAGGTATAAATTTTAAGTAAGAACATATTCTGAGATCCTAAGTTTGAGTCCAACTGTTACCCGTAGAATGTTCAGTTCGGAACAAATTTAGCAACCAGACTGAAGCACAAATGCTGCGCCTTAAGAGAGGGATTATGTACTGTAGTAAGCCATACTCTGATGCCAAAGACAAAGTATCTATTTTCACATATGTCTAAGTGTTGCACAGAGGTACAAATATGGCAATTATATCTTCAACTTGTAATGGGACAATAACACACACCAGCCGAACAGAATACAAACGAGGACTCGGAGACAACAATTATTCTACTTAAGATCAGTTATACTCTGTACTTTAAACAGAAAACTGTATGAACTAACTTCTTTAAGATTTAAAGGAATTTTGTTACTTTCACCATTAACTAACTTTAGTTAGCTTATGTGCTAACTGTAACAGTTACAAGTTTTTTTTAATAGAATATAAAAAGTGTGGAAATTCACTGCAAGGCTAGCCCCCTGGCTGTGTAAACCTTGGCTCTAGATAATTGTCACTGTTGAAGCACACTACTGAGACCCCTTGTGCAGAAATGGGAAAAAGGAGTTGTGGATGGTTGGATAAAAAGTGTGGAAGTGCTACCGGATGGCTGAATATGTTCATACATGTGCAGTACACACCAGCCACACAGTGATGTGATACCAAGCTTTAAGTGCATTTCTTGGTATAACAAGGGGAACAGTAGCTGTGTGTCAAGTGCTGATAAAGTAATAAGCAGGTTCAGCACTACAGTATAATCTACTGCTCATACTTGCATTTAATCTTCATTTTTATTTCAAAATTACTTATTTTATTTCAGAATTTAGTGAGACAATATCTCATTTCCATACAATCACAATGGGTAGTAACCATTTAATTAGTCCTCCTTGATCCTAAGTGCTACCTGACATTTTTTTGAACAGAGTTTGTTTTTGGAAACTTGATATTTAACTAACACTTTTCAGGCTACTTTGTCTGATGTTTTCCATAAGCATGGATTAATGTATTATCTTAATTATTCTAAATAGTTTTACTTGCAACAAAGCATTCATGCCAAGAAAGAACCCAAGTTTTACAGGAACAATGTAACAATAAAGAGAGAATCATAAAATAATTACAAAATACATGTTAAAACAGTACACTATCCAATTCAAGATGATGCCTGGGAATTCATCCAAACTGGTGGATTTGGGTACTTTCTCAAAACCAGCAAGTGCTCCCAATATGATTTCATCCCAAGAAATTCTACTGTACCAGTTAAAACAGTGGAAGAGACAGAAACTACACATGAACATAAAACAGCAGACACTTTGTCAGTCCTTCTCAATGGACTTAAACATAATTCTTCTAAGTGGTACGATGTACATAAGCATTTATAATGCACAGTAAGTTAGCATAGCGGGAAAAAAAACGTGATTTCTGGTTCTGAGGATTTCCATCAGTACTAAGAGATCCAGCCCAGTATACTGACTCTCTGTTATACAGCTGGCACTGTCACTGAATACAGCTGCTAAATTCTTTCAATTATGCAGGTTAATCCCAAAGACAAATCACAGAACATACATTTGTAACAAAGTAGGCAAACCTCTCAAAGTATGGACACATACACTTGCATGCACACACGCACAGATTCTATAAACTATATGCACATAACTAATTCCCTTAACTCAAGCACAGTTTATTAAGCTTTGCCATAATGGTATAATTCTTGCAAGCCGACTTAATAAAATATAGTTTTTTCCACTATTTGTACATTACCCATTTCTCAACAATTCCAGTCATATTTTGTCACTCCAGTTAACAAAATAATGACAACTCCATTTTACAGCACCTGCTCTTATGGACCAGAAGAAATCTTACAGAATACAGGATGTACTGTAATAGCAAGATACCACTCAAATGGAATAAAATGGTCTCTCTCAGTGCACTCCCCTAGACTGCTATTAAATCACAAGTCATTGCAGTGCCACAATGCAGTCTGGGGAATTCCTCACTCACTTACATTAGAGTAAGCACTCTGGGGAAGCTGTGAATCTAGAGAGATGTTTAATGGATTTATATATCAAGTAATGCAAAGAGGATAGGATTAGAATGCAGGCACTTCAGATTTTAAATTCATTTTCTTTTTTTCTTTTTTTGTTTGAAAATTTAGTTTAGTTGCTAGCAGGCTTTAGTATCCTATTAAATAAAATAAATAAGCACACTACTGAGACAAAGGACACAACAAACAAATGTTTGACTCTAGCCTACAGATGACAATGGCCTGCACATAAGCCCAACAGCAGAAACCATATGATTAGAGACTACTAAAAGCGTCATACAGACATCCATGGTACCTGATTACCTTGTAAATTAAAACATCTAATGTGCTAAATGTGCTGCAGGTACAACCTGCTAAGGCAATTTTTTTCATTAAAGCAATGCATTCAGCTGCAAAGGAGGAGGATTAGAAAAACATTTTAAAAGTTTCCTCTCCACAGCTCTGTATCAAGATGTGTGACAGGTGCTGATACTTTGAAAATTAATATTTTAGGTTAAAAAAAACATTTATTCCAAAATTTACTGCTACATCTAAGAAGTATTTCTAGAGACAAGCTTCACCCTTCTGCATCTGCTGGACCAAAGACAGAGCCCTTCTTATCCCTACTACTTAAATACTTAGTTCAGAACCAGAATTACTTTTTAATTGCAAAACGATAACATCTATAACAATAACAGCACTGCTTTGCAATCTAACAGCAAAAGTGAAGAACTAAGTATGGGTCGCAACACACCCTATACCAATCTATACCAAATCAGGTAAGTAAACAATGGCAACACATATAGAACACAAACTACACAGAATGACTATTGTAAAAGACTTCACTACTAAAAGAAAGTACACTACTACACAGTAGCGCTAACACTAATTATATTAATAAATATGTAAGAGAAGTGTTGCTTAAGAAGCTTAGTATACAGTTAGGCAGCCTCACAACAGTAACTGTTATAGCAATTACTGCACTTCTTTATTCTAACCTACATAATTCTGCAATGCAGTAGTTACAGCATTGTAGCCTTCTGTCCGGATCTGTAGCATCTCTCACTTTGCAGGAATCTTCAGGTGAACCAGTGACATCATTTATCTTAACTGAGCATCCTGACAAACACATACAAAGAAAGAGTACTCTCCACCATCAAGAGGAATGACACTATTCCAGTGTGAGCCAATATACCAACATGGTACTACACCCACTGAAGTACCAATGCCCTCTTCTCAAGAAGTAAATATCTCAAGCAGTCAGTGTAACATCCAGCTTTCAGCAGAATTTGCCAACAGCAATCCTCAATAACTCAAACCCAAATTTCCAGGTGTCTCCCCATATTTCCATTACAGCTGGACATACCCAAAATGTATGTACATTTTTACCCAAGAGGCCCCACCATTCTACATACTGTTTATGAGAGGAAAAATAGGAGTCACTGATTTGAACACAAGTCCAGTAACCTTCAAACATACTCTAACTGATGTTTCGTAAACCTGGGGAAGGTACTCAAGTGCTTTAACAGACCTACTTGCAGATCCACCTTCTGTGTCATGTCCACCAATATTTACCCATTAGATAACTATACAAAAGGACGACAATAGTTGATTAACATCATCTATGAAGAGCTTGCATAAGATCCCACAATAATTAGCAACGTGAATATTTTGTGTTCCAACTTTGCGTACAAAACATTCCTACACAGTGTAAAAGAGGGTGAAGGGGAGAGTGTTTATTAGTTCCCTTACTGGAGAGGAGAAATGGTGTGACACATTTACAAATATATCCAATATTTCTAGGACTTGAGAATCTTTTAATGGTCTGGAAAGATGTCACTGCTCACCTTTTACTAACTCATTCGACCATGTCTCTAAGGAGGGTCATGCCACCTTTTTCCCAAACTAATCATAATATTTTGATATCTCCAATACTGAGATTTGGATGGTCCCACAATGGAAAGTCTACACCTCATAAATAACTACATTTGATCATCTTCTGAAAAAGCATTTGCCATTCTGTGCAGTGAGAGCAAACAGGAAAAGTGACCAGAAGAAGGGGAGGCATTTATTATACCAAAACACAGCAAGGTGTGACCTGCTGATGAATAGGCTAGCAAACAGATGCAGCCATAGGGAGGGGAAGTAAGGATCTTTTACACAGTAAAAGTTTCTGCTCATAGATGAATGCTTTTGCAACAATCCATCCATTTTGACTAGGGAAGTACAGTACAGTCCTAAAGAACTTGTGTCTGCATCTCTCCCCTTACCCCAAAATGAACTATTTTATCAAATTCTGCATTACCTTTAATCACTTGTTTCAGTTAGGGATTGTAATGTGGCTTAGGATAAATAACTTAGGATTAAAGAGTATTTTCACTGCACTGATTCTCCCTAATGCTAAAAGATGCAATTGTCATTGGGTGTTATTAGAGACAAACAAACAGGACCCACAGTGGGTACTGACTACATATTTTTTTAGTCTGAGGCAGCTCTTTTTCCTCTTCTGTCAGTATTATCTTTACATTTTTGTAATTCTCTGATTGTCAAGTTCTTGAATTTAGATAGTATACATTTGTCTTGGGCATCTAGAATCTCCAGTTGAAAATGTTGCATCACCCTGCGTTTGTGGATGAGAAGGACATTTATTACTGTGCAGAGGTTATAAAGTTTGAGGGTGCAAGACTCTTACAGGAATTAAATGGCATCGAGTTAAATAGATCAAATTATATAAATTTCCACAAGTGGTCTTTGGCATTCTGCAATACCTGCAGGCCTCACAAAATTAACGGGTCCAACTGCCACAGTTTTTTTTGTGAATCCTAATTTAATGAAAATGACTTTGTGATTAGATGCTGACCAGGGGTGAAGCTATTTGCATGCAGGTGGAAGAGAAGAGCCAGTAATCTGATCTGCAATGGACTCGTATCCCAGAGATGAAAAGGTGTACCCTGGATCTTATGTTTGCAATACCCTGTGTGTCAGATAATCTCGGAGTTAGCATACAGCCCTGTGCTACTTTTTATGCCCTAAAACACCTCCTTGCAAGAGGGTTACTTATCGATTGAGGAATAAAGAGTGACATTAAAGTAATCAATTAACAGTACTTAAAGTTCCTTCATGAGTAAACTGCCTTAGGGTTTCAAAAAAGTTGGCAAAGAAGCTATGAGGATTGCAGCTGGGGCCCTACATATCATCCTTATAAAGGATCCTGTTAGAGTATGTACTCTAAGGCCCATCTACCCTTGGAATCACTTATAATTTCTAGCACATCATAGCCCACCTGCTTGTTGAGAAAAACAGCTACTTCTTTTCCCAAGCTACGTAACACTGGTTCAAGAAATCAGCATCTGCTTTGCCATTTTGCTAACTTGACTTCTTGGAATGGTAAATTTGGTACAATACCAGCACCTTAAAGACATAAAAACACTACAGCATAGTGACACAGACTTGATGTTTTTGCATAGTTCCAATGTTAACAGATGAAAAAGACAAAACAACTAGCAAAGTCAGTCCACAAAATAAAATGCGTTCAGTTCTTACGGAAAAAGAAAACATCAAGTGTAGGAAAAATTACAGCAATTCTCTTCATGTGCTTGAGTTCGCGGCAGAACACATAAGGTACCCAGAAGGTCATACAGCCTCAGGTTTAGGAAAAATCAAGCAAAGCATAAAATACATCATATGTTTTTGGCCTGATTGTTGATAAAGGTTTCTTTTTTCTGCTTTCCCATAAGTGTTTCGTCCTTTTCACATCAACCTATTAAAGAATAGGGAGATTTAGCCCATGTTAGTTCTTGGACATTCGGGTGTTTGGAATTATTTTCAGGGGTCACAGTGCAGAAATGTACCTATGCTCTGCACATAGGAAACAACCTCAAAAAGTACAGTTGTGTACACTTACCATAAATGTAGATGTTCGAGTGTATTCACTGTTGCAGTCATTACACTTGGGTTATCCTGCTGGCAGGATACCCCCAGTCGGCCTGAATTCCAAAGTCTAAGTCTGTCAGTTGCTGTCGCCTCTTCCCTGACGTCAGAGCGCCAGGGGTATAAAAGATGCAGACGATGCCATTTTTTTCAGTTTTTCTTGCCCCAGATGTCAGGTGCCCCCAAAAGGGTAGGCTAAAAAATATGCCAATAAAACATGCATGCACCAAAATATATTACACCTTCATCTACAAGCAAATACACCACATAAGTTGTATAAATTAGAGAAGTGCAGATAAGTTCCAGCAAAGATATGGGGGATGATGAGTGGGTAACCTGGACTGCAACAGTGAATACACTCGAACATCTACATTTATGGTAAGTGTACACAACTGTACTATGTTCTTCGTGTTTCACTGTTGCAGTCATTACACTTGGGATGAATCCCAAAGCTATGGTTGGGAGGCTGGAGCTAATATAGCATTAGGAGCGGCTATGAGGTCCTGCAGAACTGAAGTGGCAAAGCCTGCTCTGGATTTAGAGTAGAGTGGTAAATGATAGTGCTTTGTAAAGGTGTGCACTGAACTCCAGGTTGGTTGGTACTCCCCTGAGGAAGGCTGCTGAAGTGGCTGCTGCTCTGTTTGAATGTGGCCTAATGCCCTTAGGCACTGGCTTGCCATGTTGTGAATAGCAGAAACGAATGCAGTGGCCTATCCACTTAGAAATAGTCTGCTTTGAGATGTCCTTTTCTTGTGATACTGCAGCATATGCCACTAGTAGTTGCTCTGTATTTCTGAAAGCTTTAGTTCTGTTCAAGTAGAAGCGTAGCTGTCTATGTCCAAAAAATGCAGAATTCTCTCCCCCTTATTCTGTGGGTTTGGATAAAAAGTAGGCAGATGAATAGCTTGGTTAAGGGCCACACTGGACACTACCTTACACATAAATGTCGGGTTTGTCCTCAGAGAAACCCTGTCTGGATAAAAAATGATAAAAGGTTCCACAACCATGAGTGTCTGTAGCTCTGAGACTCGTCTTGCAGAGGTTATTGCTAGGAGCAGAGCTGTTTTCCAAGATAAAAGCTTTATATCAGCTGTAGCGGCTGGCTCAAAAGGAGGCAAGGTGAGTTTTTCCAAGATATAATTGAGGTCCCATGCAGGTATTGGTGACCTCCTTGGGGGCCATAAGTTTTTGGCTCCTCTGAGGTACTGCCTTAAAGGATGAGAAAAGATTGGTGGCTCTGTATTGTAATGAGCTGAAATGGCAGAGGCATGAATTTTAATTGATGAAAAGGATAGGCCTTTGTCCAGCATCTCAGTTAAGTATTGCAAAATCTGAGGAATATTTGGTATAGCTGGGTCAATTCCTTGTGCCTGGTTCCAAGCACAGAATCTCTTCCATTTTCCAGCATAAGATTTTCTGGTACTAGGCCTTCTGGCCTCCAAAATGACATCCATCATAGCTTTAGTGAGAGGCGCGTTTTGTATGACTACATTATCCGCCATGCTGCCAGATTTAAGGTCTTTAGCTGGCTGTGCAGGATCTGATTGTGTTGCTGGGATAGTAGAGTTGGTATTTGAGGCAAGGTCCAAGCCGGGCATTGAGACAAGTTCCTTAGGATTGGATACCATTACTGGCGGGGCCAGTCTGGGGCAATCAGTATCATCTTTGACTTCTCTTGTCTGACCTTTAGGAGTACCTTGGGGAGGAGAGGCAGTGGAGGAAAGGCATATACTGCTAAGCTTTTCCAGCTGAAAGCTAGGGCGTCCACTTTCCATGCTTGTCTGTGATAAGTACTTGTGCAGAATCTTTTTAGTTGGTAGTTGTGAGTAGAGGCAAACAGATCTATCTCTGGGCATCCGCATTTCCTTATCATCATGCTGAAGACTTGTGGATCCAATTTCCACTCGTGAGGATCCATGAGGTTTCTGCTTAGTTTGTCTGCCAGAGTATTTATCTTTCCTGGCAAGAATTGTGCCTACAGATGTACTTGGTAAGTCAATGCTGTGTCCCACAAAGTCATGGCTAGTCTGCAAAGGGGGTAAGAATGAGTGCCTCCCTGCTTGTTTATATACCACATGACCGTGGTATTGTCTGCCTTTATCAGTAGTTGTCCCGGATGAAGTAGGTCCTTGAAGGCTGTCAGGGCATTCTGAACAGCTAGCATCTCTTTTTGATTTATATGTAGATGCATTTGGTTTGCAGACCATGTGCCTTGAATACACCTTCCTGCCATGTGGGCCCCCCCCAGGCATAATCTGATGCATCCGTTGTTAATGTCTGCCTGGCTGGGGGTAAAGTGAATGGCTGCCCCTTGTTCTGGTGACAAGCCTTTGCCCACCATCAAAACTCCTGTTGCAGGCAGGGAATGAGAGTAATCATAGTTTCCAGGTTGTGGCAATGTTGAGTCCAAACACTTTTTAGGTACCATTGAAGTTTCCTCATATGCAGTCTTGCATATGGAATTAGTAGGATGCAGGATGCCATGAAGCCCAAAGCCTGTAGAATTTTTCTTGCAGATAACTGGGCCTTTGTTGCCAACATTTTGAAATAGTCAGTTGCCTTTGTTTGTCTGGTGTGAGATAAGCCATCTGGGCAGTTGTATTTAAGCTTGCACCCAGAAATATTATCTCTTGAGAGGGTACTAGTTTTGATTTCTTTTCGTTGACTGTGTACCCTGGGCATGTTAGAAGTCTTTTTACAAACACCAGATGCTGTAGAAGAATGTCCTTTGTTCTCTGCTTGAATTAGACAGTCGTCCAAGTAAGGATATATTTTTATTCCTCTTTGTCTGCAGAATGCAATTACTGGTGCCAGGCACTTTGTAAAGACCCTAGGCGCAGTAGATAAGCCAAAGGGCAGTGCAGAGAATTGGTAATGCATTGAGCCAGCCTTGAATCTGAGGTAACTTCTGCATAATTGTCTGATTGGGACATGCTGGTATGCCTCTTTTAGGTCTAAAGTCGCAAGCCAAGCGTTCTTGCCCAGCATGGGCAGAAGCTCCTGCAAAGTCAACATCTTGAATTTTGGTATATCCAGGAATGTGTTCAGGATAGATAGGTCCAGTATTGGCCTCCATGCCTTGTCCTTTCTGGGTACCAAGAACAGTCGAGTAAAATCCTTGTCCCTGCTCTTGCTCGGTACTTGTTGAATGGTCCCTATGTCCATGAGGATGAGACTTGTTTTTGTGCCTCTGCCCATTTATTTTTTTTGGCAGATCTGGCCAGCTGTTTGCCTTTGGCAGGGTATGAAAATGGAACATGTAGCCTTGTGACATGATATTTAGAACCCACTTGTCCTGGGTTATAATGTGCCAATTTTGAGAAAAAAGTGCTAATTTTCCCCCTAAGGGTGCTGCCAGGAGATAAGTGCTTGGTGCAGGCAGAGGGATGTCATTGGGACTGTTTCTTGTATGGTTGTGATTTGTCTTCTCCAACTGTGGAGGTAGAAGCACCCCATTGCTTTGACCTGTATGAACCTTGCACCTGGGATCTGCCTCTACGGCATCTGGATCTGCCCCTTTGAGGTCTGTCTGACACAGGAAAGGACCAATTATTTGTTGGCCAGTGTCTACTAAACCTAGGTGGCTGTACTTGTAAAAAAATCTTTGACAGTTTGCACAGATTTAGCTTTGTCCTCCATTTTCTTTAATACCTCTTCTGCCTTAACACCAAACAAAGTATCATGCTGTAAAGGTGCATCTAATATAACTTTGACACGATCAGGCAGATTTTGTTCCTTTAACCAAGCATGCCTTCTAATTACAGAACCCGTAACTGTGGCCCTTCAAGAGGCCTCCAAAGAATCAAAACCACATTGCAAAGTATGCTTTCCAACTTGTTCAGCTGCATGCAATAAATCCTGCATTTCCTTGTTTTCTGCACATTCTGAGTTTAACAACATTTTCTGTTTAAGCAATGCCATGACATGTTGCTGATTTTGAGCATATGAAACTGACCGTTTAAGGCCCTTATAGCCAAGGTAGCAGATGTGTAAACCTTTTTTCCCCCATCTATCCAGTGCCCTAGAATCTCTGTCAGAGGGGGTAGGGTTTTTTGCAGTGGAAGCCTTAACTCCCTTGGGACCCTGTGAATTAGTTTCTGGGTCTGAAGCAGGGTTTTTTAAAAGGAATTTATGTGAGTCAGGAACCCTGTAATATCTGTCAGGCTTAACAGGAGCTGGAGGGTAAGGAGTCAGGGGTAAGACTAGACTCCGAAAACACATCATCTACAATGTCTAACACAGGTGGAATGGCTAGTGGTCTGTGTTGAAGTAGTAAAAGGAAATCCCTGAGCCTCTTTTTAGATTCTGAAAAATCTTGGCTCTCCCAGTGGAAATGCTCCCTCATGGTATGCAAGGTTTCCCCAAAAGAATAGTCCTCTGGAGGAGAAGCTGAAGGAATAGATTCTTCAGCATCAGAATCCTCATGGGGGGAAGAGAATATTCCTGATCAGAAGAGGAATCAGAAGAAATAGAAACCTGAAGATTCATAGTCAGTCTCTTGCCTAGGCCTCTTATCAGGAGAGAAATGGGAACCCCTGATCAAGGTAATCAAGTCTTTGGCCATTTTGAGCATCTGTTTTTTGTGCATAGAGGCCTGTCCACGTGGCTCTTGAGTTTGTTTCTTTGCTTCAGAAGGTGCTTTAGCCTTTGTCTTTGAAGCTGAAGTCGGTTTGATGTAAAGATGTTTTAAGTCTGAATATACCCTCAAAAGACGGTGCCTGCTCAGCGGCTCCAGACCCATCTGAAGGAATAGTATCAGAGGCTCCAATACCTTGAGTTTCCAGCAGCATGGCCGACTCCACGTGGAAGTCGGTAGCGGCCTGCGACTGTAAAGCCCCCCACTGAGAACCGGCGAACCAGCGACTGGCCTAGAAGAAGCTTCGTCGTCGGTTTTGGGCCTCGGTTGTCTATCTCTCTCCTTTTCTTGGCATTTTTTGTGAACTCCGGTAGTCGGATGGCTATCCGACGACATTTCTGGATAATTAAACCGGCATCCAAAATAGTTTAAAGCAAAATCATACCAACGAGTAATAGTCCGTTGGTGAAATCTAGCACAAAACTGACAACCAGAAACGTTGTGAGCAGGGCCTAGGCAAGGAATACAGTAAAAATGAAAGTCCTTATGAGGTATTTGCTTTCCACAAGAAATACAATTATTTACTTTTTCTGACATCGGTCTGGAGCAAGAAAAAAGTTTCCCAAATGGGGTACTAAGCTTTATTGAAGACTTCGGATCTGAAACTCGAACACGAAAATCTCAGGAGTCGGCCGACCGGCACTAGCGAACTGCTTCTGCGCGGCAAGAAAGACAAAAGAAAATGGTGTCAGCTGCCTCTTTTATACCCCTGACGACTTGACGTCAGGGAAGGGGCGACAGCAGCCGACGCAGGACCCAGGACTTTGGAATTCAGGCCGACTGAGGGCAACCTGCCAGCAGGATTACCCAAATGTAATGACTGCAACAGTGAAACACGAAGAACATCAGCTGAATTAATATACCAAAGCTTCACTTTTCTTTCAGCATATTTTCTCCATGAGTAATTTCACATATTATATGGCAATCTAAACTTAACCAAAGTTGCTCCTGCAGCTGGTGTGCCATCTAAATTCAGCCCTATAAACATTTGATGTAAATACTGGATCCAAACTTGCAAAGTGAAAATGAATCTGCTCTTGTAGGACATTTGTAAACCTGCTTCTTCATATCCTTCCCATTACCAGAACATTACTACTAAACAGCTGAGCACCAAATCCACTACCACAACCTAAGCTGTTTGCAGATCAGCTGTCCAAATTGTTCTGGTGTATATGTAACCTGGGAAATCCCCCCCCCCAAAAAAAAAAATATATATATATATATATATATATATATATATATATATATATGGGTCTACTTGATATGATTGACATTTCACAATGTTAAAATCCATACGGCCGAGACCATATGATCGACATTTGAAATGTCGGACATACAAGCAGACAAAAAAAAAAAAACTTTAACGACGCTAGCAGGGGGCTCCGCCCACCTGCACCCCACCCCCATAGCTTTACTTTACCAACTCCAAGATCGCAGTACGGTGTGGAAATGGAAATCTTTCCATTCCGCACTGTAGGGAGATGCCAGTTCCCCATGGTCGACATTTCCAATGTCGATCATATGGACCATATGAAGGTCGACATTGTGAAATGCCGACTATATATATGTATATATATATATGTATATATATATATATATATATATATATATATATATATATATATATAAAACCAATGAAGTCACATAACCGGGAATAAACCTGTACTTATAAAATCTTCATAGTGGATGTTTAGTACAAATGATTTTTGTTTTATTTTCACTTGTGAAAATATATTGTGAGCAGTACAGCTCTGTGTTCAAATACTTAATTATGTAATTTTGTACTCGACAAGTACCATGAAATGTCACATTTCTTCTATATATGTTACTTAAAATGTGCTTCATTGTTACACTAATTTATTCGACAAAGCATGCATTCCATTTTAATACTGTAAGGACAACTTGGAAAGAAAACAATCCTTGAAATTTGTTTACACTATAATGACACTAAAGCATCCCAGTAGTTGATTATAAAAAGTGTTTTCTGTTAACAAGTGTTATGGACTCCACCTAAATTGGCACTTAGATGAAATACTGAATTTGGAAGCACATAGTGGCATTTATATGACACTAATTCACAGGTGATATGGTAATATTTTACTGTGCTTTCCTGACAATTAAATGAGATACAGTTACGCTTTGTTGTTTCCATCGTGAAAACTTTCTGATGATAGTGCCACCACCTTACCAAGACTAAATGTATGTATGTATGTTTTCTGTTCAGCAGATCTTACCTTCCTGCTAAGCTGTAAAATTTTGTCAAATTTTTGCCTAGAAAATCTAAATTGTACAGAGAAGTACACAGTACAGTGCATGTGAGAGAATTTAAGCAAAAATGAAACAATATGAAATTGACTTTTGCACACAACTGTCAGAAGTACCAAATAATGCTAACAGTAAAATCTAAAACGTTTATCAAACCATATGACACCAAATAGCATGAGGGATTTTCTGTGGAGTACACCATTTTATATACATACTGGAAAGTATTTTCCTAACACAGGAAGTAAATCAAATAGTAAAAAAAACACTCCTAAGTCCGATATTTTCTATTAAAAGTAGCATTTTCATTTAGTCGATAAGTTTGTACATGCATACAAATATACACCATATGTGGGTGCATATATAAACACGTTTTTAAATTATATATACATTACATATGTATACGAACACACAAATATACTTACATGCATGTTAAATTATGGAAATGAAAACTTGTCTTAATGTATGGTTCAGGCCATAACAAATATCAAATTTATGTGTGATTTTTATCTTATTCACTTCATCAACTGATACTTCCTCAAAGTACTGTGCTGCAACACTGCTGATATAAA
Organism: Protopterus annectens; assembly: GCF_019279795.1. Classification (NCBI taxonomy): domain Eukaryota; kingdom Metazoa; phylum Chordata; order Ceratodontiformes; family Protopteridae; genus Protopterus; species Protopterus annectens. The sequence goes on from NC_056737.1 coordinate 596,931,157, forward strand.
CTGCTTTTCCGTACAATGTTGTTTCCCTTACCCTTAAACGTTTAGGTTATAAATGAGAGATAGAGTACGACACTACAACAGGAAAAAGAGAACACTAAATCCAAAATGACTGCAAACAATGCAAAGCATCAAGTTAGTAAACTGGGAAAAAAAATTTTGACATGGTCTCCAAATAGCACAGTAACATATGAGAAACAGAATCAAGAGATTTTGTTTCATGGTGACTATGTTTCATTCACGCTGGGTGTTGCAACAGAATTTGCCACTTAAGGGGTACACATCTTTGGAAAACACTTTTCTAATGCAGCGAAACTCAGTTATTGGCAGTTGGTTAACCACAAATGTTTTTATACCCACCATAAATTTTCAAACTTGTCTACATTTTGTTACTAGAGTAAACAGCACTGTTGTTAGCATTAAAATGAAGATCAAAAACTAAGAGTCGCCAAATGTATATGTCTACCTGTAAGCACATCCTTAAATATACACAAACAACACTGTCTCTAAAGATTATCAAGAGTTATTTAGGGTTAATAAGCAAACTAATGTAGTAAAGCAAGAGTGTTGTTGGCAAATTTTAGAGTAACACACTACATGTTCAAACTGTAACCAGTAAATTAGATTATCAAATTGTTACAGAACTCAAGAACAAGTAACTTGCAAACTACTGCAAACTTATCCACATTATCCAGCAGTAGAACTCTCATCTCAACACAGTCCATAATCCAAAAATATTAGCCTTTTTAAGACTTCTACATCAAGTGTTATCTGGCATTTACTACATTAATATCAATAAATTGTAAAATGTGAGCAAAGCTGAAACAGTAGCTTGCCAGTGCTGTGGCACACAGGGATAAAACCTCATGACTCAGGTGACCCAGGTTAGATTAGCAGCTTAGCTGTCTGAGACGCTGGCAAGGAGGGATGGGCGTACCCATTCCATGGTGAGAGAGCATTCATCTGGGTGTTCCCTGTAGGGAGGCACTGGCCATAGATGGGAGTAGCTCTCAGAACTAAAACAGGCAGAACCAAGGGATAAGGTCATAAAGTAAAAAATACACCAGTGAAAGCAATCTGTGACATTGCTCCCCTCCCCTTAGATTCCACATCAGCCCCAGTCTTAGAATATAGATAGGCCAGGGACTGTAGGAGAGGTTAGTACACCTGGCAATGGATGGGGACAGTGGGATAAAATGGAAAGAATGAAGTAGTAGTGCTGGAACCAGAAAATAAATAAAATGAAACAGCAGCTGAACACTTCAACTCAAATATCTTTTTTCTTTTTTTTTTTAAACAACTCAAATATCCTTCTTAATCTGTAAACTAATTTGTTACTAATGCTACAAAAAATCTTAACTAGCAACATTTAGCTGGAAAATGTATACTTACCTGCAGAGCAAGCTTTAGTAAAATATTTAAAAAAAAGAAGTTATGTACTTACCATAACGTTCCATGTTTGTAGTCCATCTCGCCTACATTCTTGCTGGATGGGCTCGGAGCCGATATTCGGCTCTGACTCGGCCGATACTAAAGCTCGAGAGCTTTTACTGGCTCGAGGCTAGCCACTATCCCATGGTACCTCATGGCAATTCCCCACATCTAGTTTGCAAGAAAGCAATAAGTACCTATCAGGTAAGAAATATCAGAGCTGCATATATACAGACAAAGGATTTTGAAATATAATCCATGCCAGGTGGACAACAAATGAGAACCAGTTCAGACAGCACCAGTATAGTCCACCAGATCCCCAGAAAACAGGAAGGGGGTTGGAGGGAGGGACGCACAAATGTAGACAAGATGGGCTACAAACATGGAACATTATGGTAAGTACATAGCTTCTTTATGTTATGTAGTCCTACCTCACCGTAATTCTTGCTGGATGGGACAGTGTCCCTAGCAACTATATCCTGGGTGGCTCAAGCGAAGAGACTCTTCAGCACAGTGGACCCAAAGAAGACCTGCCCCGGGAGGCCAAATGCAATTTGTAATGAGTGACAAAAATATGTGGTCTTGCCCAAGTAGCTGCTGCACAAATAGTATCAATTGGGAGCCTAGATCTAAAGGCACATGAAGTAGATATAGCTCTAGAAGAATGACCTTTGACTTTGATGGGTAATTGTTTGCCAGCTGACTGATAAGCAAAGGAAATGCAATCCGAAAGCCATTTTGAAAGAGTAACCTTAGAAACAAGCAAACCTTTCTTCTTGTCAGAAAAGGAAACAAATAATTGATCTGTTTTTCTGAATTCTTTAGTCCTGTGTAAATAAAATCTGAGAATTCTGTGAACGTCTAACTGGTGCAGTCTATACTCAGATTTATTAGAGTGGATTGAAAAAACACAGGTAGTTCAATAGTAGTATTCAGATTGTGCTCTGAGCATACCTTGGGAAGAAAGGAAAGGTTTGTCCTGAGTGAGACTCTCCTTGTGAAAAATAATGTAAGGAGGTCGAACAGTAACAGCTTGCAGTTCTGAGACTCTCCCTAGCAGATATTACGGCTACTAAGGGGTCTATATTAATAAGCATGAAACCCAAAATAGGCGAACGCTAGAAGAGTGACACAAACGTCGATCTACAAAAAGAGCAAAGGATAGAAACACCAAATTGCACAATGCTGAACAGATTCCCAGAAGCAACAGCGCCATACACGTAAGTAAACCCAAAGTAAACAAACAATGCAAAATAAGAAGTTATGTACCTACCATAACGTTCCATGTTAGTTGTCTTCTTCTCGCCTTCTTTCTTGCTGGATGGGTTCGGAGCCGATCCTCGGCTCCGACTCGGCCAATACTAAAGCTCAAGAGCTAATTCCACCAGCTCGAGGCTCCCCTATATCCCACAATGCTAAGCGGTAACTACTCAGATCTCGTTTGATAGCTATACCAAGCAATCCTAGTCTCCACAGAATGGAGTAGGGAAACCCACCTCAAAACAATCTGCGTAAAAAGTATCGCAGACCTCAGTAAGGATAAAAGAGGTGGAAGAACGTGTGGGAATGACAATTTCCAGAGGAAGAACACAAACTGAATTCCTGTCGGTCTGTCCAGGCTTGGGGGAAGGAGGGTGGGACACAAGAAAGAAGGCGAGAAGAAGACAACTAACATGGAACGTTATGGTAGGTACATAACTTCTTAATGTTAAGTTGTCAATCTCGCCTTCATTCTTGCTGGATGGGACCGCGTCCCTAGCACCTTATCCCGGGTGGCCTATCGGAACAGACTCTTGAGAACAGTGGAACCAAAATTGGCATGGCTTCTGGAAACCATGTCCAATTTGTAATGTGAAATGAATGTATGAGGAGAAGCCCAGGTGGCTGCTGCACAAATGGAATCTATTGGCAGCCTATCCTGAAAAGCTACGGATGTAGCTAATGCCCTAGTTGAATGAGCTCTAGGTCTTGAGGGTAGTTTTTGATGTCTGATCTCATAGATGAAGGTAATTGTAGAGGTGAGCCATCTAGAGAGGGATACTTTAGTAACTGGAAGGCCCAATTTCCCTTCCGCATATGACAGAAACAATTGATTAGATTTCCTGAATTGTTTAGTCCTGTCTAAGTAATACCTAAGTTGGCGATGAACATCCAAAAAATTTAGCTTTTGTTCTGACCTGTTTGAATAGTTAGGGAAAAAGACAGGGAGATCAATAATTTGGTTTAGGTTTATTTGAGAGGAAACTTTAGGCAAAAAGGATGGATTAGTATGGAGGGATATCCTGTCTTTGTGAAACACTAAGTAAGGAGGACGACTGCACAGAGCATGGAGTTCAGATACCCTTTTCGCTGAAGTTATAGCTACCAGAAAAAGTGTCTTCCAAGAAAGCAACTTCAGAGAACATGAAGCCGGTTCAAGGGGAAGAATTAAAGATGCCAGAACCAAGTTCAAATCCCATTGAGGGGGATCTTTGATTGGAGGTTTGAGAAGAAATACGCCCCTTAAAAAGGCTTTACAGAGTTTGTGAGCCATGATGCTAGACTCTGAAACACCATCATGAAAATTTGATATGGCAGCCAATTGAACTCTAATGGTAGATGCAGAAGATCCTAAATGAAAGAGTTCTGCTAGAAAGTCTAGAATAGACTGGATAGGTGCAGTAAAGGGATCTATGTTTTTTGATGTTGCCCAAAAAGAGAAGCGTTTCCATTTGCTACTATAAATCTTCCGGGTAGAAGATTTATGAGAGGCTATCAAGATATCTCGGACCGAGCGAGATATTGAGGGAAGCCTGGCTAAGGTTGGAATCGGAGAAACCATGCTGTGAGGTTTAGAGAAGGCAGAGATTGGTGCAGCTGACCCGATTGGTGGGTTATCAGATCTGGTACTGGGTCCAGATGCCAAGGCTGCTCCAAAAGGTAACAATGAAGAAAGGGAAACCATATCTGTCGAGGCCAGTAAAGGGCAATGAGGATCATTGTCACTCTCAAGGCGATGGCTTTCTGAATTAGTTGAGATATCAGTGGAAAGGGGGGAAAGGCATATAGAAGTCCCCGGGGCCAATCGTGGACTAGAGCGTCTCTGGTGGGATGGCCTGGTAACGGGAAGAGAGTGAAGAAGTCGTGACACTTGCTGTTTTGGGGAGTAGCAAAAAGATCACAGCAAGGCTGGCCCCATCTTAGGAATACTTCTTCTAAAACTGATTTCTTTAGAGACCACTCGTGGGGCATGAGAATTGCTCTGCTCAATTTGTCTGCAATAACATTGGATTTCCCGGGAATGTGCGTTGCTATCGGAAAACGCTGAGAAGAGATCGCCCATTGCCAAAGTCTGAGTGCCTCTCGACATAAAGGGTATGATCTGGTTCCGCCTTGTTTGTTGATGTACCACACTACGGACATGTTGTCAGTTTGAATTGCAATAGTCCCAGTGGGAAGAGAGTTGCGAAAGGCTTGCAACGCTAAAAGCACTGCTCTCATCTCTAAGACGTTTATGTGCAAGTGGCACTCGAAAGGTTGCCACGTGCCCTGGACTGTCCTGCCCTGATAATGCCCCCCCCCACCCGATCAGGGAGGTGTCTGTTGTCAACGTGGCGACTGGGGGGGGGGGGAGTGAAGGGTCTTCCTCGGAGAAGTTGAGGTGATGTGATCCACCAAGACAGTTGATTCTTGCATGATTGAGTTACCAATATGGAATGGGACATCGGGAGCTGTTGAAAGGACCATTGAGTAAACAGCATCCATTGGAGGATCCTCATGTGAAAGCGAGCTAAGGGGAGAAGGGGAATAGCTGCTGCCATGAGTCCTAACACCTTCAAAACTAGTCTGGCTTTGACTTTGTTGCATTGTAAGAGAAGGGAAACTTGGTTCCGAATGTCTGACACTCTCTGCTCTGTGAGTCTGGCTGAAAGATTGAGTGCGTCTAAGATGGCGCCTATAAAGGTAATAGATTGACAAGGCGACAAGGCAGATTTTTCGAAATTTATCGAAATGCCTAGAGCTTGGCAGGATTGGATGGTAAAGTCCCTGGATAGAAGCAGCTGATGTCTGGTGGTGGCGGTAAGGAGCCAATCGTCTAAATATGGAAACACCTGGAATCCTTGACGTCTCAAGTGAGCCGCGACCACTGCCATGCATTTGGTAAACACACGGGGGGCTGTAGTGAGACCAAAGGGCAGGGCCCTGAACTGGTAGTGACTGGCTCCCAGCCTGAAGCGGAGATATCTCCTGGAGCGTCTGTTCATCGATGTGGTAGTACGCGTCCTGAAGATCTATCGAGCACATCCAATTGTCCTGACCCAAGAAGGGTAGAATGGACTGTAGCGTGACCATCCGAATTTTGTTTTCCTGACATACTTGTTTAAGTAGCTGAGATCCAGTATGGGTCTCCAGTCCCCTGTTTTTTTTGGTACCAAAAAGAATTTGGAGTAGATTCCGCATCCTTGCTGGTCTGCTGGGACTGATTGGATAGCTCTTTTTGATAGCAGCTTTGAAATTTCTAATGCTGCTTGTTCCCTTAGACCGGGTGGAACGTCTGGAAGGGATCTTTTGGGTTGGGATGGGATGTGAACAAAGGGAATTTTGTAACCCTCGGATATGATCGACTGTACCCATTTGTCTTGAGTAAGGGAAAGCCAGGCTTTTGGGTACAGGGATAATCTTCCCCCGACTGCCTCCGAAGGTGGACAGCCGGGCAGCCCCTCAGGGATGCTGAAAGGGTTTGTCAGAGAACATTTCTCTGCTACCCTGGTTTTGTGGACCTCCTCTGCCTCTAGGGCGGCATCTATTATTATTCCCCCCTCTGCCTCTGGAGGGGAATCGGCCTTGTGCGTCAGATGAAACTCCCTGGGATTGTTTGCGGAACCACATCTTTCCTCCCCTCTGACCTTTGGGATAGGGTCTAGAAGGGGTAGAAAAATGGACTCCTACGGCAGAGAGAGTCTTACCTTCTACCTCGCACCTGGTCAATGTATCCTTCACCTGTGGACCAAACAAGGATGATCCATCAAAGGGAGAATTGATGAAGGACGCCTTGAAAGGGTCCACAAAGTTACATAGCCGCATCAAGGCGTGACGTCATAAGGCAACACCTGTGCCTGCGGCTCTACTCGCCCCATCTGCAGCATATGATACCAGCCGCATGGAGGAGTTAACGATGGAATTCAGGGTTGCCAATTGTGTCTTTGAACCCCTCAGCTGTAGGATCCTTTATCAGTTCACCCATATCCTTGAGTAAATCTCTCTGGAGACGAGTGAAGTGGCATAAGTAATTCAGCGAATGCATCGAAAAGGTCGCTGATGAGAACATCCGCTTGCCGTACCTGTCCATGGTCCTAGATTCCTTATTAGGAGGATGGACAGGAACCGAAGGATCAGCTAACTCCTTCTTAGTGGCCGCAGCCACCACCATGGCATCAACAGGGACACCTTTGGATAAAAAATCTTTATCTCTAGGGGCAGTAATAAATTTAGATGGTCTCCTTGGGGTGGGTTCCACTGAATCAGGAGCCGTCCAAGCCTTCCTTGCCACCACTTCCATAAGGGGGTCAAAGGGAGGGGACACCCAGGAGGTAGAAGGGCGAGAGCCAAACGCCTCAAGATACACTGACTCATGCTCTGAAGGGTTAAGGGCTGGCCAGTTCCCCCTCTGTTTCAGGATCTCAAGGATGTCAGCAAAGGAGACATCCTCAGAGGGGGATTGAGGGGAACCTTCGGATTCCTCTAAGTCAGTGTCAGAGGTGATAGACTCAGGGGAGTCAATGTGCTTCCTCTTGCACTGCCTCTTCCTTGGGGGATCTCCTGCCAGGTCAGGAGAGGCCTCGGAAGAGGAGGAAATTCCCAATGGGGAAACTTGAGGAGTTGGCTCTCTGCGGTCTAAGACAAGGGGGTGAGTAGAAATCACCGCAGGCACTGTAGATGGGGGAGCTGAAGGAGCCGACTGTGGGGCAGAACCTGGTTCTAGCACGCTCCGCATGACCTCAAAGGCACCCCTGTCAGGCAAGGCCAGAGGCCCCCGCTCCGAAGAGACAAGGACCTCCCCCAGCACAGACAGGGACGGCTCCGAAGCCGATGTCGGAGCCAAACTCACCAACACCGAAGCCCAGAGAGGGACAGCGGGGTCGGACAAGGGTCCGATGCCACTCGCCCCCTCGGAGCTGACGAGGGAAGCCCGGTGCCGAGATCCCTCCAAGGAGGAGATCGGAGCAGACGATGGAGCCGAAAGGGAAGGTATCGGATCCGACGCACCGACAGTCATGGCTCCGAAAAGCCCTGGCTCCGAACTCAAAGGAGTCGGAGGAGGAATGTATTGGGAAACGGAAATAGCCACTGACTGTTGAGTCGGGCTATGCAGCATTTGGGCCAGTGCCTCGGACTTGAGAAGTCTACTCACTACCCTTTGCAAATCATGGTGAGATAACCTGGAAGACAGTGAGGAATGAGCTTTATGGCTCCGTTCAGAAAGAAGAGGGGATCCTGGCGCCGAATGCACGGAGCCGATAGAGGGGGATCTGGACCTCTTCCTAGACTGTGGCTCCGATAAAAGTATCGGAGCCAACGGAGTTTTATCAGCCTCGGCTCCAGCCGGAGCCGAGGTAACAGTATGAAGCTTGGAAGCCGACTTAGTCTTTCCAGCAGTCGACTCTGGAATCAGAGCCGACTGTTTGGAAGTTTTGGAAGGCTTCCCCGACACAGACTGAGTCGGGGGGCCTTCAGGCTTTAATAAGCCCCGCAAGATTAGTTTGTTCTTGCGTTCCTGCAGGACTCTAGGGCTAAAACCATGACAAACAGCACAAGAGTCCTGCAGGTGCAAAGGTCCCAGGCAATACACACAAGAAGTGTGACCGTCTGTCAGAGACATTTTCTGACAGCACGAGTCACACTTCTTGAAGCCTGAGACCTTAGAGTCTTTTGACATCGTAAAGAAGTGCCTGACAACAATACAAACACACTACAGACACACCCTCTACTGAAAAAATTATTAAATTATTAAATTATTAAGGCTAACAAGTCACAAATATACACACATACACACAAGCCCTTAACTAAAAAACAACTAACTCAGTCACACTAAAGGACTGGGGGAAGGGAGGGGCCGAAGGCCTATAAGATAAGGGAAGAAAGGAAGGGAATATAGACCCGAAAAAACAGGGGTCGATTAATCTAACTATTTAATTAAACTAAAAGGTTATGGTGTAAGACAAAAAGGGGTTAAGAAATACCTAATATGTAATAACTCTAACTCACCTGCCTGAGCCGGTAGAAAAGCACCTCGTCAGCTATAGCGGCAAACGAGATCTAGGTAGTTACCGCCTAGCATTGTGGGATTTAGGGGAGCCTCGAGCCGGTGGAATTAGCTCTCGAGCTTTAGTATTGGCCGAGTCGGAGCCGAACCCATCCAGCAAGAATGAAGGCGAGATTGACAACTTAACCACTTTTATTAACGTGCCCCCCACACCCCCCTACTTGTATATACCAACTCCGAGACCGTTCTACAGTGAGGAAAAGGATACATTTCCTCATCCCCAGAATCACCCTGCTGGCCAGGGAAATCCGTTCGGCGTTGTGTCTTTCGCCGTTTCTGTTCTTCGCTCTTTTTGTAGATCGACGTTTGTGTGTCAATCTTATAGGGTTCGCCTATTTCATCTTTCTAATATAGACCCCTAAGAATAGTGTTTTCCACGACAACAATTTTAGGTCTGAAGAAGAGGATGGCTCAAATGGTGTAGACATCAAAGATGAGAGGACTAAGTTTAAGTACCGTTCTAATGGTTGTTTGACTGGAGGCCTGAGAAGAACTCCTTTTAAGAAGGTTTTACACAAGGAGTGTTGCATGACTGGATTTCCCATGAAACCAAATGGAAATTGGAAATGGCAGCTAAATGAACTCTAACTGTAACGGCTGCCACTCCTTCATGAAAAATTGACACTAGGAAGGATAGGATAGATTCTATAGGAGCCATATATGGATCTAAGACCTGGTTCATAGTCCATATCGAAAAACTTTGCCATTTGCTGATGTATAGTTTCTGAGTGGAAGGTTTATGGGAAGAAATTAGAATGTGTTTGACAGAAGGGGATAGGGGAATACACCTGGCTATTCATGGAACTGGAGCAGCCATGCTGTCAATGTGAGGGTGTGGATGGTTGGGTGGAACTGTTCCAATTGATGAATCAGGAAATCTGAGATGGGTCCAGAATCCATGGTTCCTCCAATAGGTAGGGCTACAGGAAGGGAAACCAAACTTGTCGAGGTCAGTAAGGAACAATGAGGATCAAGGAACTCCTCAACTGTTTTGCTTTCTGTATTACCTTTGGAATGAGAGGAAAAGGTGAAAAGGCATAAAGAAGTCCCGGGGGCCAATCGTGGACTAGAGCATCCCTGGGTGACATCCCTGAATGGGGAATGAGGGCAAAGTAGCTGCTGCATTTGGTGCTCAGGTGAGTGGCGAATAGGTCACAGCAACACTGGCCTCATCTGTGAAAGATCTTTTTCGCAACTCTTGGATTCAGGGACCACTTGTGAGACATTAGAATTGCTCGACTGAGTTTGTCTGCTATTACGTTGGATTTCCCCAGGATGTGCATTGCTATCAGGAAGTGTTGAGTATCCATCACCCATTTCCAAACTCTTAAGGCCTCTCTGCAAAGCGGGTAAGATTTGGTTCCTCCCTTGCTTGTTTATGTACAACACGACAGACATGTTGTCTGACTGTATCGCAATTGTCCAGTTGGGAAGGGAGCTGTGAAGTGCTTGCAATGCATACAGCACCGCTCTCATCTCCAGAACACTGATGTGCAAGTGGTTCTCGTGGTTCTGCCAAGTACCTGGACTGTCATTCCCAGATAATGCCCTCCCACCCTATCTGAGAAGCATCCGTGGTCAAAACTGCTTTCTCTTGGGGATGAACAAGTGGACAACCTAGGAGAAGTTGTTCTGTGTGCAACCACCATGTCAGATCCTTTTTGCAGGTGTTTGTTATAAAAATCTGGTGAGACAATGGAAGGTCTTGCATAGACCATTGGGAAAATAACAGACAGTGAAGTATCCTCATGTGTAGACGTGCAAGAAGAACTAATAGGAAGGCGAAAGCCATAATCTCTAGGATTTGAATGACTACTCTGGCGTGCACTTTTTGTTTGTTTAGCAAGGATCTGACCTGACTGCGTAGAGACTCTACTCTTTCTGGTGTTAGTCTTGCTGACATGGTGGTTGTGTTTATTTCTGAGCCTAAGTATACAATGTGCTGCGAAGGAGATAAGACTGACTTTTTTAGGTTGACAGTGATGCCTAGACTGGCGGACAAGGATAGAGTCTCGTTCCTGGTTCTGATGAGTTGATGCTTGGTGGTAGCAGTAAGGAGCCAGTCGTCTAGGAACAGAAACACCTGGAATCCTTGACGTCTCAGGTGAGCGGTAACCACTGCCATGCATTTGGGGAACACTCTGGGGGCTGTAGTGAGATCAAAGGGCAGTGTTCTGAACTGAAAATGACTGGCTGCCAGCCGGAAGCGTAAGTGTCTCCTGGAGTGCCTGTCCATTTTGATGTGGTAATATGCATCCTGGAGACTGATTGAGCACATCCAATTGTCTTTCCCAATAAAGGGAAATATCGACTGCAGAGTGACCATTCAGAACTTTGATTTCTTTACATACTTGTTGAGCCTGCTGAGATCTAGGATTGATCTCCAGTCCCCTGTCTTTTTCAGAACTAAAAAGAATCAAGAGTAAGTTCCGGATCCTACTTGCTCTGTGGGGACTTCTTGGATGACTTTTTTTCAGCAACGAGATGACCTCTGATGTTGCACAGTCTAGTTGGATGGGTTGTAAGTCTGGTAGAGACTGGGTTGTTGGTGGTTCGGAAACAAAGGGGATCAGGTAACCTCTGGATGTTATGGTGTATACCCAACGATCTTGTGAGATGGTTAGCCTGGCACTTGGGTACAGCGATAGATGATCCCCGACTGCCACCAGAGAAGGACAGTCAAGCAACCCCTCAGGGGTGATGGAAGGGACTATCAGAGAAAGTTTTTCTGTCTCCCTGATGCTGCAGACCTCCTCTGCCATGAGGGTGGTGTCTTCCATTATATCCTCTTCCTCTAGGGGAGTGTTGGCCTTGTGCCGGAGGGAAACTTTTTTGGGATTTACGGAACCACATTTTCCCTCCTGTATTACCCTTGGAATAGGGGGTCTGGATGGGAGGGAGAAATGGACTCCGACGGCAGATAAAGTTTTCCCTTCCTGCACACACCTAGTCAAAGTCTCTTCCACTTGGGGTACAAAAAGAGATGAAAGTACAGTTGTGTACACTTACCATAAATGTAGATGTTCGAGTGTATTCACTGCTGCAATCATTACATTTGAGTTATCAGCTTGCAGTAGCCCTCAGTCGGCCTGATTATCAAAGTCTTGGGTCCTGCGTCGGTTGCTGTCCCTTCTTCCATGATGTCAGGTCATCAGGGGAATAAAACATATAGCTGACGCCATTACATCAGTTTTGCTTGCCCCAGATGTCAGGTGCCCCCCTAATGGGAAGCAATTAAATCTATAATGCAAGGATATACTGCCAACAAAAAAGCAAATACACCAAAAAGCTTTTTGAGCATAGTAAGTGAGAGTAGAGGTATAGCCAAAAGAAGAAAGGGGGCTGGAGGGAGGGTAGCCAGGACTGCAACAGTGAATACACTCGAACATCTACATTTATGGTAAGTGTACACAACTGTACTATGTTCATGTTTCATTGTTGCAGTCATTACATTGGGGTAGATTCCCAAAGCTAAGGTTGGGAGGAGGAATTTAAATAGAATTAGGACCAGCTATAAGGCCCTGCAAGACTGCAGTGGCAAAACCAGCTCTGGATTTAGAGAAAATTGGCAAATGATAATGCTTGGTGAAAGTATGTACCAAACTCCAGGTAGCAGCTTCTAGGATGTCCCTTGTAGGGACGCCCCTGAGAAAGGCTGCAGAGGTAGATGCAGCCCTGGTCGAATGGGGTCTGGTGGCCTGTGGGACAGGTTTTCCATGGTGCTTATAGCAGAAATGAATGCAGTGGCCTATCCATTTTGAAATGGTTTCCTTTGAAATAGCTTTCTCCTCTGCCCCTGCAGCAAATGCCACCAGCCGTTGCTCAGATTTCCTTTGAGGTTTAGTCTTGTCCAAGTATAATCTAAGTTGTCTGTGCACATCTAAGGAGTACAGTTATCCATTCCCCTTTGTTCTGTGGGTTAGGAAAGAAAGCAGGCAAATTAATGGACTGATTAAGAGCCACACCGGATACCACCTCGGGCATGAAGGAGGGATTGGTTCTGAGGGACACCCTGTCCGCATGAAAAATGATGAAAGGCTCCACTGCCATAAGGGCCTGTAATTCCGATGCCCTTCTGGCGTAAGTGATTGCTAAAATGAAAGCGGTTTTCCAGGAAAGGAATTTTGAAACTGCAGTAGCAGCTGGCTCAAAAGGAGGAAGAGTGAGTTTCTCCAAGACAAAGTTAAGGTACCAGGCTGGAGTTGGAGCTCTCCTGGGTGGCCTTACATTTTTGGCCCCTCTGAGAAAATGCTTGAGCAGTGGGTGAGAGAAGAGGGGAGGCTCTGTGCTATAATGAGCTGAAATGGCTGAGGCATGAATTTTGATGGAGGAAAAGGACAAGCCCTTATGAAGCATCTCAGTCAAATATTGTAGAATCTAGGTAAATTGGGCACTGCTGAACTCATCCTTTGTGATAAGTTCCAGGCACAAAATCATTTCCATTTTGCAGCATAAGATTTTCTAATACTAGGCCCCCTAGCCTCTAAAATTATATCCATCACTGATTTACTGAGGGGTGGTAAAGGAGAGATTAAGTAATTAGCCAGGCTGCTAGGTTCAGGGTTTGCAGCTGAGGGTGCAGAATCTGGTTCTCCTGCTGAGACAACAGGGAAGGAGTCTGAGGCAGGTGCCATGGGGCCAAGCGTAACACACTGCACAGGAGGGGGTACCAGTGTTGGTGTGGCCAGTGTGGTGCAATTAAAATTGTCCTTGGCTTGTCCTGTTTGATCTTTAGTAGTACCTTAGAGAGCAGAGGCAGAGGAGGAAAGGCATAAATGGATAGGTTTTTCCAGCTGAAGGATAGAGCATCCACTTTCCAAGCTAGTTTGTGGGAAATCCTTGTGCAAAATCTGTCCAACTGATGGTTCTGGGGGGGGGCAAACAGGTCTATATCTGGGCTCCCCCATTTGCTTGTCAACATGTTGAAAATCTATGGTTCCAGTTTCCACTCGTGTGGGTCCATGAGGTTTCTGCTTAGTCCATCTGCCAGTGTATTTAGTTTTCTTGGCAGGAATTGAGCTTGTAAATTCACTTGGTAGCTCAAGGTTGTGTTCCACAATGCCATGGCTAGTCTGCAGACGGGGTAAGAGTGTGTAACCCCCTGCTTGTTTATGTACCACATGACAGTGGTGTTGTCCATCTTTACCATTAGTTGTCCTGAAAGAATGTGGTCCTTGAAAGGCTGTCAGAGCATTCTGTACAGCTAACAATTCCTTTTAATTTATGTGTAGATGCATTTGACTTGGGTTCCATTTGCCCTGAATGCACTTCCCTGCCAGGTGAGCCCCCCACGCACAGTCTGATGCGTCTGTTAGGGTTTGGGCGGCAGGGGGTAGAGTGAATGACAGTCCCTTGTTTTGGTGGCAGGCCTCTGCCCATCAAAGGAACTCTAGGCGTAGGCAAGGTATGATAGGAATCATTGCTTCTAGATCCTGTGAAAGTTGACACCATAGGCTTTTGAGATACCATTGCAGTTTCCTCATATGCAGCCTTGCATATGGAATTGGAAGAATGCAGGAGGCCATGAACTCCAAGGATTGCAGTATTTGCCTTGCAGATAACTGTTTTTTTGTGGCCACTTGTTTGAAATAGGTTGTGAAATGAATCCGTTTCTCTGGCGTGAGGAAAGCCATCTGGGAAGTTGTATTCAAGCTTGCTCCCAGGAATATAATTTGTTGACAGGGTACCAGGTGAGATTTCTTTTCGTTTATTGTGTACCCTAGACAAGTCAGTACCCTTTGAACAAAGGCCAGATGATTCAAAAGTATGTCCTGGCTTTCTGCCTGAATTAGACAATCCTTCAGGTATGGGTATATTTGAATATTTCTTTGCCTGCAAAATGCAATGACTGGAGCTAGGCACTTTGTGTATACCCTGGGCACAGTAGATAAGCCAAAGGGCAATGCAAAGAACTGATAATGCATGTAAGCCTACTTTGAAGCATAGGTATCTTCTGCAATACTCCCTGATAGGCATGTGCAGGTATGCTTCTTTTAAGTCTAGTGTTGCCAATCATGCATCTTTGGCTAGCAGAGTAAGCAGCTGGTGAAGAGTCAGCATCTTGAATTTTGGAATCACCAGAAAGGTATTTAGAGTAGAAAGGTCCACGATAGGATGCCATGTATTGCCTTTTCTGGGTAACAGAAAAAGTCTCGAATAGAAACCTTGTCCCTTTTCCTCTTCTGGTACCAGCTGTATAGCCCCCCCCCCCATGCTTAAGAGAGAGAGTATTTGATTTTGGGCCTCTGCCCACTGATTTGGGAGTAGATCTGGCCCACCAGCTTGGTGATGGTAAGGAGTGGAAGTGAATCTGTATCCTTGGGACACTATATTTAAAACCCATTTGTCCTGGGTAATGAGTTCCCAGTTTTTTGGCCTGCAGCCCAATATTTCCGCCTAAAGGAGCATTCAGTTGGGAAGTGCTTGGAAGTTTTAAAAGCAAGTCATTGAGACAGTTTTCCATGGGGGGGGGGGTCTTATTACTCCCTGATTTGGGTGTGGAAACCCCCCACTGCTTAATCTTGTGTGTCGCCTGGGACTGAAACCTGGGGTTTCTGCTGTGTCTGGGTTTGGCTTGAGGAGACCTGGAAGAGGCTGGAAAGTACCAATTCTTAGAAGGCCAGTGTCTACTAAATCTATGAGGCTGAACTTGTAAGAAATCTTTAACAGTTTGCATAGATTTAGTTTTATCTTCCATCTTTTTAAGAACTTCCTCAGCCTTGTTGCTTTCAGGCGGTCCTGATTTAAGGGAGCATCCAACAATTTAGCTTTAACATGATCAGGCAAAGATTGCTACTTAAGCCAAGCATGCCTTCTGAGCACAGACCCAGTAACAGCAGCCCTGCAAGAGACCTCTAATGAATCAAATCCACATTGCAGAGTACGTTTTCCAACCTGTTCAGAAGAATGCATTAAATCCTGTAATTCTTTATTTTCCACACAGTCAGGAATCAACATAATTTTCTGTTTAAGCAATCTAATAACATGTTGCTGATACTTTAACATATGAAACTGGCAGTTTAAAGCCCTAATAGCCAAGATTGCAGAAGTGTAAACCTTCTTACCCCATCTATCCAGCACCCTGGAGTCTCTATCAGAAGGGGTAGGATTTTTAGCAGTAAAAGCCTTAATGCCCTTGGGTCCCTGTGAAACAGTCTCTGGATCCGCAATAGGATTTTTAAAAAGGAACTTGTGTGAATCAGGAACCCCGTAATATCGGTCAGGTTTTCTGGGAGCAGGAGGCAAAGACTCAGGGGCCAAACTAGATTCCGAAAAAGCATCAACAATCTTTAGTACAGGAGGAATAGCTAAAGGCCTATGCTGAGTCAGGAGTAAGAAATCCCTAAGCCTCTTTTTTGAATCAGAAAAATCCTGGCTATCCCAGTGGAAATGCCCCCTTAGAGTGTGTAAGGTTTCACCAAAAGAAAAATCCTCTGGAGGGGAAGCAGAGGGAATAGAGTCCTCTGCATAAGAATCCTCATAAGTAGATAAGGGCAAATCTAGATCATCAGAAGAATCAGAAAAATCAGAATCCTGGTCAGAAGATTCATAAACAACTTCAGCCCTAAGTCTCTTAGAAGGTGGAGGATGGCCTCCCCTGATTAGAGTTATAAGATCTTCAGCCATTTTTATAATTTATTTTTTAGGCATAGAGGCCTGAGCATGCGGCCTGGGCGTCATTTTTTTAGGCATGGATCGAGATTTAGGCCTATATGAAGAAGGAAGCGTCGGTTTAATATGCAAGTCCATAGGCCTAAATACACCCTCAGAAGCCGGTGCCTGCACAGCGGCTCTGGACCCATTCAAAGTAGAGACATCCGCAAGTTCCATAGTTGAAGCACCTCACGGCATTACTGGACTCCGAATGGGTCTCAGTAAAGGCCTGCGAATCAGAAGTAGAGGGTATCAGGGGCTGTGAAACCGCCTCACTGAGTACTGGCGAACTGGCTTAGGAGAAGCGTCGTCGGCAGTTTTGGACATCGGTGGCATGTCTCTGTCTTTATCTTTACGTTTTTTTGGAATCCCAATAGTCGGATGGCTAACCGATGACATTCTTGGATAATTAAACTGAGAACCAAAATATTTAGAGGCGAAAATATACAGATGACGGATAGTGAGCTGATTAAATAAAGCACAAAACCAACAGCAAGGTACATCGTGGTCAGGCCCTACGCAAGGAATGCAGTACGAATGAAAATCTTTAGGAGGTATTTGCTTTCCACAAATAATGTAATTATTAACTTTTACTGACATCAGTAAGGAGCAAGAAAAAGTTTCCCCAAAGGGGTACTTAGCTTTAGTTGAGGACTTCGGCTCTGAAACTCAAAAACGAAAATTTCAGGAGTCGGCCAAACAGCACTTGCGAACTGCTTCGGGCACCGCACAGCAAGAAAGACTGGGGTAATGGCATCGGCTGCAAGTTTTATTCCCCTGACAACCTGACGTCATGGAAGAAGGGACAGCAACCGATGCAGGACCCAAGACTTTGTTGGTCGGGCCGACTGAGGGCTACTGCAAGCAGATAACCCAAATGTAATGACTGCAACAGTGAAATACGAAGAACAGCCATCAAAGGGGACATTAGTGAAGGAAGACCTGAAGGACTCTGTGAAATTACAAAGACGCATCCTAGAATGTCTCCTGAGGGATATTCCTGCTGCGGCTGCCCTACTCGCTCCATCTGCCACATACAATATCAGCCTCATGGAGGAGTTAGCTATGGATGTAAGGGTGGAGAGCTGCGCAGAAACCTTATCCATGGAACCCAGAACTACTGAACCCTGGAGGGCGTCTCCTAACTCTTTCAGGAGATCCCTCTGAAGACGAGGAAAATGTGTAAGGTAATTCAGTAATCTTAGTGTAAATGCCGCTGAAGAAAAAGTACGCTTCCCGTACCTATCCTTGTTAGGAGGATGGATATTAGAAGATGTCTCTGATGACTCCTTCCTGGTGGCCACTGCTACCACCATAGCATCAACGGGAACTCCTTTCCCAAGAAAAGTCATGTCCTCAGGTGCTGTCATGAACTTATTTGGCCTCCTTAGGATAGGCTCCACTGAGTCTGGGGAGGTTCCAGGCTTTCTCCGATTATCACCCCCAAGAGTTGGTCATAACGCGGTGTCACCCAGGAAGTGGAAGGTCAGGAACCAAAGGCCTCAAGATGCACCGATTCATCCTTAGTAGGGTTAGAGGTCTTCCAATCACCCCTCTGTCTAAGGATTTCTAGGATGTCAGAAAAGGAGACATTGCCAGAGTGGGATCTAGGGGACCCTTCTGATTCCTCTAAATCAGTGTCTGAGATGACAGACGCAGGTGAGTCAACATGCTTCCTCTTACACAGCCTCTTCCGAGGGAGCTCTCCAGTGGGATAATCTGGGGAGGTCTCAGAAGAGGGGGTATCTCCAATGGGGGCTACCTGGGACTCTGGCTCCCCTACGCTGTGGGGGTGGCAAGGGGAGAAAAGGTTGCTGCCTGCTGCTGGTTGGACACAGGTTCCAAAGGTATGGCTTTAGCAGAGGATAAAGCCTTCTCTATAGCTTCAAAAGCCTTCCCCCCTTGCTTCGAAGACCTCTGCTCCGAGGGGATGGATGGCTGACTCCTAGCAAGGGGTAATAGCTCCAAAGCAGAAGTGGGAACCGAGCTGAGTTGAGCCAAGGCTCCAAGAGGGAAGGTCGGTTCCGACGAGAAACCAGGGTGACTGCCCTCAGAGTCGACTCGAGAGCGTCAGCTCTCAGATCCCTCTGCTCCAGACTGAGCCGAGGATAGAGTACTCTGCTACGAGGAAGCAGGATGAATCCCCAGAGCAGATGGGTCCAAGACAAAAGAACCTGAAGTAATAGGCACAGAGAGCGAAGCAGTCGGAGGAGGAACAGTGGCCGGTAAGGGGGTCGTCTCCGAAACCTTTGGGTCCGGAGGGGCCAATTTTCTTGCCAGAGCTGGATCTGAAAGCAACCTTTTCACCACCCGCTCAATTTCCTTAACTGATAGAGTCCTAGAGGATTTGGTGGAGAAAGGAGATCTCCTCCGCTTCAAAATAGGAGATCTCAAGGTGGGAGACACATCAATGTCCGGTAAAATTTTCAGTACTGAAGGTTGCCCCAGTGTCGAGGAGACCGACTGCACCGAAATGGATGAAGCTGAATCGGAGCTGGAACTTCTTGGCTCCGACGCTTTGGTCTTTTTAGTCGGCTCCGAAGCTGAGGCCGAAGATTTCCTCTTAGTAGATTTAGGAGCTGCCTGACCAAGTTCCAGCTGTTCCTGGAAGGAACTGGTCATGAGACCCTTATCAATAAGTTTTCTCTTCCTCTCATTTAATACTCTGGTGCTAAACGCATGGCAAAAAGTGCAGGGCTCCTGCAAATGGGCTTCACCTAGGCAGTACACGCAACTGGTGTACCCATCCAGCAAGAATTACAGCGAGATAGGACCACATAACATCAGATATTTATTAAATTCAAATCATAAGCTGCTTAAAAATATAGCAGACATTTATTAATTCATATTACAGGTTTGTATACTTTCAACGTAACTGGCACTGAAGTCACAAATGGTAAGGAAGACATTTTTGCATTTGCACAACAATCTCAACATTCTGAACCAGTTACTTATTAATGCAAGTATAAAGACAACATAAAATACAGTCCCATACCAAGTCTAATGTTCAAGACAGTAATAACACAATTAAACTGATATCAAAAATATATTAAGGATTGTATTTTTAATCTGCACTACCACAATCTGTACTGTGAAACACTTTCAGTGCCTATGAAAAATCATCAAATTCCTATCATAGCTTTGTTCTTGTCTTAATTCTCAGGGGGAATATACTGATGTGCACAAACCACTAGCAAATGTATTAAGTGTGATAACGTTTATGAAATACTCACAAAGCTATGCTTTCTATTATCTGTTTCTTTAACAATATATTCCTTATAAAAGTGTATTAAATGTTGCTTTGTTGCTGTCTAGTGAAAACCTGAATGCAAAGTACTGAAATTTTTGTAAGCATAACAAAATTAAAGTTACATGTTTGACACTGTGACCGTTCTTGATTTGCATATTTTTTTCTAGTGTTCTGACGTTATAAAATACAGCTTACAACACTAATTGTCTTTTACAATACAATCTGTTGTGGATTATCTAAACTGATCTACTCCTCTTCAGTACTGTTCAAATATTTTCAAATACAGCATGAAGTGCTTATCAGCTTCTGCATTAATATCTGCTCTGGGTTATATAATTACGGTCAGCAATAAATAAGACATGCACTTTCATTAGCCAGATGACAAGCAGACTTGTTAAATTGCAAATGCTAAAAACTATGTTACAAAGCCATAAGAAAGATAACAGTTCTATATAAGTAAGTGAGAAAACTGCTATGCGTTCTGTAATTCATGGCTGCAAATATTTCCCAATAACCTTCCATCAGAATTACCAAGAGATGTGCAGGAACATGAACAAAGGCACAGAACTTCCAGTAAAAGGCTGGTGATACAAGCAAAACTAACATGCTCTGGGCCACAGACACCTGTTGTTATTCAATGTGCTACAAGACAAGTACACAACAGAAACTATACATAAGAGTCTGCACTTAAGGACAATGTGACCCTGCCTACTGTACACATTGCTTGGTAGTTAAGTTCCTTTCTCAGCTACTCAAGGAAGGTCTTGTGCCTGTCCCACACATTTTTAATTCAGTCACTGTTTCTGGACTTACTTTCTTCAAAAAAAAAAAAAAAAAAAAAAAGTTGTTCCAACCTATCACCATGCTACTTGGTGTAGGAGGGAAAGAACTTGATGTAAGAAACAGTTAGACGAACTAGACAATTTGGCATGTATGTAATGCAACAGAGGAAGAAAAGTACAGTTGTGTACCTACCATAAATGTAGATGTTCGAGTGTATTCACTGTTGCAGTCATTACACTTGGGTTATCCTGCTGGCAGGCTACCCGCAGTCGGCCTGAATTCCAAAGTCCTGGTCCGGCGTCGGTTGCTGTCGCCTCTTCCCTGACGTCAGTGAGCCAGGGGTATAAAAAATGCAGCCGACCCCATTTTCTTCAGTTTTTCTTGCCCCAGATGTCAGGTGCCCCCAAAAGGGTAGGCTAAAAATTCTGCTCATAAAAAAGCATCCACTAAAATCAACATTACCTTCATCTACAAGCAAATACACCACATAGGTTGTATAGAATAAAGAAGTACAGATAAGTCCCAGCAATGAATGGGGGATGGTGGGAGGGTAACCTGGACTGCAACAGTGAACACACTTGAACATCTACATTTATGGTAGGTACACACCTGTACTATGTTCATCGCGTTTCACTGTTGCAGTCATTACACTTGGGTTGAATCCTAAAGCTGAGGTTGGGTGGCTGGGCCTAAATAGAATTAGGAGCATCTATGAGGCCCTGCAGAACTGCAGTTGCAAAGCCTGCTCTGGATTTAGAGTAAAGAGGTAAGTGGTAGTGCTTTGTAAAAGTGTGCACTGAAGTCCAAGTTGCAGCCTCCAAAATGTCCTTGGTTGGTACTCCTCTGAGGAAGGCTGCTGCTCTGGTTGAATGTGGCCTAATGCCCTTAGACACTGATTTGCCATGTTGTGAATAGCAGAAACGAATGCAGTGGCATATCCATTTTGAAATAGTCTGCTTGAAATAGCTTTTCCTTGCGATCCTGCAGCATATGACACAGAGTTGCTCAGTCTTTCTGAAAGCTTTACTTTTGTCCAAGTAAAAGCGTAGCTGTCTGTGTATGTCCAAAGAATGCAGAAGTCTCTCCCCCTTATTCTGCGGGTTTGGATAAAAAGTAGGCAAATGTATGGTTTGGTTAAGAGCCACACTGGACACTACCTTAGGCATAAATGTTGGGTTTGTACTTAGAGAAACTCTGTCCGGATAGAAAATAATAAAAGGTTCCACAGCCATTAGTGGCTGTAACTCTGAGACTCTTCTTGCTGAAGTTATTGCTAGGAGCAGAGCCGTTTTCCATGATAGGTATTTTATCTCAGCTGTATTGGCTGGCTCAAAAGGAGACAGTGTGAGCTTTTCCAAGACAAAATTGAGGCCCCATGCAGGTATTGGAGCTCTCCTTGGAGGTCTTATGTTTTTGGCCCCTCTGAGATACTGCCTTAGCAGTGGATGTGAAAAAATAGGTGGGTCCGTATTGTAATGAGCTGAAATGGCAGAGGCATGGATCTTAATTGATGAGAAGGATAGGCCTTTGTCCGGCATCTCAGTTAGGTATTGTAAAATCTGAGGAATATTTGGTACAAGCGTGTCCATTCCTTGAGCCTGGTTCCAAGCACAGAATCTTTTCCATTTTTCTGCATAAGATTTTCTGGTGCTGGGCCTCCTGGCCTCCAAACTAACATCCATAACTGCTTTAGAGAGAGGTGTGCTCTGAATGGTTACATTATCCGCCATGCAGCCAGATTTAGGGTTCTGAGTTGGCTGTGCAGGATCTGATTGTTTTGTTGGGTCAGCAAATGAGGAATTTGAGGTAATGTCCAGGCTGAGCCTTGAGACAAGCTCTTTAGGATTGGGTACCAGTGCTGGCGTGGCCAGTCTGGGGCAATCAGGATCATTTTTGGCTTTTCTTGTCTGACCTTTAGGAGTACCTTGGGGAGGAGAGGCAGTGGAGGAAAAGCATATACTGTAAGGGCTTTCCAGCTGAAAGACAGGGCGTCCACTTTCCATGCTTGTTTGTGATAAGTCCTTGTGCAGAGTCTCCGTAGCTGGCAGTTGTGAGGGGAGGCAAATAGATCTATGTCTGGGCATCCCCATTTCCCTGTTATCATGCTGAAGATTTGTGGGTCTAGTTTCCACTAGTGAGAATCTATGAGGTTTCTGCTTAGTTCGTCTGCCAGAGTATTTGTTTTTCCTGGCAGGAATTGAGCTTGCAGGTGTACTTGATAAGTCAATGCTGTGTTCCACAAAGTCATGGCTTGCCTGCAGAGGGGGTAGGATTGTGTGCCTCCTTGCTTATGTATCACATGACTAATATTGTCCGTCTTTAACAGCAGTTGTCCTGGATGAAGTAGATCCTTGAAGGCTGTCAGGGCATTCTGTACAGCTAGCATCTCTTTTTGATTGATATGAAGATGCATTTGGCTTGCGGGCCATGTGCCCTGAATACATTTTCCTGCCATGTGTGCCCCCCAGGCATAATTTGATGCATCTGTTGTTAGCGTCTGCCTGGCTGTGGGTAAAGTGAATGGCTGTCCCATGTTGTGGTGACAGGCCTGTGCCCACCACCGAAACTTCTGTTGCAGGCAGGGAATGAGAGTAATTAATGCTTCCAGGCTGTGACAATGTTGAGTCCAAACACTTTTTAGATACCACTGTAGTTTCCTCATATTCAGTCTTGCATATGGAATTAGTAGAATGCAGGATGCCATGAAGCCCAAAGCCAGCAGAATTTTTCTTGCAGACAACTGGGTCTTTGTTGCCATCATTTCGAACTAAGAAGTCAGTTGCCTTTGTTTGACTGGCGTGAGATAAGCCATCTGGGGAGTTGCATTTAAGCTTGCACCCAGGAATATTATCTCTTGAGAGGGCACCAGTTTTGATTTCTTTTCGTTCACTGTGTACCCTAGGCAAATTAGTAATCTTTTTACATATGCCAGATGCTTCAGTAGAATGTCCTTGTTCCCTGCTTGTATAAGGCAGTCGTCCAAGTAGGGATATATTTCTATTCCTCTTTGTCTGCAAAATGCAATTACTGGTGCCAGGCATTTTGTGAAGAGACTGGGTGCAGTAGATAAGCCAAAGGGCAGTGCAGAGAATTGGTAGTGCATTGAGCCAGCTACGAATCTGAGGCATCTTCTGCAAGATTGTCTGATTGGGACATGCAGGTATGCCTCTTTGAGGTCCAAAGTTACAAGCCAAGCCTTCTTGCCCAGCATGGGTAGAAGTTGCTGCAGAGCCAACATTTTGAATTTTGGAACGTCCAGAAAAGTGTTTAGAATAGACAGGTCTAGTATTGGTCTCCAAGCTTTGTCCTTTCTGGGTACCAAGAAAAGTATTGAGTAAAATCCTTGTCCCTGCTCTTGCTGTGGCACTCGTTGAATAGCCCTCATGTCCATAAGGGATGAAACTTGCTTTTGTGCCTCTGCCCATTGATTGTGTGGCATGTCTGGCATACCTTTTGTCTTTGGAAGGGTGTGAAAGTGGAACCTGTAGCCCTGAGTCACTATATTCAAGACCCATTTGTCCTGGGTGATCATGTGCCAATTTTGTGAAAAAAGTGCTAGTTTTCCCCCTAAGGGTGCTGCCAAAAGAAAAGTGTTTGATATTGGCAGAGGAAAGTCATTGGGACTGTTTCCTGTATGGCTGTGATTTGTCTTCTCCACTTTTGGAGGTAGAAGCACCCCATTGTTTAGGCCTGTGTGAGCCTTGGGGCTGGGATCTGCATCTAGGGCGTCTGTATCTGCCTCTTTGTGGCCTGTCTGAAACTGGAAAGGACCAATTCTTAGAAGGCCAGTTCCTGCTAAATCTGGGTGGCTGTACCTGTAGGAAATCCTTAACTGTTTGCATAGACTTTGCTTTATCCTCCATTTTCTTCAACACCTCTTCTGCCTTAACACCAAACAAAGTATCATGCTGTAATGGAGCATCCAATAATTTTGCTTTAACATGATCGGGCAAGATTCTGTTCCTTTAACCAAGCATGTCTTCTAATGACAGAACCCGTGACAGCGGCCCTGCAAGAGGCCACCAGTGAATCAAAACCACATTGCAAAGTATGCTTTCCCACTTGTTCAGCTGCATGCAATAAATCCTGCATTTCTTTGTCATCAGAACATTCAGCATTTGTCAACATTTTCTGTTTTACCAGTGACATTAAGTATTGCTGATATTTAAGCATATGAAACTGACAATTTAAAGCCCTTACAGCCAAGGTATCAAAAGTGTAAACTTTTTTCCCCCATCTGTCCAGTGCCCTAGAATCCCTATCAGAGGAAACAGGGTTTTTTGCAGTGGAAGCCTTGACCCCTTTGGGACCCTGAGATATAGTTTCTGGGTCAGCAGCAGGGTTTTTATATAAAAATTTATGAGAGTCTAGAACCCTGTAGTATCTATCTGGCTTAACAGGTGCAGGGGGTAAATAGTCAGGTGACTAGAACAGGTGGAATAGCAAGAGGTCTGTGCTGAGGTAGTAAAAGAAAGTCTCTGAGCCTTTTCTTAGATTCTGAGTAATCTTGGCTCTCCCAGTGAAAATGCTCCCACATGGTATGCAGGGTTTCCCCAAAAAGAATAATCCTCAGGAGGAGAGGCTAAAGGAATAGATTCTTCAGCATAAGAATCCTCATAGGGAGGAAGAGAGCATCCCTGTTCAGAAGAGGAGTCAGAGGAAATGGAAACTTGATCAGAAGAGTCATATTCTGTCTCTTGCCTAGGCCTCTTATCAGGAGGGGGATGGGAGCCCCTGATCAAAGTAATTAGGTCTTCGGCCATTTCTTAGGCATGGAAGTCTGTCCAGGAGAATGCTGTACTTGTTTCTTTGTCTTTAGAGCTGTTTTGGTCTTTGCCTTTGAAGCTGAGGTTTGCTCGACATATAACTGTGCAGGTCTGAAAACACCGTCAGAAGCCAATGCCTGCTCAGCGGCTTCGGACCCATCTGAGGGAATAGTTTCCAAGTGTCCAATACCTTGAGTATCCAGAGGCCTAGTCGGCTCCACGTGGGAGTCAGAAGCGGCCTGTGGCTCTGAGGTAGCGCCTCACTAAGAACTGGCGAACCAGCAACTGGCCTAGCGGAGGCCTCGTCGTCAGTTTTGGACCTCGGATGCCTGTCCTTTTCCTTACGTTTTTTTATAAACTCCGGTCGTCGGCTGTTCCGACGGCATTATATAATTAAATCTTCGGCCAAAGTAATGAAAGGCAAAATTGTACCGACGCTTAATAGTGCGTTGGTTAAATCTAGCACAAAACCGACAGCTAGCAATGTCGTGGTCTGGGCCTAGGCAAGGAATACACTAAGAATGAAAATCTTTATGAGGTATTTGCCTCCCACAAGAAATACAATTGTTAACTTTTTCTGACATCGGTCTGGAGCAAGAAAAAAGTTTCCCCAACGGGGTACTTAGCTTTATTGAAGACTTCAGATCTGAAATTCGATTTAAAAATCTCAGGAGTCAGCCGACCGGCACTTGCGAACTGCTTTTGCTTCGGGCACTGCACGGCAAGAAAGACTGAAGAAAATGGCGTCGGCTGCATCTTTTATACCCCTGGCACACTGACGTCAGGGAAGAGGCGAAAGCAACCGATGCAGGACCAGGACTTTGGAATTCAGGCCGACTGCGGGTAGCCTGCCAGCAGGATAACCCAAGTGTAATGACTGCAACAGTGAAACACGATGAACATCTGCACTGTAATTAGGGAAATTGCGATAGGGTTAAAGTGAAAAGGAAGGACAAAATGGAAAATGATGATATGACATCTGGAATGTTAAAATTTCATGAAGTCTGTACAGCGACAAACTTAACAGAAAAGTTCGATGATATCTGAAATAGGACAAGACTGGAAAAGGAACTGCACAGGGACTATCTGCAACTCTTTGCTGTATTCAAAAGATAATAGATTTTTTTTCTTTCCTCGTGACTTTCAGCTGTTTACAAACTGCAAAAATTATGCATAAGCCAATATATAAGGTGAGACTTGAACAAAGAAAACGATCAAGTGGGTCAAATTTGTTTATTAAAATCAGTAAGACCAACTCTTGTCTCTAGGGCACTGCAATGTAAAGTCTTGTCCATGACCCCAGGTACGGTTAGCATGACCTCGCCACTGATACAAATGGAGAGAAAAGGGATAAGCAGCTAACACATTCTGTGAAAAGGGAGGTAGCCAGACTCACTACCATACTAACATCCAACTCAGGATAGATGCCAGTGTGAAGAAAGTACCAACAACTATGGGGCCAGGTCAGGAATGCACACATCAAGCAATGTAAACTGTAGCCTGCTTGAACAAGAGTGTGAAGATGTTTCTGAGGCATTGAAAAAATAAATGCAAGTCAGATTACTGGAAAAATTTTTGATAAGCAACATTTTCAATTTAAACTAAACACAGGTGCAGAATAACACTGTCAGAAGAAACCATTAAAGCAATGTGGTACAAAATGGAGTGAAGAGACATTAATCTATTCCAGTGATTGGGTGGAACCACTGGATGAAAAAAAAACACTGAAAGCTGAAGTTAAAGTAAGATGAACTAAATCCCTTTTCAAATCACCACTTAAAGAAGTTAACTCTCCTAATATTTTGTGTTGTTTGGCTTATAAGACTCTAGAAATGGTCAAACAAGTTACAGTGTGTGACCAAATACTGCATATTTCTAGAGAGTCACACAATCAAAAAGACACTTCGGATATAAAGAAGGCCTGCAAGACTATGCTCCTTAAAAAATTAGGAAGCTTACCATTTACCAGAAAAATATCATATACAAACAAAACCTAGTTATACAACAGATAAATGTTTCACAGAAAGCAACGTCTCATTATGAAAGCAGTCAACCAACAAAATTGGAGAATATACAGTGTTGTAAAGAATGAGAAGATTCACATTTGTATTTATCATTATTTCTGAGCAAAATGGTTAAAATAGGAGATTTGCATATTACAGCTGAGGAAGTGGTCTCACAAATGCTAAATACTGAGCAGTTATTAGGTACCATAAGCAAATCAGGGTTTCTGGAAGATGAAGCTAGACAAGTTTGTTGTAAGAAGTCCTTTTTCATTGTGCAGTTTATATCTAAAACGTATTGCATGCAGATCCAGGGGTGGAATTACTTCACTGTACTTGGCACCGATTAAACCAGTCATTGATTATAAAGCCCATTTTGGTATTGTACCTGTCCAAACTCTAGCCACACCTGAATAACAACAAAACATTCTCAATAAAAAATCAAGGGCCTATATCATAAAAACTATGCAGACTATCTTCAAAGCCTTATCCCTCTTCTCAGTGTCATAAGGCTACTGACAGGAGACTTCTGCCTTGCATACAGAGTTTCAAGAGATCCTGTTTTGTCAGAACTGTTAAACATCTGGCAAGTCCAATAGTGTCATAAACACCCTATCAAGGGATCTCAATTCCTTTTGCAAAATAAGTAGAACATGTTGAAAGGAGAGAACACTGCTTCTGTGGCACCATCTTCCACTCCACATAAAGCAAAGTACTTCTCTTACTTTATTCAAATATAATTTGGACAAATGGATGGGTAAGCACAAATTTATTCCTAGTTTATCACCCCTGAGTGTCATGAATGGGGGAAACATGTAAATATCCCAAATATATCTTTATTCAGCCCATCCTTGGGTTATTTGCATGGAAAATATAAGGGTTAAAAACTATCATGGGAATTGTAAGGCTAGACTTTGTAAGATTCTCACGGATCAATAACCTAGTAAGTACCTATGATTACAAATAAAACATCACTGTATAAATTTAATACACCCTTAGGAAGTTACATATTGAAATACAACATGGAAGTGTAACCAAACAGCTACTACACGGGTAACTGAGGGCTTGGAAGGAGAGGTAAACAACTGATTATATGGAAGTGAGGGGAGCAGGACAAGCAACTACTTAATTAAAAAAAAACACAATTTAAATTAAATAACACCAAATATAAGTTGAGTGACACAGCTTTACTGGAAAAGCTCATCCAGACCCTGCTACGACTTGCTGTGAGAGTAAGATTAGTCTGCTTTTGCTTTCTTGTATTATTTTATTGCCTTCTTCTATTTTGTATGTTGTGATTTGTTTACTTCACACTGTATTTTACTTCTATTCTGCTTTTAACTGCATATTAAAACTAGGAAAGAGACCACAGCTGTGTCTCTTGGGAATCGCACAGAAACTTTACCCAGCCTCCCACCCTAGTGCTGTTGCGTTCTTAAATTCATCTCTTTTTAGTTGCCTGACCCTTACGTTAATTTGAAAACATATCTCCTTTCCCTTCCTCCCTTGCATTGCCTGTTGTAAGCACAAAATTATTATTTTGTGAAATCACTCCCCTTCAACTATTTAAATTTATTGTCCATCCCACTGTATTCCACAGACACAGAATACAAAGTGCCCACCCCATTTCAATCCATCTTTCACTTTTAAAATTAGTCGCCCTCCACTTAGACAACTAAAGCTTTAGTTACCTCTCTTTCATATTTAACTTAGTGCACACACTGCATTGCTTAGGATATTAACCATCTTTGTCCATCTTATCTTTAAAATCTGCAACACCTATTGCAAGACCACCAATTACTGGACAGTCCACATCCTGCCTCTCAGCAGTCATCTTAGGATTAGTGCTTCTGTTTTTCTCCTGGTGAAAGAAGGGCACTAGGACATTTCCTGGAGACTGCTGATCACTGGAAAGCCTAATAACTGCTTCACAGGCGACAGCTTGGAATTTGTGCTTATATTCTGTTCCTGGTGAGAGATGGAGCAGAGTGCATTGATTCCTGACCATTTCTGGTTGGGCAGTGAGTGTCTGTGCTTGATGTCCCCGATTGGTCTAGTTGCTATACAAGGCATCTATCAGGAAAAGGCTACAACAAGCCTACAGACCCTTGCATCATCTGGAACAAGACTGTGGATCACCAAATAGGCTTTGGCCTGCTTCTCATCGTGGCAATGGTGCTAATGTTTTGCTTCTAGTGAAGGAAGAAGCAAAGGAGCATTGTTATCCCAGCAGAGTGAAGCTGTGGTGAGACTCCCCCATTTTCATCATTCTTTGACAAGCTAAGTTTTTGTTTTCAGTAGGTACTGCTTGATTTATTTCTAACTTCAAAATAGCTGTCTAAATACTTCATCCTTAAATTGTCAGAGTCTATTTAATAGTTTCCCCTCAAGTGTTTGTCAATCCCCTGTTAACACAGACATCTTGAGTGACATTTTTCCTGTAAAAACACAATTGACATTTCACCAATACCTAGTTGCACACAGGACAACTAATCTGCAGTAACAAGCACTGTCCCCAGAGCTGCAAACCAGATACTCCTGACATTGCTTTATATTCTCACTCCAACTGTCTGATCAATAAAAAGGGTCCGTTTCCATGGATATAAACTTTCCCACCATCTCCATTACCAGCTTAGTGGATATGGGCATCCTGTGGCAATGCAGAAATTGCCTCATGTTTACTGACAACCAGTTAATTCTCAAACAAACTGACATGGTATGTGAGAGATGTACTTACACAATGTCACCTGAGGCAAAGCTCTCACATAAAAGTACCCCTAATGTCAATAAGGTTGTCGGTGGTACACACGCTGCACCCATCACACACAATTCAAAGAAGACCTACAGACACACATGCTGAGACACTTATAATTGTAACCTTCTTGAACTCCAAGATGAAGTACATATAACAAATATCCTCAGCAGCCCCGAATGCACTCTTTCAAATCACCACCAACATCAACACATAGTCACATCGCATGGAGCCTCTACTTCCAAGAACATAAGGCAAGCCACCACAAAATCCAACATTCTGGTCATCGGAGACACCATCATGAGACACACACTGATGTCCCTCTCACCAGGCTGAGTAACGAGAAAGTCACAGTCAGTTGCTTACGAGGGTCTATGATCCACCACATCAAGCATGCATTCAGGTCACTGGACCAAAAGTACCAGTATGACTCTGTCCTAGTCCATGTGGGTGTAAATAACCTGAGATGTACCTACCAGGACTATATAAAGACAGACAACATTGAGCTCTCAAAATGTGTGTCCCAGGCTGGTATGAAACTAGCATTGATCAGCATTTTACCTTCTCCAAGGATGATGCCACAATACGAACAAAAATGAATGAGTTTAATAATTGGCTTAGTTTCTGGTGTTATTCTAAGGTGGTGCAATATTTGTCAGCATGGAAGAAGATGGTCAACAGAACATGCTGCTTTGCCACGGATAGTCTGCACCTCTCCCCTCTAGACTTTTGAATATTAGCTAAACATTGTCTTCTCCAATATTGTCTTTTTAAGGCAATGCCAAACTGAAAGTACTTCCAACATAGCAAATTAGAACCAAGAAAATCTAAAGGTATTACTGCTCAATGGTAGAAGTCTAAACAAAAAAAAACTTCACTCCTTAGAAGTGGTCACAGAAAATTCTTTAAAGCCGCACAGACCATACCAACAGTGCAAGATTATAATGCCTTCTACACATTTAGACCAGTTACTACACCAACAGGGACTAAACCTGGAGGTGTCTCAATTTACATCAAAAATAAATATACCTCAAGGCTGGTCAAACAGGACAATGCACTTGAGCTACTCCATGTTGAAATTACCATAGGCAAAATCCAATACCACTTCTTTGCAAGCTGTAGGTCCATATTTATGACCCAGGAAACCCATACCTTGTGTATTTAAACTTACTAGAAACGCTCACCATTCAATCCAATACCATATTCATGGGCGACTTTAATTACCCCACCTTTGATTGGGAAGCCTATATGACACCAAACATACAGGTACAGAGATTCCTCAATTTTCTAAACACAAACTCCCTGGACCAGATTGCCAGTACACCAACTAGGGGTGCAACCATAATGGATCTGGTCCTCACTAATATGGGAGAGTGTTGCACATCCTCTAGTGTAACATCTTCTTTGGTACGGTCAGACCACAAAATGGCCTACTTTGAAGTAAAAATAAAACCTGGACCATCAGCTAACATTAGTATATTCAGAAAAGTACAGTTTTGTACCTACCATAAATGTAGATGTTCAAGTGCTAATACAGCTGCAGTCATAACAGATGGGTTTTCCTGCCGTCAGGCGGGTCCTCGGTCGGCCGAATTCCAAAGTCTAGGTCCGGTGTCGGATGTCGTCGCTTCTTCCCTGACGTCAGTGCAACAGGGGTATAAAAGAACCAGCCGACGCCATTTTCTTCAGTTTTTCTTGCCCCAGATGTCAGGTGCCCCCAGAAGGAAGGCAAAACATAAATTTATGTAATAAAGCAATGCAATATAATCAAAAAACAGTAGTTGCAAGCAAAAACACCATAAAAGAATACCCCAATGAGGTTGTATGAGTAGGTGTTAGCCATTAGCCTGTCCCAAGAGGGGAAGAGGGAGGGAAACCTGGGCTGCAGCTGTATTAGCACTCGAACATCTACATTTATGGTAGGTACAAAACTGTACTATGTTCATCGTGCATACAGCTGCAGTCATAACAGATGGGTAGAATCCCAAAGCTAATAAAGGGGTGGTAGGCACTAAGTGGAATTAGGAGGAGCCAGGATGCCCTGCAAGACTGCAGTGGCAAAACCCGCTCTAGTTTTGGAGTATAATGATAGGTGGTAGGTGGTAGTGCTTGGAGAAAGTATGTACAGAACTCCAAGTGGCTGCTTCCAAAATATCTTTGGTAGGAACCCCCCTGAGGAAAGCTGCAGAGGTAGCTGTGGCCCTTGTGGAGTGAGATCTGATGCCAGTAGGTACAGTTTTACCATGAAAAGAGTAACAAAAGCGTATGCAGTGGGCTATCCATTTCGAGATTTTCTGTTTGGAAATAGGCTTCCCTTGAGCACCTGTAGCATAGGACACAAAGAGTTGCTCTGATTTTCTGAAAGGCTTTGTTCTGTCCAAATAATAACGGAGCTGTCTGTGAATGTCCAAGGAATGTAGTAGTCTCTCCCCTTTGTTTTGTGGATTAGGGTAAAAGTAGGTAAGTGGATAGCCTGATTCAAGGCTACCCTGGATACTACCTTTGGCATAAAGGAAGAATTGGCTCTTAAGGAAACTCTGTCCTGATGGAAAATGATGAAAGGCTGCACAGCCATGAGGGCTTGTAGTTCTGAAACCCTGCGTGCTGAGGTGATAGCCAAAAGGAAGGCTGTTTTCCATGACAAATACTGCAGATCTGTTGAAGCAGCTGGCTCAAAAGGAGGCAGGGTCAGATTTTCTAGAATGAAATTGAGGTCCCAAGCAGGTACTGGTTGCTTCCTTGGGGGTTTTATATTCTTAGCCCCTCTGAGGAACTGTCTTAAGAGAGGGTGAGAGAATAAAGGAGGATCAGTGTTGTACTCTGCAGAAATGGCTGAGGCATGGATTTTGATAGAGGAGAATGAAAGTCCACTGCTTAGCATCTCAGCTAGGTACTGTAATATTTGAGGTAAATTCAGTATTCCAGGATTCTGACCCTTTTTCTCATTCCAGGCACAAAACAGTTTCCATTTTGCGGAGTAGGCTTTTCTAGTAGAAGGCTTTCTGGCCTCCAAAATGACATCCTGCACCTCCTTGGAGAGTAGGGTCTGTTGTGAATTTAAGGAATCCTCCATGCGGCTAGATTGAGTGTGTTCAGCTGACTGTGAAGAGTTTTGAAGTTGTGCTGAGTCAGTAGAAGAGGCATTAGATGCAGAATCCATGGTGGGGAATGCGTCAGGCTCCTCAGGAGTGGGTACCAGTGTTGTCTTGGAGCAATGAGAATCATCTTTGGTCTGTCTGCTCTGGCTTTTAATAGAACCTTGGGCAGCAGAGGAAGAGGTGGAAAGGCATAAACTGTCATTGTTGTCCAACTGAAAGAGAGTGATTCCACTTTCCAGGCCTGTGGATGAAAGGTCCTTGAGCAGAATTTTGTCAATTGGTAGTTTCTGTGGGTGGCAGAGAGATCTATGTCTGGCCTTCCCCATGCTTGAATTATCTTTGTAAAAACTTGAGGATGCAACTTCCATTCGTGTGGATCTGTTATATTTCTTCTCAGGTTGTCTGCCAGCGTGTTTTCCTTGCCTGGCAAGAACTGTGCTTGAAGTTGGATTTGTAATTCCAGAGCCCTGTTCCAAAGAGACATGGGCTAGCCTGCATAGGGGGTATGAATGGGTTCCCCCCTGTTTGTTTATGTACCACATTACTGTGGTGTTGTCTGTCCTTATCAATAGCTGGCCTGGATGCAGTAGGTCTTTGAAAGCCATAATAGCATTTATTACTGCTAACATTTCCTTTTGATTGATGTGTAGGTACTTTTCTTTTTTGTGACCATTTGCCCTGAATGCACCAATCTGTCATGTGCGCCCCCCAGGCGTAGTCCAAGGCATCTGTTGTGATGACTTGATTTGCTTGAGGCTTGCAGAATGGGAGACCTATGTTTCTTTGGCATGCTTGATCCCACCACAGCAATTCCTTTTGGAGACATGGAATCAGTGGTATAATTGTTTCCAAACTGTGGCTGTGTTGAGACCATAAGTTTTTTAGGTACCATTGAAGTTTCCTCATATGCAGCTTTGCACATGGATTAGCAGGATGCAAGATGCCATGAATCCCAGAGCCTGCAGGATTTTCCTTGCAGTCTGCCTGGTGAAGGTTGCCAGTTTTCTGAAGTATTGAGTTAGTTGCCCTTGTTTCTCTGGCGTGAGGTAGGCCATTTGGGTGTTTGTATCCAAGCTGGCACCCAGGAAAATTATTGCTGAGAGGGTATTAGTCTTCATTTCTTTTTGTTGACTGTGTATCCCAGAGAATTCAACAACATTATTATAAACGCCAGGTGCTTCAGAAGAGTGTGTTTGCTGTCCGCTTGGATCAGGCAGTCATCCAAATATGGGTATATTTGTATCCCTTGAAGTCTGCAGAAGGCAATTACTGATGCCAGGCATTTCTTGAACACTCTGGGTGCAGTAGATAAGCCAAAGGGCAATGCAGAGAATTGATAATGGGTTGAACCTGCAAGAAATCTGAGGTATCTTCTGCAATCTTGCCTGATTGGGACATGCAGGTATGCCTCCTTGAGGTACAATGTTACCAGCCAAGACTCCTTGCCCAGCATGGGAAGAAGCTGCTGTAATGTGAGCATCTTGAATTTTGGCACGAGTAAATATGTGTTTAGGATGGATAGGTCCAAAATAGGTCTCCAATCTTTGCCCTTCCTTGGTACCTGGAATAGTCTGGAATAACAACCTTGACCCTGTTCTTGTGCAGGTACCTCTTGAATAGCTTTTGTGTCCATGAGATCTGAAATTTGTTTTTGTGCCTCTGCCCTTTGATTATATGGCAGGTTTGGCATGCCTCTCATTTTTGGAAGGGTGTGAAAGTGGAATCTGTAGCCTCTGTCTATAATGTCCAGGATCCACTTGTCTTTTGTGACAATATGCCAATTTTTCAAAAATAATGCCAGTTTTCCGCCTAAAGGTGCTGCCATTTGAGCCTTGCTTGGCATGCAAAGGGGAACGTCATTGGGTCTGCTTTCTGGATGGCTGTGAACTATCCTCACCACCTCTTGGTGTAGGTGCTTGCCATTGTCTGCCTCTAAATGATCCTTGAGATTGCCCTCTACCCCTCGGGCGCATGTGTCTACCTCTTTGAGGTCTGTCCGTGGCTGGAAAGGACCAATATTTTGAAGGCCAATTTCTACTGAAACGTGGAGGTTGTACCTGTAGAAAATCTTTTACTGTTTGCATTGATTTTGCCTTTTCCTCCATTTTCTTTAATACCTCCTCAGCTTTAACACCAAACAATGCATCTTTTTGAAGAGGTGCATCTAGTAATTTAGCTTTGACATGATCTGGTAAGTTTTGCTCTTTGAGCCAAGCATGTCTACATATGACTGATCCTGTAACAGCAGCTCTACATGAGGCCTCTATAGCATCAAAACCACATTGCAAGGTATGTTTCCCCACTTGCTCTGCACTATGCAACAAATCCTGCAACTCCTTCAAGTCTGGTTGTTCAGGTTGTGACATTTTGCTTTTCAGCTGAGATAACAAAAACTGTTGATACTTTAACATAGGGAACTGACAGTTTAATGCCCTCACGGTTAAGGTGGCCGAGGTGTATACCTTTTTCCCCCACCTTTCTAAAGCTCTGGAATCTCTCTCTGAGGGTAATGGATTTTTGGCAGTGGAGGCCTTAATTCCCTTGGGACCCTGTGAAATAGTCTCTGGGTCAGTCGCATGGCTTTTGTATAGGAATTGGTGTGAATCAGGAACCCGGTAATACCAGTCAGGCTTGACTGGAGCTGGAGGTAGAGAATCTGGGTTAAGGCTGGCCTCTGAATACACATCATCTAGTATGTCTAAGACAGGAGGTATAGCCAGAGGCCTGTGCTGAGGGAGCAAGAGGAAATCCCTGAGCCTTTTCTTGGAGTCTGAGTACTCTTGGCCTTCCCAGTGGAAGTGTTCCCTCAAGGTATGCAGGGTTTCCCCAAAAGAGTAATCCTCAGGGGGGGGAGACAGAGGGAATGGACTCCTCTGCATCAGAATCTTCAAAAGGGGAGTATGAATGTTCCTGGTCCTCAGAATGTTCTGAAGTAATGGAGGCCTGGTCCGAGGAAGGGTATTCTTCCTCC
Source organism: Protopterus annectens (assembly GCF_019279795.1). NCBI lineage: Eukaryota > Metazoa > Chordata > Ceratodontiformes > Protopteridae > Protopterus > Protopterus annectens. The sequence goes on from NC_056737.1 coordinate 596,967,164, forward strand.
ACTCTGGGCCTTTTGTCCGAGGGGGGTTGAGAACCCCTGATAAGAGTAATCAAATCCTCAGCCATTTTGAGCATCTGCTTTTTAGGCATGGGGCCTTGAGAGGGGCCTTGTGGAGCTTGTCTTTTAGAATGCATGGCTGTTTTAGATTTAGTGTAAGCCTTAATGGAAAAAGAAGAAGGCCTGAAGACACCTTGAGAGGTGGCAGGCCTGTCTAAACTCTGAGTTTCCCCGCCAAGAGTGGCTTCAGTATCCGTAGTCGGGGTGTGGGCTGAAGAGCCTGCGACCTCGGGCACAGAAGACACCGCTAATGAAGTGTCATCGGTAGTCAGGGGCTGCGTAGGCGCCTCGCTGAGAACCAGAGCACCTGTAGTCGTTTTAGCGTGGTGTCGGTAGAAGTCGTGGACCTCGTATGTTGGTCCTTATCTTTGCGTCTTTTACTCAAAACTGGAGTCGGAGTATCCAACGACAATGTAATTAAACTTTTTGCCAAAATAGTGTTGGGCGAACTCCGCCCGACGCTTAATAGTGCGTCTGTTGAAAGTAGCACAAAACCGACAGGCCGAGACGTTGTGGTCTGGGCCTAAGCAAGGAATGCAGAGGGAATGGAAATCCTTATGCGGTATTTGCTTCCCACATGAAATGCAATTATTAACTTTGTCTGACATCGGTCTGAGGCAAGAAAAGTTTCCCCAATGGGGTACTTAGCTTTCAAGAAGTCTTCGGTTGAAAAATATTCGTAATCTCAGGAGCTGGCCGACCGGCACTTGCGAACTGCTTCTGCTTCGGGCACCGCGCGGCAAGAAAGACTGAAGAAAATGGTGTCGGCTGGTTCTTTTATACCCCTGTCACACTGACGTCAGGAAAGAAGCGACGACATCCAACGCCGGACCTAGACTTTGGAATTCAGCTGACCGAAGACCCGCCTGACGGTAGGAAAACCCATCTGTTATGACTGCAGCTGTATGCACGATGAACATCTAACTCTAAGGTTAACTTCCTGCTATTAAGTGATGACCTGGAAAATTGTGAAGCCCCAATAAACACTGAGAACACTACTGTTCACAGAAACCCCATACAAGCATGTTAATAGATTCATTGAGGCAACTGTACCCACTAGGAAGAAGTACAGAACTAACTCAAAAAACTAACCACCCTAGTAGAATCAAAATTAATAGGCTGCATAGCAAAGAAGAAAATAATTGCAAAAAGTAGAAGGTTCAGCACCCAGCAAGATAAAAGCAATCAAACTAAACACACAACTCAAGAGGACAAAGTCTACCAAAACCAAATCTGAGGTAAATTTGGCTTCACAGGCCAAGAACAATCACAAGGCATTCTTTAGCTATGTCTGAAACCTCAAAGGCAATACCCAATTGTGTGCAGAGTTCACTGTAAATGGAGCCACCAATACTGAGCCACAAGACATAGCAAACCTACTGGCCGACAAATTCAGCTCTGACTTTACTCCTCTCTCCCTCTGAAACTTCCCTCAGGAAATATAACTCTGCCTGCTATCACTAGGGAACAGGTCCTTGATGCTCTCTCTAAGGCCAAGAGCACTGCATCAATGGGCACGGACAGTATCCCAAGATGCCTTCTAACAACATGAAACATGACTTATCAGGCCCTCTGGAACTGCTATTTAACTGTGCCCTCCAAACAGGCTTTGTGCCTCATGGATGGAGAATAGCAACAGTCATCCATCCCTCTGCACAAGGGTGGGCCATCTACAGACCCATAAGTCTCACTAGTCTTGTATGCAAAGCCATGAAATTAATTATCATGGAAATGATCAAGAATGATATAGTAAACCTCCAGACACTGGACCCAACCCATTTTGGTTTTGTCAGGGGCAGGTGATGTCTACTCAACCTAGTGGACGTCTTTGTGAAGGTCACCAAAGCAATGGACGAGGGCAAAATGGTTCACACTGCCTACCTTGACCTGGCCAAGGTAATTGACAAAATATCCCACTCGGGCATTGTTGACAAACCCAAGAAGTGAGGTAGAAAACCCTGCATAGCCAACTGCCTCACAGAGAGGACCCAGGAAGTTAAAACTGGGGAGTCCAGCTCTACAAAGAGGCCAGTCACAAGTGGAGTCTCTCAGGCATCAGTCGCTGGACCACTCCTTTTTGGCATTTACTTCTCAGAAGTAAAGGCCAATGTCAATGGTCTCTGACTGTTTAAATTTGCAGATGACTGCAAATTAGCAGCCGTCAATGAATCCAACACTGACACAAATGTTCTCCAGGAAGGGCTGACACAGACAAACAAATGGTGTCAAAGCCATGGATTAAAACTAAATGCCAAGAAATGCATAGTAGTATCCTTCGGGAAGTCATCCACCCCTGGTAACTACCATATTGACAACACACCCCTTAGAGATGACCCTATAGTCAGGGACTTGGGGACACACAGACAGTAATCTAGCCTTTGACTATCACATGTCTACAGTAGTGAGGATTCTATGTTGAGCAACTTACAAACAAAGCTATGGCATCTAGGTCCAAAGAAGTCATCGTTCCACTGTATTCGGCATCCATCAGACCTATCATCGAGTACAATGCCCCCTTTGGTATGTACCTAACCAGGCATATCCAATAAATGGAACGTCCACAGATATTCCTCACTAAAAGAATACAGAGTGCAAGTAAAATGTCCTGTGTAGACCACCTCAAGACCCTATCCCTGTATTCCATCTCCTACAGGCTGTTGAGGTGAGATCAATGGCTGGCATACCGAGCATTGTCAGACCCCACACTGATGGACCTCATGCATATTAGCAAATCAAACATCACCTGAACAACCCATTCTAAAGACTTAAACCTTGCCTGTGATATAACTAGGACCTGCTGAAGAGACAGTTATGTATCCCAGTGACTACACAGTCTCTGGAACAGGTCCTCATCCATGTGAAGCAGAGTTCCTCCATAATCCAATTTAATGTAACATGGACATTTGGATGGGGAACAGAAAAGTCATCCCTGGCTTGGCATCACTGTCTCTAATGAACACAGGCAACCTGTAAATGGTTTATCTCCCAGGCACTGCTTGTAAATGTTTCATCTCCCAAGCCCCTGCTTACATTTATCAAGGGTACCAGAACTTGTCAGAGATTTGGGATGCATAGCTAGGCTAAAAAAGCCATTGTGGTCGTTAGCCTAGTAAACATGTATGAACCTACAAACACCTGAAATTCATGTGTCATAGTCTAATGTGCAACTAGAAAGTCAGGCACTGGGGGGGGGGGTTTGGCAAGACAGGGAAAGATGAGATTGAGCATCTGACATCAGTTCATCCATCCTAGAGGGGGTGGAGAATGTGTGCACTGACTGCATTGCGACTGATACAGTGTTCTGCTTTACCCTGTTATCAAGTCTAGATTACTGTACAATGTTATACAAAGTTGACTTCTATGATTTCAATGTCTGACAGCATCTAACTGCATGGTGAGATCAGTATTTTGGATCAACCTGAGAACTATGATGTTTTTGAGATCCACTGTGGAGTAGAGTGTCTGTGAATAGTAAGAGACTAAAAGGATTGTTAAGATTTAAAAATGCTACTGATTTTAGATCACTGAATATGGTAATATGGCACGATGACAGGAGTTTTAGCAGTGTCTACTCAAGTCGCATCTTAATATCAACCAACATCTGGAAGACCTGAGGGTTTTTTCTCACCAAGTGTTTTTTTTATTTTATTCCTCCACACAACCACTATCAGATGGCTCCTCCCTCCATTAATGAGCCCATATGTTTCTCTTATGGAGCAAAGGCTAAACCCATTCAGTCCTTGATCTGGTTAGGAACCCTATAGTCTATTTGTTACCTGCTCAGGGTAAGAACCTTGTCAGCCCATTCAATCTCCAAAGAGATGAGAGTCGTGTTAAATAGCAGGCCATCCCATGTTCATATGGGTCACCACTTCCAACAGCCTAACCCTTCTCAATGGCAGCTTGAGGCTTCGGCATATACTTTTGTTCTATGAGGTCCTTTAAGTGCTCATACATACATGTGCACACTTTTTGGGCTTCCATGCAAAAAACACATAACCATACTGACAAGTATGCTACACGGTATCCCAAAAATTACCAGTAAGGTCAGCAGTGCAATGGTTCAGAACACCTCCCTCATCCCCTAGGATTGGCATGCCAGCATTCTCTCTCATTTCTACCCACCTCACATTGTTTCTTCCAGAATCCAAAATTATAATCAGGGCTTTACTCCTCTTTTTCACTGGCTCAGAGCCCTGGTGTTTCTTTAAATATTTAATATAGTCACAATTTAGTTGAGATAAGAGGAAATGATTTAGCAATGCTTATTAATGCTAAGGAAAAAATCTCAAAGATCCGAACAAGTCATCTTGTCATTGTACTCTTCCTTTATCAGACTCATTGTCAAACACAAGCCCCCTTTGGTATGAATAAATCCAAGGATATCATTCAAATGAAAATGCCCCGGCAACTTTAATGAAAAAAAAATTCAAGGCCTTAAATGCTTCAACTATTCTAATAGATAAGCACAAATCTACTTATACTTAGTAGCCTACTACTGGCTGCTCAGAGGTGAACAGTCCTATTTGACCCACCTATTTCTTCACAAAACCAGTGGCTCTTTAAACACTTGTACTAAGGACCTAAATTTACACCAACAGATAAACAAGATTCTCACTGAAAGAACAGGTCCCTAACTCAACATAGTCCTAGCCTATGGAATAAGTTACCACTACAGCTCAAGCAAACTACCACCCTGTCTGCTTTAAGGCTAGTCTCGATGACTGGATGGATAATCATAAATTTACACCAGGGTTAACTTTTATGGCCCTACTTGTGTAGGTGTTAGGCACTATTAAGTACTCAAAAAGGATTGTAAGAACATTTCAGTGTATCTACTTAAAGGTGTACGGCTAGGTCTCTTATGGTCCTATGATTGCTGGCCCTCTAGTGTTCCTATCGACTGTGGGTTTTAGACAATGTTGTACAGGGTCATCTTTGGATTCAGCTGTATGCTCTCACTCATAAAAAAGGTCTTCTCCTCTCAATCAAGCTGAGGAGCAAAAAAGAAAACCTCCTCCCTGATACCAGCAATATTTGCTTCTTTCAACTGCATTGCGGAAGCAAAGTTCTTGCTTTGTACAATTTGCAAACACTCACACAGTTTGTTCAATTTGTTTAATTATACTGCGGTGGTGGTGCTGCGGTAGCATTGTCGCCTCACAGTAAGATGTTGTCCTGTTCAATTCTCAGCTAGAGCGTCTTCTGTGTGGAGACATGCGTGAATGGGCGTACCTTCGTTGAAGGTTGTGTGTCAGGGTCGGCAACTCGGCACGTAAAAATCTACTGCCAATCATTAGCGGACCAAAGTTCCGCTGTGGCAACCCCTAACCGGGAAAAGCCGAAAGACACAACAACACAGTTTGTTCAATTACATGGAGCACTGAAGCCATATTGTTTCAAGCACCAGTGGAAAATGCAATTCCAGCATTCAGAAACTGAAAGCTGGTATAGCACTACCACCGATCAACATGTCCTGTTTGTGCCCACTGACACCTTTTGCCTTGGGTAGCTCCCCCTTTGCCCCACCCTTGCTGTACTTCTGATAACTCATTACCATTTCAGATGATTTAGTTTAGACAGCATTTAAGACAAGTTATCTTTTTTTCACTTATTTTATTAATGAGAGAGAGCTCTAAGCCATTTTTTTATAACATAACAGGGGAAAAACAAGTAATAAAGAAAACACAAACCATACTGTTTCCACTCAGTATACACGCTTGTTTTCTTTTTAACAAATTGATATCAACTCTGATGTGGGTTTTGCTCTTTCTGCACAGTGAGCTACACTTCCTTCAAGCACTACCGCCTGCAATGTCAATGATACAAATGAAGAATGGAATCCATTGAAAGACTAGGAGTTGGACCACACAATTACTAGAGAAAAGTTGACACAAATGCACAATTTAAAGGAGCGTACAGTATTAAATCAGGTATTGATGGACCTGATACACAAGAGTTACAGGGATCACATGGCTTAACAGATGTCACCATAGAAAAGCACATGCACTTCACTGAAAAAAAGAGACACCCTGAGGAGCTTGCATACCTGCAATTATTAATGATGCGTAAGAATGTCTCGAAGTGCCAAGTCATGTAGCCAAAATGATCAGACATCACGCTGGATCAAGGTTCCATAAGTTAGGTTTGGCAAATACAAGCAAAGTATAAGGAAATCTTTCATTGCATGAATCAGAAAAAATAAATAAATAAACAAGAGCAACTGTAACAGACCTATCTGCATCAAGAGTAACCCTAGATTTTTTTAAACGGTTTTCTTTTAAATAGCTCTAAACAGATTGGCCCTTCAAAGAATACAAAACATTTGAACTAAAGCATACGGCCTACTGGTCTGAAGTCTTGGGTCACTCTAAATTTTGATGCAACTACTTTGTGACTCTTAGTCAATGACAATGGTAAGTAATGCCCAAACTAGAACCTGTTCTTTTGGAGAAGGATTTATTTACAGGTAGATGACAAATTTTAACCCCCCAAAACAAGTAGGAAGGACAGCCAACAAATGTTTGCTTCTTTCAAGTCAAGCACTTGTGATATAATGGAGTTTAAGCAGAAGCCAGAGGTCTCCTACTTTAAGGAGTAATTTTCTCAAACCATTCCATGGGGAAAGGCAGAACCTCTCCTGGCTGCTTAGTTTCTCTCTACACTGTCAGCAGTTTGAGTCTGTTCTCAAATCCACAATGTCAGCATGAAAGGTAGCAATCCAAGCACGTCATCTCAAATATAGGTGCTGCACCTTAGGAATTATATTGGGCACTTCAAAATTATAGACAGAGTAGAATTACACATTTATCTGTTGTACATTAGACATTTTGCAAGGCAAGTCTATCTTCAGACAGAATTCCTCCAATTCGACAAGTAGTTTCATAACTTCTTCAGTTCAACATGGTTTTGACAGCTCTTGGTCTCAAGACTGTGGGACTAAAGCTAGTTACAGTCTCATCTGGCTTCTCATGCCCAAGTTCACACAAGAGTTCTGCAATGAACCCTCAAGACGGAGTGGTTACAATACGATCTTCAGAGTCTGCAAAGTACATCTACATTAGTCATTATATGTTCCAAATTTTACTCTGGGTAGTTTCTTTTACATCATTTTACCCAAAGTGAAGCTTACGAAAGACGTGTCAGCTCAAAGGCAATGTCAATGGAAAGCAGGCTAAGGTACATGGTCACAGCAGCAGTCCAATCTGCACAAAACTGTTTTGGAGATGAGGACAGTTCTCTTCACACTGTGGGGATTTACAGGGTTGCCTAAGTCGACAAGATACAGCTGTCAAACATACTGACAGTATGGCCACTATATGATATATACACAACCAGGGTGGGACTCATTCATATCTCCTATGCTTAGAAAAGTGAGGGTATGGGATAGGACTATGGCAACCAATCACTTTATGTTAGTTACCCATACGTTCCTGGAAAAGCCAAACTTCTTGCAGACAGACTCGGCTGTTTGCTGATGCCACACAGATGGCCCTTTAGCTCCTCATTCACATAGAATCCCTTACGTCACTGGGGGAAGCCTTATTGCAACTTATCTGCATCCCTGAATACCACCACATCGCCAGTGAAGGAGTGGTTTGGGGATGTTGTTATTCACAAGTGGGTCTCACAACTCCTCTGCTCTTTCCCCAATTTCTGTCTTTGACCCAAATTTATTGAAAAAAGACAAACAGAACAAATTCAATTCTCACTGTCTGTTTTCCTTTGATAAGTGTGGAGCCCTCTGCTTTTCCTTATTTTCTGAAGGAGTGTCTTTTCCAAACCCCCGCAGAACTCTTATAACTCACCCATCCAGACATTCACTCCTTCTGGCTGATCACATGCCTATTCCACTTCCACTAACAAAAGGTATGCACTTACTATAATGACAGATCTGCAAATTTGTGGTGCATCTTATTCAACATACCAACCCCTCTGTCCTGTGATCTATGGCAGATGAGGTCCAGAAGGGGCTATGCTGTTGCGTTCTACAGTGTGTGTATATATGTGCGCATATTTTTTCTTCTCTCTGTGGTTCACTTGCCAGTGGATCACTGGAGATTTAGAGAGGGGGACAGAAGTGACGCACATTACAGTTAAGGGGAGGAGCTAAAGCTTGAGAAAGCTTCATGGGGTGAGCTGTCTATGGTCCTGCAGTATTTATTGAAAAAGACAGATCAAGACCTTGCAGAGTCGTTATGTAAGTATGCAATATGCACAGTCAGACCTGCTAATAATGTGGTCTTGTCGAAAGCTTTCCAATTAGCTGTCCTAAAACTGAAATGATTGAGAAGGCACATAAGAAGGTAGCATAGTGTCATCACCTCCAGGGCTGAAATAAATGTCAGAGGATGCCCTTGCACAGTAGCCTGCTATGTCAAAGTTCAAATATCAAGAAAGGGCTCATTTCAAAGGACACGGACATCTGACAGGTGGCATCAACACAGTACTAACTGATCAACTCCCAAATTCAGTCAATATAAAGAGGTCAGCTCAAGACTGAGATCAGCATAGAGGCCCTCAGAACTGAAGTCAGCAATGAAGTCGACCTCAGAACCAGGGACCAAATAAAATGCATAAAACCACAGGAACTGTGGAACTGCTATCAATTTAACTGATTTCCATAAAATCATTGGTGCAGACAAAAGTGACAAGAACTGGCCGCCACCTAAAAAGGAGACCACAGTCGTATCTGCCAGCACCAACTTCATCTTCTGCAAGCTTACTAATCTTGGGATCTATGCCAAAGCAGGGACTAATGAGGAGGCAGTGGGGAAGGACAGAAATACTGCTGAGTCCAGCTGCCATGGAACTGGAGGGAGATGGGATAAGACCCATCTCCAACTGTGCCTGCAGCACACCCTTCATCACCTTCCCACAGCTACAGAAGGACAATGATGGGAAGAGATGGGCCTAAAATACCTGGCAGACAAGTTCTAGAAGGAGCAGGCCTACTTAATTCCTCTTCAGAAAGGGAGAAAATGCAAACCTACCAAGGTAGCCTTGGAAAATGACAACAGCTTAAATCAATTTTGATATACATGACTCACTGGAAGCTTCATCTAGTAGTGCCCTTATTTTGTAGTGTAGCTGAAGTTGGACCTATGGATGAAAATGTTTAATTGATGGCGGAGTACTCTTCAAGTAATAAGCCTTTCAGAAGTAACATGTTATACCTGACAAAGTACACTTATCAAAAGTTTTATATATAACCATATAGCTGTATTTTCAATTGTTGGGTTCCACAACACACTACATAAAACATGCCTGCCTTGAGGCAGAATTTGGTGCCTGTAAGGCTCAAATTTTTTTGAAACTTTCTGAATTTGGCTCCACATGAAAAAAAAAAGTGCAAAACGCTAGTAAAATCTATATTTACACAAACACTCCAGAAATGAAATTTCTAAAACCAGAGACACAAAAGTCAGACTATAATAAAGAAAGAAAGAAACAAGCAGCAGTATCTGAAAACAGGAACACCAAAAATAAAATAAACAGTATACTCAGCGTATAATGGTGCGCTGAGGCCACAACCTGCTGGAGAAGTGAACTCTACCCTTAGTAATAGTTTAAAAAGTATTGAAAAAAAATGAAGATCTGTTCCAAAAACTGTAGAAACTGCTGATCATTCAAGTCAAGTGAAACTATATACAAACTGCAGCTGAGATCACAAAATTCTCACAAATAACTAAACAGCCTACAGCATTTCTTCTCCGTGTACGTTTGACAACTAGTAAGACAGATATGGGGAGAGAGAGAGAGGAGTGAGGTATGTTACTGTAATGGAAGGGGTGACAGCCTGGGGAAAGTTCTTTGTGCACAGCTAAGACTTTATGGTCAAAGTCCGGATGATATTACAGAATATGGACCAGATCATATCAGAGCTTCTCTCTCTTCAATCCCTAAAGTCACTGGGATGAAACATTAGCACTTATACTAGAGCATGAATTCATGTTCATTTTCCAAGCAATAAAGACAAGTGTGGTCATGGATTTAACACCATGGCACACACTGAAGGACTGTATGTTTCAGGCATCAAACTAGGGAACTTTTCCATGGTGAATGTAGAGTTGTAAACCAAACTGTTCAAGTGACAGAAAAGAACCATGCAACACGGGGACCAAGTGTGCAATCCTAGCCAAGAAGTGATACCATGGCATACACCAGCAAGAGGCAGACAAGGTTCCCTGAACACAGGGATGACAGAAAAAAAATGCCAAACTGATGACAGCAGAAAAAGAAATCTTAAAAGCTACCTACTGTAAAAGGCCCTAAAGTGAGCTAAACAAGTGCAGCCATAGCTTATAAGCTCAATCACCCTAATATGTTCAAGATAATGCAGTATCATCTAATTTATCCAACTTATTATTATTAAGATGAAAAAAGAAAAAGTAAGGATGGGGTACCACACCTAAAAATCCTTTGTGCAACTGCTATAACTCAAAGGTAAGAAAACTAGTGAAAGACTGTGCACTTTACCCTCATTAGGTTGCAACAGGGTCAGTACCCTAAACATGACTGCAAACTATGTCTAGCAGTTTTGTTCAAATGGCTAAGGAGATGGTAAATAACCTTCATCTTGAATTCCTAGGTTTGAATCCCTCACTCTCCAGGTGTACATTACATAATTCTAAGCAAGTCAATTAACCACACAGTACTCTTGGGGTACCTTCTGAAGGAGGTATTTGTGCCTAGGAGGTTTATTTTATGAACAAGTTAATACAATTAAAATAAATATCACTTTTAAAACAATATTTTTATATGAACCTATTTTTCTCATCTCAGCTGCATGTTAGCATCACAGCCTATCTAGTAACCCACTCACATCCTCTAGTTTGCCTGAAGAACTACAATCATTGCTGTGCAAAGATGGAAGTCCTTATTTACATGCAAACTACAAGGTGCACTGACTAACCTGATACCCCTAAAGGGTTTTAAGCCAGTAATATCAGGCTTTCACTATGTACCATGCACATAAACGAATCAGTAGTCACACATTTCCACATGTGCAGGCCTAAGGCATTGCCAGGACGCAGCCTAAAACAGCAGTCTTATTTATTTTATTTATGTATTTTATTTTACATTTGATTACTGGGTGGAAGCCCATTTTCAGCGGAGACCCAGGAAGAAGAGCTCCAATAAACAACAAACAGTTTTACATTTATACAGAATCATTCAAAAACAAAAATTTAAAAGCAAAGCAAACAGCAAAAATTAGACCGCAGTAACACAAACAACTAGTTGGGAAATGGAATTACAAAAGTGCAGTAAATATACAGTGTTCAATGGAGTTTGGCACAAGTTATTTACAGAAGAATTGGGTTAGAGTATACATAAAGTCAGATGGACTGAACTAGTAGGAATGTAATAATGGTGGGCACAGAATCTGAGGCAAGCAAAATAATATAGAAAGCTAGTTGGGCTTGGAGCAAGGATAGAGCCAGTGATTGGACAGATGTTCTCTGAGGCTTTGTTTGAATTTGGAGGTCATATGCAGATTGAGGATATGCTGAGGTAATAGGTTCCAAGACTTGGTTATTTTGCTGGAGTACAATGAGTCTCCAAAACTGTTTAGAGATTTGGTAACTTTTAGCAGGAGTTTGTCAGAGGATCAAAGGTCTCTGATGTTACTGTTAGCTAAAGTTTGAGTTTTTTTAGAGCTAGGCAGTGCTGATCCCTATAGGGAATGTTGGCTGCAAATTTGGCTATTTTATTATAGTATGACTCGAGGAGATTTTGATCAGTCTTACTCGAGTTAGTGAAGATTTGTGAGGATTACAGGAGGGTGGAGAGAAGAAATGACCTGGCAGTGGTTTGCCTGGAGGTGTTGGTAAGATAGGGTTTAGCTATGTAGAGCTGACCTCATTTTATATGGACTTTTTTTTATAGTCATTGCTATGCGTTTGCAAGTGGATTGTCTATTATGATGCCAAAGAGTTTGGTCTGCTCTATGGGTTCGACTACAGTTTGCTTGGAGGAATATATGGTGAGTGGAAAGCTACTGTTAGTGGACCTGTTTCTGGTGAAGACCATGAGCTTTGGTTTACATGGGTTGAGGATGAGTTGCTTTTCAGTTAGGTAGGTTTCTATGTCTAGTAGAGATTTTTGCGTTTTGTCCTGAAGTTCTTGGATGGTGGGAGCAGAGCAGATGATGGTGGCATCATCTGCATACTGGACTAAGGTGGCATGCTTAGTGGTGGAGCAGAGGTCCTTAGTGAAAATAAGGGGTTCTAAAATGGAGCCTTGTGGAACTCCTACAGAGATAGGTTGAAGGGATGAGAGGGTGTTGTTCCATTTGTTGGCTTGTTGTCTATTGGATAGGTAACTGTGAAACCAGTGTAGGGGTGAAGAACTTAAGTTGTATGAGCCAAGTTTGTTAAGGCATTTTTGATGGCAGACGGTGTCAAATGCTTTTGACATTTCTAGAAAGACTGAGGAGACTAAGGGGCCTTTGCTTTTAAGGAAGTTTACTGTGTTGATGAAGCTGATCAGAGCAGTAGTGGTGCTGAGTTTGGGTCTGAATCCATGCTGAGAGTTGGATAGTATATTGTTAGAAATTAGGTAATCAAGTAGCTGATGGTGGATGCATTTTTCCAGAATTTTTGCTAGGGGTGAAAGGAGAGCAATGGGGCAGTAGTGAGAGAGTTCAGTGGATGGGCCACCTTTGTGGAGTGGTATGATATGTGAGATTTTCCAGATGGCATGAACATGCCTTTCTGCGATGGAACGATTAATAAGAATGGAGATAGAATAGCAGTTAGAAAAAGCAGCTAGCTTTACTTTATGAAATCATTTGGGAGGAGGTCAGCAGCAGGGGAGGAGGGCTTAAGTTTTGTAAGTAATGTTTTAATGTAGCTAGTCTGGATCGGTGATAATGAGAAAAAGCTGGGGGAAATTATTTGGAATGGAGAGTGGTACATTGGGGTTATTTTGTAAAAGGGATTTTATGGAGTTTATGAAATTGTGAGTTGAACCGAGAGGCTAGACTATCTGAGATGCGAGGTGGTTGGGGGCGGGGTGGAAGATTTGCCAGGCTTTAAGAGGTGGTTAATGTTTTGCCAGAATTTTGTGGGGTTGTGTGTACATTTCTGCTGCGAGTTAAGGAAGAAAGATTTTTGTCTAGTAAAATCTGTTTTTTTGGCTTGATTCTGTAGTTGCTTAAATTCAAAAAGATCTGTAGCATTTTTAGTTTGGTGGTAGGTTGACCAGGTTTTATCTTGTTGTTTTAGTAATATATTGGAGTTTCGTGATACCCATGGCAGATGTTTGGCTTTGGTGCAGATTTTCCTGATGGGAGCTACGCTACCTAGTATATTCAGGAAAGCATCACTGAAATACTGGACTGCAAGATAGAGTTGAAGGGTTTTTAGAGGGCTCCAGTCATAATGCTGGAGAAGGAAGTTAAATACAGGGGCAGAGAAGTTTTTTTTTTTTGTTGCGAATGAGTTTGAAGTTGGTATTCTTGGGGAGGCGAAGTTTCTTTCTGAGGATGAAGGTTGGAGCATGGTTGCCAAGGGTGTCCAGAAGGCAGCCTGGAGAGTAGTCTGCAGTAGAATTATTTATAGGAATCCAATCTAGGATGGATTGTTGTTAGGATGTTTGTCTGTGCTTGTAGGGGACTGTATTGTTTGGGTGAAATCATAGAGGTTTATAAAATTACAGGGGCTTTCAGATGAGCATGTAAGCCAGTCTAGGTTGAAGTCACTAAGGACAACAGTTTCCTGGGTGAAGTTAGTGGATATCTAGTACAGGAGATTTTCTGTTACGGTTAAGTTGTTTCATGGGGGAAGGTAAGTAGCTATGATGGTTAGTGTTTTGTAGGAGTTTACTTTAAGGCGAGTTGCTATAAGTTCTAAGTTGGGGAGGTCCTGAGGGTACAGTTTATTTGTTTCAAGTTGAGGGTGTCTTTGTAAAAGATGGCTAAACCCCACCGCGTTTTTTGGTTCTGTCAAAACGGATGATGTTATAGCCAGTGGGAAAGATTTCTTGATCTTTAATATGTGGCTTGAGCCAGGTTTCTGTTACAATTGCGATGTCTGAGGAGTAGAAAGCAATGGTGGCCTGGAAATCCTGAACTTTAAGTATACTTTGCAGGTTGAAGTTGATTAGGAGAAGGTCTGATTTGTTGGATCTGCTATAGGGTGGATTTGATGAGTTGTAGTTGTGGCTGATGGGTAAGAGTGGTGGTTTGGGGGGGGGGGGACCTGGGTAGGGTGGATATCTTCAAGCAATTTGATACTGGTTAGGGTGTGGAGCAGCAGATGTGAACCTTTTTCACGCAGCCAATGGTATTTAAGGGAGGGGACATATCTGTAAGTACAGAGAAGAGCAGTATTAGTTATGAAAAGATGGGGAGAGATGATAATATTTGGGTTAATCAACTCAGAGCTAAGGTACAGGGGGATACTTGGCGATTGATACAGTAATACTGAGTGAAGTCAAAGAGGTTACTGCGGATGCTAGTAGAAGAATGCATAGGAGAGAGGATAGGGATAATACAGTATGAGTAGTAATCATGGTAGAATATGTAATAGGAGAGGTTAATGAGTTGAATGGAGAAGAGGGGTGATAAGACAAGGGTGGGTTGAATACAGAACTGGGAAAGTAGGAGGGGTTAGGGTTGGTTAGAATGAGGAGGGGGTCTGATTGGATAATTGGTAGGAGGGTGTGGAAGGTGAGAGAATAAATAAAAAAGTTATGTACTCACCATAACGTTCCATGTTTGTTGTCCATCTCGCCGTTCATTCTTATAATGATGGGTTCGGAGCCGATCCTCGTATCTGACTCTGCTGAATACTTAGCTGAAGATCTCAAACTTGGCTCGTGGCAAAAAGGTATCTCACAATGCAGTAGTATAATTCCCCAGCTCTTGTTTGCTAATACTGAGCAATATGTACACTATATACATATCTACAAACATAAACATATAAACACGTGTCCAAGTCCATACCAAATGTACTGGAAAGAGAAACAAGCTAAGACAGAGAGACCCTGAGGCAGTGGAAATCTACCAGGTCCACAAGAAGTCTTTGGCAGGGGGAAGGAGGGAGAGTTCGTAAGAATGAAATGCGAGATGGACAACAAACATGGAACATTATGGTAAGTACATAACTTCTTTATGTTATGTTGTCCTATCTCGCCTTCATTCTTACAATAATGGGACAGCATCCCTAGCACCTTTTTCCTGGGTGGCTCACGAGAGTACACCTTTCAGCACTGTGGAACCAAAGGATGCCCTGTCCCTGTAGGGCAAACCCACTTTGTAATGAGTAATAAAAGAATGTGGAGTAGACCCAAGTAGCTGCTGCACAAATATTATCTATGGGAATTCTGGCTTGAAAGGCAGATGACGTAGCCAATGCTCTAGTGGAATGAGCCTTTATTTTGAAAGGTAAATCCTTGTGATTTGATTTGTAGATAAATGCAATACAATTTGAAAGCCAATTAGAAAAAGTAGTTTTCGAGACTGAGGATACTTTTTTTGCATGAGAAAAGGATACAAATAACTGGTCAGATTTTCTGAAGTCTTTGGTTCTATGCAAATAGAATCCGAGTTGTCTGTGCACATCTAGTTGGTGTAATTTGTACTCGGCCTTGTTGCTGTGTTGAGGAAAGAATACTGGAAGTTCTATGGACAGGTTTATGTTGTTTGGAGAAGCAACATTAGGTAAAAATGAAGGGTTAGTATGTAAGGATACCCTATCCTTATGAAAAATCAAATATGGTGGTTTAATAGAAAAAGCTTGCAGTTCTGACACCCTTCTAGCAGAAGCTATAGCCACTAGAAACAAGAGGGGTTCCTTGAATGGAGATTTTAATAAGGAGGAACCTTTTATAAGAAGGCTCTACACAACATGTGTGACATTAAGTTTGAAGAAGCATCACCAATATGAAAATTTGAAATTGCAGCAAGTTGAACTTTGATGGTTGCTGCAGCTGAGCCTTGTTGAAACAAGGATCAATGTTCTTATCTTCAGCCCACAAGGAAAACCTCTTCCATTTACTAGAATAAAGCTTTCTAGTGGAAGCATTATGATAGGACATTAAGATATGTCTACCAGTGAGAGTGAAATTGTGAAGCCAAATTGAGAAGTGGAGCAGCCAAGCTGTCAGTTTTAGGGTGTGGAGAGAAGGATGAATCTCCCCTGACATACGAGTCAGCAGATCAGGCACTGGGTCCAGAATTGAAGGCTTCTCCTGAAGGTGGGGCCAAAGGAAGGGGAACCAAACTTGGCGAGGCCAGTAAGGGGCAATGAGAATTATCCTACTTCCCGAGCTTTGTGCTTTCTGAATTACTCTGGGTATGAGAGGAAATGGTGGAAAGGCATATAGAAATCCCGATGGCCAATTGTGAGCAAGACCGTCTCTTGGTGTCTCCCCCAGAGGGGGGAACTATGGTAAAGTAGTTGCTGCACTTGGCATTCATGGGAGTGGCAAAGAGATTGCAGCACGGCTGTCCCCATGTCTGGAAAATCATTATTGCTACATTGTGATTGACAGACCACTCGTGAGGCGTTAGGATTGCTTTGCTCAGCTTTTCCACTATCAAGTTGGACATCCCCTGGAATGAGCGTTGCGAGCAGAAAGTGCTGGGAAGAAATTGCCCATTGCCATACTCTTAGGGCTTCTCGACAAACCACAGACATACTGTCTGACTGGATCGCAACAGTCCCTAGAGGGAGAGAGTCTTGAAGTGCTTACAACATAAGAAGCACTGATCTCATCTCTAGAACATTTATATGCAAGTGAGCCTTGTGTTCTTGCCATGTACCTTGGACTGTTCCTCCCAGTTAATGCCCCCCCCCCACCCTGTCTGGGAAGCGTCTGTGGTCGCTGTAGCTATTTGATAAAGTGGAACAAAGGGTCTGCCTATTGTCACATGAGTGGAGTGTATCCACCATCTTAAGTCATTCTTGCAAGATTCAGTTATTCTGATCAGATGAGACACTGGGAGTTCTTGAAGTGACCATTGGGAGAATAATAGCCACTGAAGAATCCTCATGTGCATTCTGGCAAGAGGAACTAGTGTAATCATGGAGGCCATTGTTCCTAATAAGCGTAGAATGACCTTTGCTTTCACTTTGCTCTTGGGAAGGAGGTGAAGTATTTGCTGTCTGAGTGCTATGACTCTTTCTGTTTGAAGACATGCTACCATAGATGACGTGTCTAGATCTGCGCCTATGAATGTAATATGTTGACAGGGCAACAAGGCTGATTTTTGAAAATTTACTGTAATGCCCAACTGATTGCAGATATCCAACATTAGATCTCTGGCTTGTAGGAGTAGATGCTTGGTAGTGGCAGATAGGAGCCAGTCGTCTAGCTAGGGAAGCACATGGAATCCTAGACACCTCAGGTGAGCCATGACTACTGCCATACATTTGGTGAACACTCTGGGGGCTGTAGTGAGGCCAAAAAGCAGAGCTCTGAACTGGTAATGGCTGGCTCCCAGACGTAAGCTTAAGTACCTTCTTGATGTCCTGTCCATTTTTATGTGGTAATAAGCATCTTGAAGGTCTATTGAGCACATCCAATTGTCTTTCCCTAAAAAGGGGTGTATAGACTGCAGTGTCACCATTCAGAAATTTGACTTCTTGACAGATTTGTTTAACTTGCTTACGTCCAATATGGGCCTCCAGCCCCTTGTTCTTTTAGGCACTAAAAAGAATCTTGAGTAAGTTCCGAATCCTATTTGGTCTGCGGGGACTTCTTAGATGACTCTTTTGTGGAGCAACTTTTGAACCGCTATAGTTGCTTTTTCCCTTAGATTGGGTGGAACATCCGGAAGTGTTTTGGTCTGTGGGACAGGTTTAGAAAAAGGGATGGAGTATCCTCTGGATATTATGTTTAGTACCCATTTGTCATTTGCGATATTTCGCCAGACTTCTGGGTACATCGATAAATGTCCCCCGACTGCCTCCAGAGTACAGCAGTCAGGGCCTCCTTTCAGGAGCATTGATAAGGGCGTTTGCAAAAGGAATCACGGTCACCCTGTGTTTGTGGGGCACCTCTGCCTCTGGGGTGGTGTCTACCATTATTACCTCCCCCCTCTGCCCCTGGGGAAGGTATCACCCGGTGCGTCTTGGAAAAATCTCTAGGATCTTTTGAACCACATCTTTCCACTCTTCTAACCTTTGGGATAACGTCTTGAAGATACAAAAAAATGTACTCCAAGGGCAGAGAAAGTTTTTCCTTCCTGCTCACATCGGGTTAGAGTGTCTTTTACTTTGGGTCCAAAGAGTGAGGAACCATCAAAAGGGGCATTAGTAAAGTTGGACTTAAAGGGCTCTGCAAAGTCGCACAAGTGCATCCAGGAGTGTCTCCTAAGGGAAACTCCAGAACCCGCTGCCCTGTTCCACTCCATCTGCTGCATATGATACGAGCCTCATGGTGGAGTTGACAATGGAATTTAAGGTGGACAGCTGGGAGGAGACCTTCTCATTTACGCCCGCAGCTAATGAACCTTGTAGAGCATCTCCTAGCTCTTTCAGGAGATCTCTTTGTAGCCTTGTAAAATGGGATAAGTAGTTCAGCAATCGCAGTGAAAAAGTCACTAAAGAAAAGATGTGCTTCCCATATCTGTCCATCGTTCGAGAATCTTTATTCGGAGGGTGAACACATGAGGAAGTGTCTGCAAGTTCCTTCTTGGTGGCAGCTGCCACCACCATAGTATTTACAGGTACTCCCTTGTTAGAAATTCTTTGCCCAAAGGAGCTGACAAAAATTTGGTTGGCCTCCTTGGGACCGGTTCCGCAGTGTCGGGTGACTCCCAAGCCTTTCGACTAACCAGGTCCATTAGTTCATCGAAAAGGCGGAGACACCCAGGAGGCTGAAGGTTGAGACCCAAAAGCCTTCAGGTACACTGACTCCTCATCAGAAGGGGTAGTGGTCTGCCAGTCGCCTCTATGATTTAGGATCTCTAGAATATCTGCAAATGAGATATCGTCAGACGACGACCTTGGGGACCCTTCCGACTCAATGAGGTCAGTGTCTTAAGTGATGGACTCATCTGGGGTGTCAACATGCTTCCTCTTGCAGGTTCTCTTACAAGGCGACTCCTCAGAAGGATATTCTGGGGAGGCCTCAGATAAGAGGGGTTCGCTCAATGAGGGATCCTGAGGCTCTGGGTCTCTGCTGTCTTGAGGAATGGGTGGTGCTGAGACAGTAGCCGGTGCCTTGGGGTGATGAGTACTTGTATCCATCTGTGGTGCTGAATGAGTAGACAACACACACTCCTCATCAGCTCAAAGGCAGATCCCGCTGGCTCCAAGAGACAGAGGAAGGTAACGGAGCCAACGAGATCGGACCCGAAGCCGATGTAGGAGCCGAGCTAACCCGAGCAGACACTCAGAGGGGTAAGCTCGGCACTGAAGAAGATCAGGATCGAGAACCCCCCCCCCCAGGGCCAACCAGGAACCCAGTCTCCCAGACTCACCAGACAGCACCGAGAGTCAGAGCAGATGTCAGTTCCATGGACACCGAAGGGGGTCCCAAAACCGACGGTTCCACAGTAAGTGGTACCGAGCACTCTGGCTCTGAAGGACCAGCTTGGCTCAGAGGAGGAACAGCAGTGGGCACAGTAGGCTCCGAAACCAAATGGGTGGGAGCAGAGAATAATTTGGTCAGCGACTTGAGGAGTCTACACACCACCCGTTCCATGTCCTCATCTGATAAACGTCTTGTAGACCTGGAATATTGGGAAGGAGATCGAGACCTATGGAGGATTGGCAATCTCAAGGTCAGAGAAACTGGCGAAATTTCAATGGATCGGCTCCAAGTGGAGGTATCTTGTGGCTCCAAAGGCTTTGGAGCTGAAATACCAGGCCTATCAACCAAAAGAAAGTACAGCTTTGTACCTACCATAAATGTAGATGTTCGAGTGCTAATACAGCTGCAGTCATAACAGATGGGGTTTCCTGCCGTCAGGCGGGTCCTCGTTCGGCCGAATTCCAAAGTCTAGGTCCGGCGTCGGATGTCGTCGCCTCTTCCCTGACGTCAATACGACAGGGGTATAAAAGAACCAGCCAATGCCATTTTCTTCAGTTTTTCTTGCCCCAGATGTCAGGTGCCCCCAGAAGGAAGGCAATACATAAATTTATGTAATAATGCAATGCAGTATAATAAAAAACAATAGTTGCAAGCAAATACATCATAAAAGAATACCCCAATCAGGTTGTATGAGGAAGTCTAAGCCATTAGGCCTGTCCCAGAGGGGAAGGAGGGAGGGAAACCTGGACTGCAGCTGTATTAGCACTCGAACATCTACATTTATGGTAGGTACAAAACTGTACTATGTTCATCGTGCATACAGCTGCAGTCATAACAGATGGGTAGAATACCAAAGCTAAAAAGATATCACTCTAATCTCCTCCTTACCACTCTTCAAACAAAAAATCAAACTGTACTTCCAAAATCACTGGCTTTGTTCCTGTAGGACTCCTGACTAACCTTCTTCATTCCCCCCTACTCTACTTTAACTATGTACTGTTCTTATTAGCTACACATATACTTACTTTTTTTTTCTTGCCCTGTTGCTCTCCTCTTATGCTCTGACTCACTCCTCTTTTTCTCTCCCCTGCCCTCTTTTCCATCTTCTTACTTCTTCTCCTTACTAGACTATTGTTTCTCAATCTTCTCCTCTCTTGTATTACTACTTTAATGCCTTCTAATCTCTTGTTATACTTCTTTCTCTCCGACGGATTATTGAAACTAATTGCTAATCTTTAGCATTTTAATTGTGATGCTTCTACTGACCTAGAATATTTTTTGTGTGTGCCTTAGGTATTTGTTGTTCTTATTACTACATGTATATTCTTATTGTACTTAAATTTTTTATTAATATGTCTCTTTGTATTGATTTGTGTGTGGAGCTTTTCTCCCCGGGCCTCTACTGAAAATGGACATATATCCAGCTAGACTAGCCCGGTTAACAAATGTAAAATAAAATAAAATAAATAAATAATAAAAAAAGGGGTGGTAGGCACTAGGTGGAACTAGGAGGAGCCAGGATGCCCTGCAAGACTGCAGTGGCAAAGCCTGCTCTATATTTGGAGTATAATGGTAGGTGATAGTGCTTGGAGAAAGTATGTACAGAACTCCAAGTGGCAGCTTCCAAAATACCTTTGGTAGGAACCCCCCTGAGGAAAGCTGCAGAGGTAGCTGTGGCCCTTGTGGAGTGAGACCTGATGCCTGCAGGTACAGTTTTACAATGAATAGAGTAACAAAAGCGTATGCAGTGGGCTATCCATTTTGAGATTGTCTGTTTGGAAATAGGCTTCCCTTGAGCTCCTGTAGCATAGGACACAAAGAGTTGCTCTGATTTTCTGAAAGGCTTTGTTCTGTCCAAATAATAACGTAGCTGTCTGTGAATGTCCAAGGAATGTAGTAGTCTCTCCCCTTTGTTTTGAGGATTGGGGTAAAAGGTAGGTAAGTGGATAGCCTGATTCAAGGCTACCCTGGATACTACCTTTGGCATAAAGGAAGGATTGGTTCGTAAGGAAACTCTGTCCTGATGGAAAATGATGAAAGGCTGCACAGCCATGAGGGCTTGTAGTTCCGAAACCCTGCAAGCTGAGGTGATAGCCAGCAGGAAGGCTGTTTTCCAGAACAAATATTGCAGTTCTGTTGAGGCAGATGGCTCAAAGGGAGGCAAAGTCAGTTTTTCTAGAATGAAATTGAGGTCCCAAGCAGGTACTGGCTGTTTCCTTGGGGGTTTTATATTCTTAGCCCCTCTGAGGAACTGTCTTAAGAAGTGATGAGAGAATAAAGGAGGATCAGTGTTGTATTCTGCAGAAATGGCTGAGGCATGGATTTTGATGGAGGAGAATGAAAGTCCACTGCTTAGCAACTCAGCTAGGTACTGTAATATTTGAGGTAAATTCAGTATTCCAGGGTTCTGGCCCTTTTTCTCATTCCAAGCACAAAACCGTTTCCATTTTGCGGAGTAGGCCTTTCTAGCAGAAGGTCTTCTGGCCTCCAAAATGACATCCTGCACCTCCTTGGTGAGTAGGGTCTGTTGTGATTTTAAGGAATCTTCCATGCGGCTAGATTGAGTGTTTTCAGCTGACTGTGAAGAGTTTTGAAGTTGTGCTGAGTCAGTAGAAGAGGCATTAGGGGCAGGATCCATGGTGGGGAATGCGTCACGCTCCTCAGGAGTGGGCACCAGTGTTGTCTTGGCCAGTCTGGAGCAATGAGAATCATCTTTGGTCTGTCTGCTCTGGTTTTTAATAGAACTTTGGGCAGCAGAGGAAGAGGTGGAAAGGCATAAACTGTCATTGCTGTCCAACTGAAAGAGAGTGCGTCCACTTTCCAGGCCTGTGGATGAAAGGTCCTTGAGCAGATTTTGCCAATTGGTGATTTCTGTGGGAGGCAAAGAGATCTATGTCTGGCCTTCCCCATGCTTGAATTATCTTTGAAAAAACTTGAGGATGCAACTTCCATTCGTGTGGATCTGTCATATTTCTGCTTAGGTTGTCTGCCAGCGTGTTTTCCTTGCCTGGCAGGAACTGTGCTTGAAGCTCGATTTGCAATTCCAGAGCCATGTTCCAAAGAGACATGGCTAGCCTGCATAGGGGGTATGAAAGGGTTCCTCCCTGTTTGTTTATGTACCACATTACTGTGGTGTTGTCTGTCCTTATCAATAGCTGGCCTGGATGCAGCAGGTGTTTGAAAGCTATAATAGCATTTATTACTGCTAGCATTTCCTTTTGATTGATGTGTAGGTGCTTTTCTTTTTGGGACCATTTGCCCTGAATGCACCGATCTGTCATGTGCACCCCCCAGGCGTAATCCAAGGCATCTGTTGTGATGACTTGATTTGCTTGAGGCTTGCAGAATGGGAGACCTGTGTTTCTTTGGCATGCTTGAGCCCACCACAGAAATTCCTTTTGAAGACATGGAATCAGTGGTATAATTGTTTCCAAACTGTGGCTGTGTTGAGACCATAGGTTTTTTAGATACCATTGAAGTTTCCTCATATGAAGCTTTGCACATGGGATTAGTAGGATGCAAGATGCCATGAATCCCAGAGCCTGCAGGATTTTCCTTGCAGTCAGCCTGGTGAAAGTTCCCAGTTTTCTGAAGTATTGAGTAAGTTGCCCTTGTTTCTCTGGCGTGAGGTAGGCCATCTGGGTGTTTGTATCCAAGTTGGCACCCAGGAAAATTATTGTTTGAGAGGGTATCAGCCTTGATTTCTTCTTGTTGACAGTGTATCCCAGAGAATTCAACAACATTATTACAAACGCCAGATGTTTCAGAAGAATGTGTTTGCTGTCCGCTTGGATCAGGCAGTTGTCCAAATATGGGTATATTTGTATCCCTTGAAGTCTGCAGTAGGCAATTACTGATGCCAGGCATTTCGTGAACACTCTGGGTGCAGTAGATAAGCCAAAGGGCAATGCAGATAATTGATAATGTGTTGAACCCTGCAAGAAATCTGAGGTATCTTCTGCAATCTTGTCTGATTGGGACATGCAGGTATGCCTCCTTGAGGTCCAATGTTACCAGCCAAGACTCCTTGCCCAGCATGGGAAGAAGCTGCTGTAATGTGAGCATCTTGAATTTTGGCACGAGTAAAAATGTGTTTAGGATGGATAGGTCCAAAATAGGTCTCCAATCTTTGCCCTTCCTTGGAACCACGAATAGTCTGGAATAAAAACCTTGACCCTGTTCTTGTGCAGGTACCTCTTGAATAGCTTTCATGTCCATGAGATCTGAAATTTGTTTTTGTGCCTCTGCCCTTTGACTGTGTGGCAGGTTTGGCATGCCTCTCATTTTTGGAAGGGTGTGAAAGTGGAATCTGTAGCATCTGTCTATAATGTCCAGGATCCATTTGTCTTTTGTGACAATATGCCAATTTTTCGAAAATAATGCCAGTTTTCCGCCTAAAGGTGCCATTTGAGCCTTGCTTGGCATGCAAAGGGGAAAGTCATTGGTTCTGCTTTCTGAATGGCTGTGAATTATCCTCACCACCTCTTTGTGTAGGTGCTTGCCATTGTCTGCCTCTAAACGATCCTTGAGATTGCCCTCTACCCCTCGGGCACCTGTATCTACCTCTTTGGGGTCTGTCTGTGGCTGGAAAGGACCAATTTTTTGAAGGCCAATTTCTACTGAAACGTGGAGGTTGTACCTGTAGGAAATCTTTCACTGTTTGCATTGATTTTGCCTTTTCCTCCATTTTCTTTAATACCTCCTCAGCTTTAACACCAAACAATACATCTTTTTGCAGAGGTGCATCAAGTAATTTAGCTTTAACATGATCTGGTAAAGTTTGCTCTTTGAGCCAAGCATGTCTATGTATGACCGATCCTGTAACAGCAGCTCTACATGAGGCCTCTAAAGCATCAAAACCACACTGCAAGGTATGTTTACCCACTTGTTCTGCACTATGTAACAAATCCTGCAACTCCTTCAAGTCTGTTTGTTCAGGTAGTGACATTTTGCTTTTCAACTCTCTTAACAGAAACTGTTGGTACTTTAACATATGGAACTGGCAGTTTAATGCCCTCATGGTTAAGGTGGCCGAGGTGTATACCTTCTTCCCCCACCTTTCTAAAGCTCTGGAATCTCTCTCTAAAGGTAATGGATTTTTAGCAGTGGAGGCCTTAATTCCCTTGGGACCCTGTGAAATAGTTTCTGGGTCAGCCGCATGGCTTTTGTATAGAAATTGGTCTGAATCAGGAACCCGGTAATACCCATCAGGCTTGACTGGAGCTGGAGGTAAAGAATCTGGGTTAAGGCAGGCCTCCGAATACGCATCATCTACTATGTCTAAGACAGGAGGTATAGCCAGAGGCCTGTGCTGAGGGAGCAAGAGGAAATCCCTAAGCCTTTTCTTGGAGTCTGAGTACTCTTGGCCTTCCCAGTGGAAGTGTTCCCTCAAGGTATGTAAGGTTTCCCCAAAAGAGTAATCCTCAGGGGGAGAGACAGAGGGAATGGACTTCTCTGCATCAGAGTCTTCAAAAGGGGAGTATGAATGTTCCTGGTCTTCAGAATGTTCTGAAATAATACAGGCCTGGTCCGAGGAAGGGGATTCTTCCTCCACTCTGGGCCTTTTGTCCGGGGGGGTTGAGAACCCCTGACAAGAGAAATCAAATCCTCAGCCATTTTGAGCATCTGCTTTTTAGGCATGGTACCTTGAGAGGGGCCATGTGGAGCTTGTCTTTTAGTATGCATGGCTGCTTTAGACTTAGTGAAAGCCTTGACGGAAAAAGAAGAGGAAGGCCTGAAGACACCTTGAGAGGTGGCAGGTCTGTCTAAACTCTGAGTTTCACCACCAAGAGTGGCTTCGGTATCTGTAGTCGGGGTGTAGGCCGAAGAGCCTGCGACCTCGGGCACTGAAGACACCGCCAAAGAAGTGTCATCGGTAGTCAGGGGCTGCATAGGCACCTCACTGAGAACCGGACCACCTGTAGTCGGCTTTGGCGTGGTGTCGGTAGAAGTCGCGGACCTTGTATATCGGTCCTTATCTTTGCGTCTTTTACTTAAAACTGGAGTCGGAGTATCCGACAACATAATGTAATTAAACTTTTTGCCAAAAAAGTGTTGGGCGAACTTCGCCCGACGCTTAATAGTGCGTCTGTTGAATGTAGCACAAAAACGACAGGCCAAGACGTCGTGGTCTGGGCCTAAGCAAGGAATGCAGAGGGAATGAAAATCCTTATGCGGTATTTGCTTCCCACATGAAATGCAATTATTAACTTTGTCTGACATCGGTCTGAGGCAAGAAAAGTTTCCCCAACGGGGTACTTGGCTTTCAAGAAGACTTCGGTTGAAAAATATTCGTAATCTCAGGAGCTGGCCGACCGGCACTTGCGAACTGCTTCTGCTTCGGCTGGTTCTTTTATACCCCTGTCGCATTGACGTCAGGGAAGAGGCGACGACATCCGACGCCGGACCTAGACTTTGGAATTCGGCCGACCGAGGACCCGCCTGACGGCAGGAAAACCCATCTGTTATGACTGCAGCTGTATGCACAATGAACATCTTCCAACGGCTCCAATGACAGTGGAGCTGAGGAAGTAGTGGCCATTGAAATTTTTGGGAGTTTGACTGGTGGCTCTCACTGAGCCGATGTTGCTGGAGATTGTGTTTTGTGAGATTTATCCTTTTTTGATGAAGGAGAAGAAGAAGAGGAGAAAGAACTATGGATGGCTTCTTCAAAGGAAGGCTTTAAGAGCCCTTTTAGAATCAGCTTGTTTCTTCTTTCCTGAAGAACTCAAGCACAAAAAATGACAGAAGGTGCAGTCTTCTTGGAGATTAATGGCACCAAGGCAATAAACACAAACATGTCCATCAGTGATGCCCTTCTGACATTTTTTAAAGCCCGAAGACTTGTGTTCTCTCTGTTTTTGTTCTTTAGACATTTTCACAAAAGAAGAGCCTAGAGGCTATAACAAAACACAAACAACAAATATTTAGCCAAGACTGATATGCTATATGTTATTAAAGGACAATACAAAGAGGAACGACCAGGGAAAGAAAATTAGAACCTCTAACTAAAACGGTTCTAATTTCCACACAAAATCAATCCAGCAATACAAGCCCTCTAACTTAAATGGGCGTATAGCTCTCCAACTTAAACGAGCTATGAAGACACACACACACACCCAAACAATAACCATGATACAGGATACCAAAGGGCCTAGAAAACAACGGCAAAAGCCGTGCTGAAGGGAGAAAATTCTATCTATCTAAAAACAGCAGAGAGACAACAAATTAAATCTAGTAATGACAGAACTAAATATATGCACAAATAGCAAGATTTGACAAGGTAAATAGAAATAAATATCACAACTCAGCCACGGCCAAGATGAGTGCATCCAACCTCAAAGCGGCAAATGAGATCTGAGGAATTACACCACTGCATTGTGGGATACCTTCTTGCCACGAGCCAAGTTTGAGATCTTCAGTTAAGTATTCGGCTGAGTCAGAGCCAAGGATCGGCTCAGAACCCATCACTGTAAGAGAGAAGGTGAGATCGGACAACATAGCATCAGATAATACAGTGGGTGGGAAGGAATGGGGGTGGGTAAGGGAGCACAGTGAGCCCAAGCGAAGCAAAAGGAGTGGGTTGCCCCACAATGAATAGAGAAAAAATCCTGCAGAAAACTATCAGTCAAGTATCCTGCCGCAGGTGTTGGCAGAGGAAGGGTGCACTTAAGCTGTTGGGTTCTGGCTGTAGGCAGAGCTTAAATGAAGCCAAAACTAATTTAGCATACAAGGCAGTCACTTAGCTAGTAAAAGTGTACCGGTTTTGGGTAAGAACAGAAAAAGTGGAGCAGGAGTGAGGCAATATGGGGTATCAGTACACCAGTTAGTGTGCGTGCCACCACTACATCAAGCAGACATGTAACCACAGAGTGAAAATTGTCTAGTAAACACTAATACTAAAATGGGACATACACTTTACAGTTTTATATGGATGTATTTCTTTTTTTCTTTTGATTGGAGGAGCTGGTTTGTATGCAGTCCTGAAGGATACGAGGGTTTCTGTTCAGGTAAGCTGTAGTAGTGGATGGCTAACTAACTGTAATAAAAAAAGGGAGAAAATATAAGCATCAATGTCAGAATGAGTGGAGGACTATGTAGAGGGAATTAGCAAAGTTCATACAGAAAGTAAAAGAGGATAAACAGTTTAGTTCTAAGAAAAAGAAGAAACCACTTAATGACTATAGCTGGGAACCAACATTAAAATAAATGCCGTTAAGGAACAGTCTGAACAGTCTTAGAACACAATGGCACATTCCACTGGATTCTACAAGTCCATTATCACTCGACCCACTACATTCCATTGGGAAAGAAACAAACGTTATGTACTTACCATAAAAATAATTCAGTATTGTCTGTCACTCCATCTCAACCTGAAGATCACTGAATTTGACTCGGATCCAGAGCTGGCCATAATCAGAATCTTCTGACCAAGAGCTCTGCCTCCTCTTCCCATAATCCCCTACAGTAGTACCCTCTCCAAAGATCAAAACTCCACCATGGAGAAAACTCTGAACCCCAAGTCATCATCGATGGAGTTCACAGAGGCATGGAACAGAGGACTGTAGTTATACACCCTCCTGTGGAGGCTTCAAGGATGGACCTCAAGACCGATCAGGAGCGCTCACTAGAAAAAAATGACAATTTGGAAGGAGGGATGCTTGAGATGGATGGATAAAGACAAGACAGATTAATCATTATGGTAAGTACACAATTTTTGCATTTGATGTCTCTTCTACCCACCTCAACTTGTGAGACAGAGCGGGCCCCCCCCCCCCCCCAGCCAGTACAACCCCAGGGAGGTACTAAGACAAAGTACTCCACAAGATGGTAGAAGCAAAAAAAGTTCTAGGCTTAGATTGTATGTCCAGTTTGTAATGGGACAAAAAGATATGAGTATTAGACCAGGCAGCTGCAGCACAAAATTCATCAATAGAAGCCTGAGGAAAAAAAGGCAACTGAGGTAGCCATCTCCCTTGTGGAATAACCTTTAGGTTTTGCAGATAAGGGTATTCCCTTAAAGGAATATTCAAAGAAAACATGATCAGAAAGCCATTTGGGTAGGGTGACCTTGGAAGCAGGCTTTCAAAGTCTTGCCTTAGAAAAGGAAGGAAACAGTTGGTCAGATTTTCGACAACTTTTGGTTGTCCAAATACAATATAAGCTGTCTACGAACATCCAAACAATGAAACAAACTTTCTTTCCTGTTATCGAAATTTGGAAAGAACAATGACAAGTGAAAGGTTTGGTTTAAATTAGATTCAAAAGTGACCTTGGACAGAAATGAAGGGTTGGTCCTTAAGGTGATCCTGTCTTTATGTAAAAGTAAGTAAGGAGGTACAGAGGTTAATGCTTGAAGTTCCAAATGAACCAGAGAGAGTTTTCCATGACAAAACTTTCAAGGAAACCATAGCTTAAGGCCCAAAGAGAGGTTTAGTAAGGATGTGCAGTAGCACAGGAAGGGCCCAAGGAGGAACCAGGTCCTGGACAGATGTACATAAAAAGGTGCCCCATCCAAGAGGGCTTTACAGAACACTTCAGAGCCACCAAAGGGGTATTATCCCACCAACATGAAAGTTAGTTATTCAACTATTATGGTGCCACTTCTAAGACCAAAGTGAGAAAGATAAACCAGAAAGCCTAGAATGGCATTTAAAGGTGCTGAAAAGAATCCAAGCCTTGGGAACACACTGAAATGAAGAAGAGCTTCCATTTACTAACATACACCTTCCAGATGGAGGTTTTTTGAGATGCAGAAAGTATATGAACAACTCATTTGGACAGCCTTGCATTCCTGGCCATCACTAGAATCAGAGCAATCATGCGATTAGCTTGAGGGAACAAAGGTTCGGGAGCAGTAATCCCAAAGGATGAGAAATCAGACCCAGAAACAGATCCAGCACCCAGGTGAGGAAGACAAGGTCAGGCAAAGAAAGGACAACCAAACTTGCTGGGGCCAGAACAGGGCAATGAGGATAACAGTTGCTTTGCAACCACCTGCCCTCTGAAGAAATTTGATCATCAAGGGCATTAGGAGATAGGCATAGAGGAGACCCGGGAACCAAGCATGCAAAATAGCATCTTTTGGCAACTGTCACTTGGGAGGGATCAGGATATAAAAGCTGCTGCATTTTGTGTTGGACTGGTAAGAAATAATATTGCAGCAGGGGGTGCCCATGCAGCTAAAAACCTACTACATTGGGATTGACTGACAACTCTGGAGGCAGAAAAGGTTTCTGCTCAAACTGTCCAGAAGAATGCCGGATCTCCTTGGCATATGTGTTGCAGTCAGAAACCACTGAGGACTTCACCTACTGTCAACCAACCCCTCATGGTCTCTCAGCACAGGGGATAGGACCAGCTTCTCCCTTGCTTATTCAGATACTGCTTGACCTATGTATTGTTGGTCTGTATGACAATCACACCCTTGGGAAGCAGGTCCTGAAATGCCTGCAATGTTGGAGGATCACCCTCATTTCTAAGACACTGACGTGAAGATTGGTCTTGTACCTCTGCCAAGTACCTTGAAAAGTCTTCCCCTCTGAATGCCCCCAACCACACTCCAGGAGAAAGTGTCTGCAGTCACAAAGGGCTGGGGATGGGAGAGAACAAAGGGCTGCCCCTCTGTCATCAATGGGGACTCTAACCACCACCAAATGTGGCAGCAACAAACTCTTGTTGGAGCCACTGGAAAGTCCATGGGATGACTTAGTTACTAGAATCCATGACAAAACCCTCAAGTGGAATCTTGCAAAACGCACAAGACAAATAAAAGCTGCCCATATGCCAAAGGAGATGAAGTACTGAAGCAGCAGAGGGTTTGAGAACCTGTAGAATGTGAGAAACCTGTAGACTAAATTAATTTAGTCTTGATAATGGCAGCTTGGCTGCCAGGGTGATCCATTCTAATGGCACTTTTAAATTCTAATATATGAACTGGTTCCAGGGTGCAATTTTTGTGATTCACTGTTATGCCCAAGGACAGACACAGCTGAAGTAAGGCAGCTCAAACTTCGATGAGGGATGCCTTCATTGAAGGGATCAGGCGCCAATCACCCAGAGACCTGGAACCCTTTCAGCCTGAGCCAGGCCAGCACTACTGCCGTGCAGATGATGAACACCTAAGGAGCTATGGTGAGACCAAAGGTCAGAGATCAAAACTGATCATGACTGGTCACCAACCAAAAGCACAGGAATCACTTGGAGTGCCTCGCTATTGTTATGGGATGTTAGGTATCCTTGAGATTCATTGAGCATATCCAGTCATTCTTCCTCATAAGAGGTTACTACGCTAATGGCTCCAGGGTCCTTGCAAGCCTAGCCAAGTTCAACCCATGTTCCCAAGGGTCTTTGGTTCAGGCAGACACTAAAAACAGCACCTATTGCCCCTGTCCAAGAAGGACACAAGTGGAACCCCCAGGGTGAATTTCTAGTTATCCATCCAATCATCCAAATTACATTTAAATAGGGCCAATGAGGGGCTTTGTTTAACATGAATAGGAAGATTGTTCCAAAGGTGGGGCAACCTCTGAGGCAAATCTGTCTCTCCACCAAGTTCTGCTGATGTCACACACCAGGCTAAGGTCCTTTGAGCAAGTGACCAGTGTGCCATTTCACTTGCGAATGTAAAGCATTTCCATTAAAGTTGGGTCGGAGAATGCTCTATATACAAGGCAAAGGTTGCCTCTGAGCAGTCTGTATGACACAGAGTAAAGTGACAATGATTTCAGCCTGTTCGCATAAGACAGACCTTGAAGACCTTGAATCTTCTTTGTAAGGGACCCTTTGTGGTCTCTCCAACTGCTGCAGGTGTTTGGAACAGGAACGTACCAAAGGCAGCATTATACTCTATTATTGGCCTGATGAGGGAAGAGTACATGGGGGTTATAACCTCTTTTTCTGGAGGCAATGCCTCTGTTTATGAGATGAGCAATATAAAATGCCCTTCTTACCACTGTGGAGAAATGGTGATCGAAGTTAAGGTTGCAGTCTACCTGTGTGCCCTGATCTCTCATCATTGACTGTGTGCTTAGGGTACTGATATTAATGTGGTAGTTTGCAGGATCACCACCCTTGCAGACGGTGATGATAATGCAATTTTTTGCATTAAGTTTAAGACCATGATTTTGGCACCAGTCATTAGTCTGCGTAATACCTTCTTGCAGGATGTTGACACCGCAAGAGGTTTCAATGATCGCTCCCAGTTTGCAGTCATCAGCAAACTTTGTCAGCCACAGTCCTTTAGTTTTAGCCTGTACTCTGCCGAAGTAGATTCCAAGTAGGGGGCACAGAACCAATCACTGTGGAACACCACTGGTTATGCATCTGCTGGTGGACGTGGAGTCCCCTATTTTGACAGTGAGTTCTATCAGTGAGCCAGTTTGCAACCCACCTGACAGTATATGGGTTGATACCCAACTGGGTGAGTTCATCAATGATGCCGGAGTGGAGGATTGTGTCAAAGGCCTTGGCTAAGTCTAGGTAGGCTGTATGCAAAGATTTGCCCTTGTCTAGGGCTTTGGTGATTGTACCGAAGAAATCCACCTAGTTTAACAGGCCATGATCTCCCCTTGACAAAGACAAACAGGGTGGAGTTGAGAGTTTGGAGATTTCTTATTTCTTTGTTATTAAGGTCCATGATAATTCCTTCCATGGCCTTGCACATAAGGCTGGTAAGGCTAATATGTCTATAGTTCCTGGGGTCCCTGGATGCACCCCCTTTCTGCAAAGGGATGACAGTAGCTGTTTTCCATTCTGCTGGGATGAAGCCAGTGCTTAGGCTGTGATTGAAAAGCGTACCCAATGGTGATGCTAATTCCTGTTTTAACCCATGTAGAAAACAGCCAGGGATGCTGCCTGGTCCCAGAGAGGCTGTGTTTTTGGCCTTACAGAGGGCATTTAAGACCTGCTCCTCAGAGATACTAGGT
Organism: Protopterus annectens; assembly: GCF_019279795.1. Lineage (NCBI taxonomy): Eukaryota > Metazoa > Chordata > Ceratodontiformes > Protopteridae > Protopterus > Protopterus annectens. The sequence continues at coordinate 596,999,635 of NC_056737.1, forward strand.
TGGAGATATGTGTTAGGGATGCTTTGAGTTATATGTAGCGGGGGACATGGAAGTGAAGTTTTCACTGAACCTGTGAGCCAGCAAGTTTGCTATATCCACAGGTTCAGTACATGTAGTACCACTAACTACGAGTTCAGCACAAGTCTGGGCCTTACCTTTGAGGTAACAGATGTAACTGAAGAACGCCTTGTGGTTATCCATAGTTAGGGAAGCTAATTTGGATGCGTAGTTAGTGTTGGAGGACTTTACTAGGAGTCTTATTTGCTTAAGTTGAAGAGGGAGTGTTTCCAGTTTTGAGACTGTTCCTTACTACTCTTAGACAGCAATTTCTTTTTCCTATCGTATAGACTATTAATGGCAGTTGTCCACTAGGCAGGTTTGTTTTTCCTTGAAGATCGTGCTTTTGTTCTATCAAGTACGGCAGAATCAATACAATTGTACAAGTGCTTGTATACAGCATTGGTGTATAACTCAGCATAGGTGTCTGTTCCATCAGTGGGGGGAGGGACAAGGAAACTATTTATGCTGTCATGTAAGAGGTTAAAACTGGCCTTTGAGAAGTTTTTTTTAGTCTAGTTGTTGCTGGGGGGGGGGGGGGGTCCTTGTGTTATAGTTACTTCTAGCAAGTCTGATTTGTGGTCAGATCTCAGAAAAGGTAGAACAGACTTGCACAGTGACCATCTGGAATTTAGTCTGTTTGAGAAAATGGTTCACTTTGCTGAGATCCACAATGGGTCAGAGGGTCCTTATTTTTCTTTGGTACCAAAAAGAATCTGGAATAGACCCTAGATCCCCCTCTGGTCTGGTGGGACATCTTGGCTGACTCGGCTGACCAGCAGTTTTTGAATTTCCACTACTGCATCCCTTCTCTGGTGGAGTAGAATATATCTGGAAGGAATTTTTGGGAATCTTTTGGAGGTAAACAAAAAGAAAATTGTATAACTTATGGACATGACTCAACACCCATGTAACTGAAATGATGGCTGCACAAGCTTTTGGGTGGCGTTTCAAACAACCCCAACTGCCTCCACAGTACGGCAGCCTGGGAACCCTTCAGAGGAGCTGGAAGAGCCTCCCCAAGAAATCCCTGTGGAAGTACTGGTTCTGCTCGCTGCCCTGCCTCATCAGTGGCGTCCATTATAGTTACCCCCTACCAAGGGGGACTACACTAGGGGTATTCTGGAAAGGTTGCTGAGCTTTATGAATTAAAAAAAAAGATGCATCTCGCACTTCTGGTTCCTGGAAGAGGACTGTTCAGGGATTGAGAAATGAACTCTGATGGCAGATGGTGTCTTTCTGTCTTGTTCATTCCTAGTCAATGCCTCCTTGACCTTGAGCCAAATACGGAAGAATGGATGCATTAAAAAAGTCTGCAAAATTACATGAGTGCATCCAGGCATGACTACTGTGTGGGGCATCCTGTCAGCCCAGTTAGACAACAGCCTCATGGAGACATTAGATACGGACTGCATAATAGACAATTGAGCCTCCCAAGTCTTTGTCAAGACTCAGCAACTTCCAGAGACTCATTCTGAAGCCTCATCAAGTAAGCAAAATAATTTAGCACATACAAGGCGAATGTGGGTGAAGCACAGGTGCACTTCCCCAAATGGTCCAAGGCCCAAGATTTCCTGTTGGGTGGATGAACCGATGAATTTACCCCAGAGATCTTCTTTTAAGAGGCAGATTCAATCACAATGGCATCCACAGCTGGACTCGATCTTGAGAGGTCTTGTCCTTAGACAGGTACAAAATCTTGTCTGGTTTCTTGGGGATCA